>NW_021604598.1:2440470-2526668 GCF_004785775.1 Grammomys surdaster | reverse complement strand
GGCAGCGCGCCGCCTGCCGGCCACGCGACGCCTCGCCGCCGCCGCCGCCACGGGCCGGCTCGGTGGCACAGCGCCCCCTCCTGGCGCCTGAGGCAGCCGGGCGAGCGCAAGCACGACGGGGGTGGGGCCGGCCCCACCCCGCGGGAACGGTCGCTGCTTTGTGAGGTGGCTTAGCCGCCCCGGGACACCGGGTGAAGGCGGCTACGTCGGGAGGCGGTGCTTGACGCTATGACACGCCCCTACGGGTGCTAAGCCCCACCCCGAGGCCGCGTTGTGCGAACAGAGGCGCTTTGTGCCACTGCGCACAGCTCTGGAGAGAAGGGCAGGGCATGCGTCAGGGGGCGGTGCTTAGCCTTTCGGGCACGCCCCCGGAATGATCAGGCGGCCCCCCCACCCCCTCCTCAGGCCGGCTACCGGTGAACCACAGCGCTTTGTACCACCGGGTGTTTCAGGAGGCAGTGCTTGGCCGCTCGGACACGCCTTGGAGCCAGACCCTCCCACAGGCCGGCAGCACGGGAACTACCATGCTTTGTGCCACTGTGAGGCACAAGAAAGGTGGAGGGGCGTGAGTCGAGGACGTAAGAAGAAACGCCCCCTCGCGGGCTGAGCTCCGCCCCTCGGCCGGCGTACTGCGTACTCCCCTAACACGCTTGGGGGTGAGGCGTTCGTCAGAAGGAGGCGCTCGGCTACTTTATACAACCGGAGGAGGGCTGGCTCCGCCCCCTGAAGGGACAGTTATTAGCAAATTGCAGGCGGTGCTCTGCATCTTTGAGTCAAGGGAGGGTGCTCTGATCCGCGAACCCTCCTGGGAGAGGTCGGGCCCTTCTTGGCCAATGTCACGCAACCAACCTCTCCTGAGCCTAAGGAAAGACGAGAACCGTTTCCAAACGCAGGTGATTCGGCCACGCCCCCAATTTAAGGTTCCGCCCTGTACGTTCCCAGGTAAGCTCCGCCTTGCTCTCGTCCTACCGGTAAGAAAGTCCTGTGATAGGTGTGGACAGGCTTGCAGGCTCGCACCCTGTAAGTGCTGTGGCCCCTCCGCATGCTGCTCTACTATAAAGGCTTTTCAAGCCGCACTCCAGATCTTGGCCTTCCCACTGAAATTCAAGGAAACTCTCCAGCTTCTCCACTAAGACCTCTCCTTTTCTCTAGGGAACTCTCAGGTCCCCCCCAGTAGTGGCTAGCCACTGTGTTCAGCTGCTGTTCACTTTGCTCGGCCCTCTGAGACTTCTAATTTACTTATCCTCTCCTGGGCCTCCTCAGGACTCTAAAAAGACCCAACCCTTTCCCAAGTCATCCTTCCCATCTAGTGGTGCAAGCACATAATCTCGGTCAACCTGAGCCAAAAAGTGAAATTGTCATTTAAAAACATACCCTGCCTGGAGTGGTGACACATACCTTTAATCCCAGTGCTGTGGTGGCAGAGGCAGGTGATCTCTGAGTTCCAGGCGACATTAGTGAGTTCTAGGACAGCCAGGGCTACACTGAAAAACTCTGTCTCAAAAAACAAACAAACAAACAAACACCATCCCAAAGTCAGTATTGTGGCAGGCACTTTAATCTCAGCACTCTGGAGGCAAAGGCAGGTGATCTCTATGAGTTTGAGGCCAGCCTGGTCTACACAGTGAGTTCCAGGACAGCCAGGGCTATCTAGAAACAACAGCAACAAAAATATACACATCTCTCACCCAAATAAATCACCCAGTTTGGAAGTCAGTTACAATTGGGGAAATACAGGAAAAGAGGTACAGAATATAGACCTCTTATGCCTGGCTAGGTGTCCTGATTCAATACTGACACCTCTCTGGTGATCTGGGAATCTACAAAGAGGTTCTGTCTCTCAGTCTAGCCTCTAGGCTGATACCCCAACTAATTTTCTTGTCTTCTGTGAAGAAAGTTACAACACTAGGAGTCCTCTTCCTTTGGCCAGTCCTTCTGTAAGAAAGCTGTGGCTTGACCCCTCCCTACTGCCAAGTCTCTGGACAGATAGATGTCCAGCTTCTACAGCCCGGGCAGTGGGAGGGAAAGAACTGGATAAGGGGTCCTCGTTCTTCAGCCTCACTGGCAGGCCCGGAAAGTGCTGAACTCAGGAGGGGGCTCTGGAGAGGATGATGCAGAGGTGGGCCTCTTTCGAGGCCCTGAGTCCAGGGTTGCCATGGAGTCTTCCTGAGTCATTTTCTTTGTCCATGAAAGAAAAGAAAAGAAAATTCAAAAAACAAAGTGGTTTGGTGTAAGGATCTGGGAGTTCCTCCTGTTCCAAGCTCTCAGGTACCTGCCCACCTCTTTCCACCACCTCCCCAAATTCCAACCTTCAGTGGCTCTGCAGAAGAGGAAGGACCAGAGACCAGGGTTCAAATCCCATGTCCCTAACCTCCTGGCAGCCTGACCTCACTTTGAGTGACAAACATCTATGCCTCAGTTTCAAATGATAGTATCTACCTCCTGGGGCACTGTGAGGCTTGAGAAAGAGAGACACAGGAAGTGGCTGGTGGCTGAAAAGCCAGCTCACCTGCATACCCACCCCATCAGGGCTCCCCTCAAACCTTCCCAAACCTGAAGCCAGTTGGTGAGGAAGGCTGAGGGCCCCTCAGAGCTTTGATCCTCTGTAACCAGTGATGCCCATAAGATCCCTGTTAGCCATGGCATCTCTGTTTGCAAAGCATATACACCAGGGCTCACCTTTACTCCTAGCACTTGGGAGGCAGAGGCATGTAGGTCTCTGTGAATTGGAAGCCAGCCTGATTTACATAGTAAGTTCCAGGCCAGCCAGGGCTACACAGTGAGACCCTGTCTTAAAAAAGAAAGGAAAGCAAGTAATGGCAGTGGATGCCTTTAATACCAGCACTTGGGAGACAGAGGCAAGCAGATTTCTGAGTTCAAGGCCAGCCTCTACAAAGTTCCAGGACAGCCAGAGCTGTCTCAAACAATAACAAAAAGCAGACCAGATGCAATAACCACAGCTTTAATCCTAGCACTTGGAACAAGGAGGCAGGAGTTTCAAGCCAGCCTGATTTACATATTAAGTTCCAGAACAGCCAGGATTACAAAGATGGATCTTGTCTCAAAACAAAAACAAAACAAGCAAACAAACTAAACAATGAAAGTGTCTGGAGAGATTGCTCCATAGTTAAAAGCACTGGCTATTCTTCTAGAGGACAGGGTTTCAATTTCCAGCACCCACATGGCAGATCACACCTGTCTATGAGCCCAGTTCCAGAGCTTCTGACAAACTCACAGACATCAAAATACCAATAAACGTGAAAAATAAGAACCCAATAAAATAATGAAGTGAACCTCATCTCCTTAGAACTTTCCAAATTGTTAGATGCTGAGCTCTGAGAGACGGAACAGTGAACAGGACCGGGCAGCTATTGTAGTTGTTAGATGCTGGGCTCTGAGACCGAGCAGTGAACAGGCGCCGAGCAGCTACTTTGTAGTTGTTAGATGCTGGGCTCTGAGGAGCAGCAAACAGGACCAGGCAGCTACTTTGTAGTTGTTAGATGCTGGGCTCTGAGGAGCAGCAAACAGGACCAGGCAGCTACTTTGTAGTTATTAGATGCTGGGCTCTGAGACGGAGCAGTGAACAGGCGCCGGCCAGCTACTTTGTAGTCATTTCCTACTACCAATATTAAAGCTTTTCTGAAAGGCTTTATTTCTTGTTAATATATGAGTGTGAGTATTTTCCTAAATCTGTTTTAAATGTAGCTATGGGTACAGCTAGGGATTCACTGAAACTGGACTCACAGTTCCAGGCCAGCGAGGGCTGCCTAATGAGACCATTTCTAAAAAAGAAAGAGGAAAGAAAGGAAGGAAAACAACTAAAACCAAAAGCAAGAACTGAGATATTTGTATAACTGTGTTCACAAAAGCCAAAAGGTGGGAGCATTCCAAGTGTCTGTCAAGAAACATGAATCAGCAAACTGTGATATATCATACTCTGGACTAGTTTTCAGCCATAAAAATGAAGAGAATTCAGACACAAGTTAACATCATGGGGGTGAACCTAAGGTTACTATGTGAAGTGGAACCAGCCAGTCACAAAAGGAGAAATATTATATTGTATTGCTCATATGGGAATAGGCAAATCAACAAAAGCAGGAAATAGGGTTTGAGGCTTTGGGTACATGCCCAGCCCAAGATACGTGTGTGTGTGTATATGTGTGTGTTACAGTGTTTTATACACTGTGGGGGACATAGCTACTATCTATTGAGACTGTCTCAAACAAAAAGCAAGTGTGACTCATTTGGCAGCATATTCCTCTAGCATGCAGAAAGCTCTGGGCTCCATCCTTAGCAGCACATGAACCACATGTTGTGGTGCACACTTATAACCCCAGCACTTGGGAGGTGGCTGCAAGATGATTCTGACTGCAAGATGTTGCAAGTATTATGGAGACTCCTCAGCAACACAGTGAGTTTGTGACCAGCCTGTCTGGCAATGACAATATTCAAACCAAACCAAGCAACAGCAGCAATAAAAAAAGCCTCAGGGGGCTGTACAGTCCTGGGTGGTCCAGGCTGGGACAAATCTGCAGCAGTCCCCATGCCTCAGCCTCCCAAGTGTTGGGATGACCTACACTGGCCACCATCCCCAGCCGTCTGAGTTTATCTGGATAGTTTAGGATTTGTCTTTAAGCCATCTGAAGCCACAACAGATGTAAATGTGGCCTTCAAACACAGTAGGCTCGCCGTCTGCCAATGCAGTTGCATCTCTAGCGTTGGTTTTGGTTTTTGAAACAGTGTTTCTCTATGTATCCCTGGGTGTCCTGGAACTCAGTGTGTAGGCCAGAGCTAACTTCAAACTCAAGGAGACGCCTATCTGCACTGGGATAAAGGTGTGTGCCACTATTCCCTCCTCGTTTTGTTTTGTTTTGTTTGTTTGTGTTTGTTTTTGTTTTAAGATAGGACTCAGGCTGGGGTAAGATGGCGCTGCAGCTCAGAGTACTTGCTGCCAAACCTAATTACCTGAATTTGATTCCTGAAGCTCACATGGAAGGAGAGAATCAACTCCAAGTTGACCTCTGACCTCCACATGTATACTATGGCACCCCACCACCACCACCACATACACAAAACAAATAAAAAGGAGGGTGGGGGGAGACAGAGACTCTGTAGCCCAGGGTGAGCTGTAACTCACTATGTAGCCCAGGCTAGTCCCCCAGTCCTTCTCCCTCCACCCCCCAAGTGCTAGAATTTCAAGTGTGAGCCCTATACCGACTTAAAACTAAGCTTTTCTTGTTGTTGGAAGGAGACCAGAGCATAGCAAAGTGTCACAAGACTCCACATAGGCCCCTGAAGATGCTACTGGGTTACTCCAAACCTTCTCTCGCTATCCTCAAGGGTTGAATCCATCCCAGTGACAGTACAGCCCTATGATCCCCTAGTTTTTCATAGCCAACCACAGGCTTATGGGCAAGTCCTAGTCCTATGACTTTGGGGTTCTTCCTGCTCTGAGGCTCAGAGTCTGAGGGTTCCCAGTGGCACAGCTCCCTTCCCCTCTCAGCTGGTCAGTCATCGGGAAATTTGACAAAAAGAGCGACTCACCGTAGAGATGGCAAACAGAGAGTTATCAAAGGACATGTCTGAAACAGAGAACAAAGTCAGCACATGGTGGGTCCACTGCCCTGCACCCACCTGGTCCTTGCCCACAGTCTCAAAACCACAAATTAACCCTGCAAAAGGACTTGCAGTTCATGTTCTAGCATCCTCTCCAGATTCTTTCCAATCACTCTACAAGGTGAGTTGTGAACATTTAGAGGGAGGGGCACAGGTCCACTGTGTAGAACAGGCTGGGGGCCAGTGAGATGGCTCAGCAGGTGAAGGTTCTTGCAGCCAAATTTGTCACCTTAAATTCAATCCCCAGAACCCACTTAATAGAAAGAAATAATTGGCTCCTACAAGTTGCTCTCTGACACACATGCACTATGCCATGCTGGCTTCCAAGTGCACAGACACCAGATACAAATAATAGATACGCAAATGCTGCTGCTGTCTGCAGTGCGTTAATAGCACGGCTGGTGTCCAAGTCCAGCATAGACCTTGTCTGGGGAATCCAGGAAGGCTTCCTGGAGTGGAGGAGCATATACACTGAAGGTGGAGAGAGTGTTCTCAGCAGTGGACAGAGCCAGTGTGGAGGCTAGACATCAACACAGAAAGTGGGAACCCAACAGAAAGAGTGGGGACCGCATTTAGACCCCAAAAGCAACTAGAGGCTACAGAAAGAGTCCAAGTCACAACAGAACTGTGAAGCTTACTTCCCCAGGGAAGTATCGGGGGACATGGATGATGTAACAGACCTGTGTTGGTGAAGGTGATCTGAGCCCAGCAGGATTCGCGCTCTCTGCAAAGGGATGCAGAAGGAAAGATGCCTCATGAAATAGGACACTTGTTCTAGAATATCCCTGCTAGTGAGACCTGATATGGCTTGCTCTCAGCACTCGCACACCCCTACCTGCACACTGGAAGCACTAAGCCCTCATTTCCAGAGCCATCACACTGGGTGTGAAGAATCAGGAACAGCTCCAAGGAAAGTCTAACACTGCATAATCCCAGTAAGAGTCCCAAAGAATGCCACTTCAAATTTCTAGATTTCTGGGACAATATTGTGAAAGCCAGCTGGAGGGAGGTAAGGCAGCTGTGCTGCCTGGCCCCATGTGACTGAACTTCAGGCCTCAGTATTTATATCTGGAAAATGGGTATCATCTGAACTACTGGGAGAAAGCAGTGAACCTAAGTTTTATAACATCCTAGTATACAGCAGTGCTCAATAAATAATCCATGTTCCATGTATCTATCAGCCCTCCCACCAGAGGACACTGTGGGAAATGAAGCATTTGCCCAGCTAGTGACATGCTCAATGATCACCCAGGGAGGTTCTCACCTCTGCTTCTGTAAGTTTTTGGCTTTAGCTAGAAGAAAGATGAACAGGCATTGGTTAGATGATTCTGGATTTGATAATAGTTGAGAAATGTTGGCACCCATGAAATCAAACATTCCGTTGAACCCTGTGGGACCCAACTTTGGCTCATCCATGTAGATCTGCCACTAAGTACAAAAGCTGCTCTACACAGATCTTTCTCAGTCCTTTACTTTTCCTGGCAGGGTTTCACAGTGTAGCGCTGGGTGTTCTAGAACTATGTAGACTAGATGGACTGTTTCCTACAGTTCTGCCTGCTGAGTACAGGGAGTAAGGATGCTTACTGCCAACATGTCCCCCATCAGTCCTGTGTAGCTCAGGCTGGCCTGAACTCACCATGTAGTCAAGGCTGGCTTCGAACCCCTAGTCCTCCTACTTCCACCTCCTAAAAGCTGGAATTGTGGTGTGTGCCATCTGTTTCTTTGATGCAGGGTCCAGCTCAGGTTGGTCTCTAACCAACAATCCTCTTATCTTCATCAGCCTCTTGAGTTCGGCCATAAAGGTCTACGTGGTCACTTCACTGAATATGTTTCGGCTTTGTAAACAGCCTTTACTCTGTGCGTGTGTGTGTGTGTGTGTGTGTGTGTGTGTGTTCTTGCATGGCTGTGGGTGCTCACACCATAGGGCATGTGTAGAGATTAGAGCAAATCCTGTGGAGTCAGCTGTCCTACCATATGAACCCCAGGGATTGAATTTAGGTAGTCATGCATGGCAGTAAGCATCCTTGTCTGCTGAGCGATCTTGCTGGCCCTTATCTACTTCTGTGCTTGACTTATGAGAATTGTATGTTCATTAAAAACAAACAACAGCCAGGTGGTGGTGGCGCACGCCTTTAATCCCAGCACTTGGAAGGCAGAGGCAAGCGGATTTCTGAGTTCAAGGCCAGCCTGGTCTACAGAGTGAGTTCCAGGACAGCCAGAGCCACACGGAGAAACCCTGTCTCGAAAAAAACAAAAACAAAACAAAACAAAAACAAAAACAAAACTTGAAGTTACCAAATGTGGTGCCTCCCTGCTGAAATTTCTGCAAACTGAGAGCAGAACCAGGAGGATTATCTACATTTCAAGGCCAACCTGATCTACATGGGAGGTGGGTGTCTCCAGACCAGCCTAGGCTATGTAGTAAAATCTTGTTTCCTTTAAGCCAAATCCAAACAAACAAAATCTTCAAAATTGTATAAACTTGTAAAATTGTTTTTCTTTAAAAACTGAATTTCTTGCTAGACAATTTCCAACACAAGTCTGTGGTCCCAGCATTAGAGAGGTGGAGGCAAGAGGATGGTTAGTTCAAAACCACCCTCAGTTACATAGCAAGCTTGAGGCCACCCTGGGCTACAGGAGGCCTGTCAAAATCAGGGTTTTCCAGGAGTCAGTAAGATGGCCCTTTAGGTAAAGATACTTGCTGCCAAGTCTGATGACCAGAATTGGATCCTGGGGACCCGTAAGGTGGAAAAAGAACTGAATCCTGTAACCTCCACCCAGGAGGAGGAGGAAGAGGAAGAGTGGGAGGAAGAGGAGGAAGAAGAAGGAGGAGGATGGATGGAGAAGGAGGAGAAAAAGGAAGAGGAAGGAAGAGGATGGAGGAGGAGAAGGAGAAGAATATGGTGGTGGCGCACGACTTTAGTCCCAGCACTTGGGAGGCAGAGGCAGGCAGATTTCTGAGTTTGAGTCCAGCCTGGTCTACAGAGTGAGTCCCAGGACAGCGAGGGCTACACAGAGAAACCCTGTCTCGAAAAACAAAAAAAAAAAAAAAACAAAAAACAAAAAAAAAAAAAAAAAAGAATTTGCCAGGAGAAGAATAAATGTTTTGCAAGGCATTTCCATTGTTGCTAGGAGTAGAGTGAAGGGAGAGCTGCTGCCTAAGTGGACAGTTTAGAGCAGTGGATCTCAAGCTCTGTCTGCAAAAATATTCCCATCATGACTCATAACAGTAGCAAAGTTATAGTTATGATGTCACAATGAAAATAATTTTATGTAACAACATAACAAACATGATGAGTGTCAACATAACAAAATAACATAAAAACATAAACTGTATTGAAGGGTCGCAGCATTAGGATGTTTGAGAAACACTGGTTTAGAGAATGAAAGTTCTAGAAACGGATGAAGGAGATGGTGAACACAAATGGGAATGAATATACCTTTGTTCCTGAGATGGCATCTCACATAGCCCAGGCTAGTCTGGAATGTGCTCTCTAGTGAGGCTGACATTGAACTCAGTCCTCTGCCTGCAGCTAGTTACGTTCTGGGATGACAGCTGTGCCCACTCTGCCTCTGTGTAGGAAAGCCGAACCTCCAGAGATCTTGCTGCCTCAGGGTATGGTCTAAAACCAGTCTAGTCCCCTTGAGTACCCAGGGATCCCATAAGTCAGCCTCCCCTCCCTCCTTCTGTTACCTCACTTCTGCTGGTGCCCCCCCCAACTGCTGAGTTCTGGTGAAAGAATTCCCCAAACTGTCTCTGTGCCCCTGCAAACATCAATGACCAAACCAGTCCTGGTGATGGCTCATGGTTAAGAGCTCTGACTGTTTTCCAGAAGCCCCAGGCTCAGTACCCAGCACCCACATGTTAGGAAACACAGAGGTCCTCCTACACAGGCTCACATATGAACACTAGGGTTGTTCCTTCAAAGGAAGGGTGATGTATAACCTGTTATCCACCCAGGAGGCTGGAAGCAGATGTGGGTAATAGCCTGGTGATCTTCTGGGCTTTGTGGCTGAGACCATACCAGATTTTCCCTCAGACCCTGATCATGTATGAGCTTATTTTTCTCAGTCAATTTATAGAACCCATCTTAATAGAAGATGTCACATGTACTTTACAAAGAGTTTTTATGTCAAGTCTTATGCTCCGTTGTGCACATGGGATTATCACCAGGAAAAAAATCACCAAATTGTGCCCCATGCTTAATATACATAAAATATAACTATACTTAGGATCCAAAGTTTGGACCAACACCAGCTACTTAGTCCTGTTGAACTGAACTGCCTTCTCACTTCCAGAAGATCATTACTCTATTGACCATGGTGATCTCAGACACCCTGCCACCACCCTCACCCGCATACTCCCCATCCCTGTCCCTCACACACATGGCAGGCTACAGCCATCTGTAACTCCAATTCCAGGGCAATTGATGTTCAGTTTGGCCTTTGACACTCCACAAAAGGAAAGAAAAATGCAGGCATGAACAGGAGTTTAACATGACAGGATAGGGAGAGAGAGAGGAAAGGACCTGGGTGTGGTAGTACAGTGCCTGCACTCCAAGGGCAGAAGCAGAGGCAGAGGATTTCTGTGGTTTCCAGACTAGACTGGACCACACAGTGGGTCTCAGGGCAGCTGGGGCTACATAGTGAGACCCTGCCTCAAACAATGAGAGACTGAGAGCTAGATTGCTTCCTGCCCAGTCATTACCTTTTCTCACCAGTACTGTGATGGTCACCAGCCCTGAAAGGAGGACAGCTCCAGCCAGGCTCAGGGAGAGCGCCAAGATCCAGCTGGGGACTAGAGAGAAAAGAAAGAGAATGGGGCAGGTGAGGGAGCTGGGAGGGCAGGGCAGGGGCATCTTCGGCCTCTCTGGAGCCCCACCCTCACCCAGCAGGCACCTCAGTGTAAGCGGGCCTGGGAACTTAACAAGCCTGGCATGTAGGCAGGCAGTAGCCAATGAGGACTTCTGCTGGACCAGTAAGAAAGTTTATTCCTTCTGGGGAGGTAGCCCCATCCCAAGACCAGATTACCAAGCATTTGGAAAGTAAAGGAAATGATTGTGAGGTCAAGGCTATCATGAGCTAGATAAGTCAAAGCCAGCTTAGGATACAGAATGACCTGCATACACACTCGAAATGAAACAAGCCGGGCAGTGGTGGCGCACGCCTTTAATCCCAGCACTTGGGAGGCAGAGGCAGGCGGATTTCTGAGTTCGAGGCCAGCCTGGTCTACAGAGTGAGTTCCAGGACAGCCCGGGCTATACAGCGAAACCCTGTCTCGAAAAACCAGAAAAAAAAAAAAGAAAGAAAGAAAGAAAGAAAATGAGACAGAGAGATAGAGAATGCTTGACTAATGTAAAGAAGGTTCTAGGTTCCATTCCCAGCACCATCAAACACACACACCCCACACCCCACAGTGTGTGCATGGAAGTCAGAGGATAACTTGTGGGAGATGGTTCTCTCCTTCCATCATATGGGTTGCAGAGATGGAATCAGGTCATCATGACTAAGGATAAGTGCCCTTTCCCACTAAACCATCTAGATGGCCTGACAAATGGTACGTGTGTGTGTGTGTGTGTGTGTGTGTGTGTGTGTGTATATATATATATATATATATATATATACTAAAAAAGAAGATTGAAGCTGGGCATAGTGGCTCAAGTGTCACACTCATAATCCCAACATATGGGATAGCAGGAGAATTGCTATGAGTTTAATGCCAAGGCTGCGTAGCAAGACCTTGCCTAAAGACAAGACATGAAAGTACAAGGAGCAGAAGGGAGACCAGTTGGAAAGATAAAGGGGAGGAGGGGTGCTGGGTAAGAGAAGGTGACAGGGTGCAAATGAACAAAATACATTTGCATTTTATTTATATGCATAGGGGCTGAGAGGAGGCTTTTACAGTGCATTCTAGTGCCCACAGAGCCCAGAAAAGGTTGTCACTCCTCTTGAGCTGGGTTACCACCAGTTGTGAACTGACTGATGTGGGTGCTGGAAACCAAACTTTTGAAGAACAGCTAGTGCTCTTAAATGCTGAGCCATCTCTCCAGCCTCCATGAAAACATTTTAAAAAAGATCTCTATATAATCATAGCCCTTAGGAGTCTGAGGCAGGAGGATTACATTGAGTCTGAGATAAGCTGAGTATGAGTCACAAAAAACAAAATAAGAAAATAAAAGATATTTTAGAGCTAGCAAGATGGTGTGTGTTAGTTTTATGTCGACTTATCACAAGGTAAAGTCATCTGAAAGGAGGGAGCCTTAACTGAGGGAAATGTCTCCATAAGATCAGGCTGTAAGGCATTTTCTTAATTAATGATTGACTGAGGGTGGTCCAGCCCACTCTGGGTGGGGCAATCCTGGGGCTGGTGGTCCTGGGTTCTCTAAGAAAGCAGGCTGAGCAAACTGTAAGGAACAAGCCAGTAGGCAGCACCCCTCCATGGCCAATGCATCATCTCTTCCCTCGAGGACCCTGCCCTATTTGAGTTCCTGTCCTGACTTCCTTCAGTGATGGACTATGATGTGGAAGTATAAGCTGAATAAACCCTTTCTTCCTCAACTTGCTTTTGGTCATGGGGTGTGGTCATAGCAATAGAAACTATGGCAGTGGGTTAGTGGTTAAAGGCACTTCGCACCAAACTTGTTGGTTCCTGAATTCAGTTCCCACATGGTGGAAGGAGTGAACAGATTCTCACAGGTTGTCCTCTGACATGTGCACACACACACAAACAAATACAGTTTTGTTTTGGTTTGGTTTTGTTTTTATTTTATTTTATTTTATTTTATTTTTGGTTTTTCGAGACAGGGTTTCTCTGTGTAGCCCTCGCTGTCTTGGAACTCACTCTGTAGACCAGGCTGGCCTCGAACTCAGAAATCCGCCTGCCTCTGCCTCCCAAGTGCTGGGATTAAAGGCGTGCGCCACCACCGCCTGGCTTCAAATGCAGTTTTTTAAAAGAAATTTTGGAGGCAGTAGAGATGCCTAAGTGGTTAAGAGCACTGGCTGCTTTCCCAGAAGACCCAGGTTAAATTCTGAGCACCCACATTATAGCACACAACCATCTACAAGGCCAGACCCAAAGGGCAAGACCTACCCCTCTTCTGGCTTCTTTGAACATTGCACATATGTGGTACAAAGACAATAAACACATGCAGGCAAGCTACCCATACCCATGAAATGTAAATAAATGAATACATTAATTCATTACTAATTGAAGAAGAGATGTTTTAAAAGGCTTATGTCTCCGTGACTAGGATTGGGATTGGAGCACCAAGACGCAGATCCAAACGTGCGGCAGCAGGATTATATCACCATGAAGGGCAAGCTGTCCTAAAACTAAGTCAAGGAAGGAGAGCAAAGAAGGACTTGAAGTTCCACCATCTTTGGTTTTTATTTGTTTGAGACAGGGTCTCACTAGGTCTGCCTTTTAATTTTATCCATGTCTGACTCCACAGTGAGCTGCCCTCAGTGAATCATCAAAGCCTTCTGTGAAGAAGCCAGTTTCTTTTCATTTCTTTATTTGCCCTCTTTCCTTTCCAATAGGAGCTCATATACTCCAGGCAGCCCTCAAACTTGCCATGTACCTTGAACTCATGAGACCCTGCTTCTAATAGGATGATAGCATGTGCCCCTAGCTAGGGATAAAAACCAGGGCTTTGGGAAAGCCTGGCAAGTGCTCTAGCAATGGAGCTGTGCCCCCTGCCACGTTTGTTTTGATTTTGAGACAAGGCCTTACGATGTAGCTCTGACTTGCCTGAAACTCTCTATGTAGGCCAGGCTGGCCCTGGGCTTACCTTTGTACCTTCTGAGCACTGGGGTGAAAGGTGTTCACCACCAAGCCTAGCTTCTTTGCTCCCTTTTTCTTTTTGGTGTTGTTGTTATTGTTGTTTTTGTTGTTGCTTTTGCTTTTTGGAGACAAATTTTTCAGTGTATCAGCCCTGGATGTCCTGAAGCTTGCTCTGTAGACCAGGCTGGCATCCAACTCACAGAGACCTACCTGTCTCTGCCTCATGAGTGCTGGTATTAAAGGCTTGTGCTACCACCACCCAGCTTCCCATGTTTGTTTCTTTAATTAATTGATTACTGGGCTGGAGAGATGGCTCAGTTGTTAAGAGCACTGACTGCTCTTCCAGAGGTCCTGAGTTCAATTCCCAGCAACCACACAGTGGCTTACAACCATCTGTAATGGGATCCAATGCCCTCTTCTGGTGTGTCTGAAGACAGCTGCTGTGTATTCATATAAATAAAAATAAATAAATCTTTAAAAAATTAGATGATTACTTATTTCACTTATATTATACCTGTAGTTATCTTATAGCTCTAGTCTAGGTACTAAAGAGTCAATGACAGCCAGCCAGTGGTGGCCCACGCCTTTAATCCCAGCACTCTGGAGGCAGAGTCAGGTGGATTTTTTCTGAGTTTGAGGCCAGCCTGGTCTACAGGATGAGTTCTAAGACAGGGCTGTACAGAGAAATCCTTTCTCAGGGGAAAAAAAAGTCAATGACATTCACCCTGGCCATACAGTGGGCTCTGAAGACCACCGAGAACTCATCCCTCAGGACAGGAGTTCCATGGCAGCGTGGGACACACGTACATCCCAGCACTGGGAGGTAAAAGCAGGAGGACCAGCTTAAGCTTGCCCCCCTCTGCACAGGAAGTGCAGGCCAGCCCAGGACACATGAAATTGGTTTTTAAAAAGGAAAGAATGAGCATTTCACAAGTTCTTATCTGCAAAGGACTTAGATTCCTTTCCCAGGACTGAGGTAGTGGGGTGGGGGATCTGGGGACCTGTTGGGCAAGATGTCTTGATCTGGGGAGCAGGTCTTGTCATTCACCCTCTGTGCCATGAGGGTCACTGTCTTCTTTTGACTGGAATACCATAAGGCCCTGGTAAGAAAAGGGAGCTCAGGCAGGGAAGGTTGGCCTTATGGACCAGACTGGCCTCCAACTCATGGCAGCTCTTCTGCCTTAGCCTTCAGACCTCTAGGATACATGTTTGTGCCACTTTCCTGATCTTGCTTCTTTGTTTTGTTTTGTTTTTGTTTTTTGAGACAGGGTTTCTCTGTATAGCCTTGGCTATCCTGGAACTCACTCTGTAGACCAGGCTGGCCTCGAACTCAGAAATCCGCCTGCCTCTGCCTTCCAAGTGCTGGGATTAAAGGCGTGCGCCACCACCACCCAGACTGATCTTGATTCTTAAAACAATTTTGGAATTACATATTTATGTTGGGCATGGGGAGGTAGTGTGTGTGTGGAGAGCAGAGATCAGAGGACACTTTTGGGAGTTGATTCTTTCCTTACTGAATATAAGGGGTGAACTCAGGCCAAGTTGTCGGGCATGGCAGCAAGCTGCCTCCAACACATGCATGGCACCCTCTGGTTTTGTCTGGTTTTGCCTTTCATTTACTACACAGATATTAAACAGGCTTTCCACTCAGCTCACCCTAGGCCCATCCCCAGGGCTACAGACCCATAAGGCAAACCCATCCCTTTATCCAGGAAAGAATATAGATATAAGGTCTCCCAGGGCCCCTGCTTGGTCAGATGAACAGCAGATGTCTGCTGTGACCCACCAGTCCCTGCATTACCTCCCTACCACACTTCTGGCTCTTCCTTGATCACTGAACCTCTACCCTCCTGGGATCACCCACAAACACACAAAGGCAAGTTCAGCCCAGGGCCTTTGCATACCTGTTTTCCTGCTGTAAGTCCTAGGTGTCTATCAGGTAGCTGTTTCTCTTCCTTCAGACCAATCTACTTATCTGAAGACTTGGACTTATTACAAAGTGTCCCAGGGAGGTCTAGGACAGCATGACCAGGACTCTACAGAGTCTTACCTGGGAAGGAGACCTGCACCTGCTGGCTGAAGTCCGACAGCTGGGGCTGACTGTGCTCACCTAGCACACCATACTGACAGCGGAAATTCCCCCAAGCAGGCTCACTGCCACCACCATTGCCACCACCAGTCACATTGAATATTACACCACGCCGATCTGAGGAGGCCTGTAGGAGCTGGACCACCTCTTCCCCTCGGAACAAGGTGAAATTGGCCCCTAGGATGTCCTCTGGGGCTGTGCATGAGATGTAGATGGCATCCTCGTGGCTGCTTGGGTAGGGGGGCACCAGGAGGATGGACGGTGCGGGGATGGCCAAGGAGCCTGTAATGAAGAATGACAACTTGAGATGGCTATGTGTTCTTCGGAACAGATCACCTACACTGTAGTGTCTGCATGCATACATGTGTGTACCTGCATGTGCACACATGTGTATGCTGGGGATCAAACCATGCTGACATCTGAGGAGTGGCACCTCAAGGCTCTGACCTTTAATGTTTGTATCAGGACACTGGTGACCCCTGACTACTTACCACTGTTAGGGGATTGGGTGCCTGGTATATGTGCACGTCATTGGTTAAGTCATCTCACTGACAGTGGCGGTAATCATACAATTACACGATGCTTAGTCAGCAGTACGACCATCAGACTCTGCCGTGGCTGTCAGGAGCAAGGCAATGTTATTCTATAGAAATAAACAAGTGGGGCTGCAGAGATGCTCAGTGGTTAGGAGCATTGTTGCTCGTCCAGGGGGCCTGGATGTGATTCCCAGCACACACAGGGCAGCTTACAACTCAGTCTGCAGCTTTAGGTCCAAAAGGATTTGATGCCTTCTTTTGGCCTCCAAAGACACCAGGCAGGCACACCATGCCCAAACACACATGCAGGAAAATCACCCACACACAGGGAAGAAAACAAGAAGTGCTGGCCTCAGGAAAGTCCAGGCAGCCTGTGGGGTAATGGAGAAGGCTACTTGTGAACTGGGGTGACCTCAGAGGACTTCCCAGAAGAGGTGACATATAAGCTGCCCCCCTGCTAGTGCAGGACTGCTATGAAGATTGAGGAAGAACCTTCCATCCTGAGGAAATGCTGTGGGAAGAAGCACAGAAGGTGTTCAGAGCACACAAATGACCTGGGGGCGTGGCTCAGTGGCAGAGCACCTGCCTAGAATCCCCCAGTGAGGGGCTGGGGGCAGGGCTCATTGGCAGAACTACTGCCAGGCATGTGTAAGGCCCTACATTCATCCACAAGACCAGAAAAGAAAAAGAAAATTCAGGAGGTGAGTTCATGTTTAGTGAGGGATGAGTGTAAAGAGAGAGGGTAAGACAGGAGAGCAGAGGGAGTTGTCTTACTCCTTGTCTAGAGGGTGGGGGTGCAGTGGATCTTCTTGTAGGAAGCAACCTCTGGTGGGACCAGTCCCTTGCCTAGCTGTCACAATTTCCTGACCAGCAAGTTAGAGGCAATCCATTTTGTCTTTTTAAAAATGTATTTTATAGGCCAGGCGGTGGTGGCGCACGCCTTTAATCCCAGCACTTGGGAGGCAGAGGCAGGCAGATTTCTGAGTTTGAGAGTTCGAGGCCAGCCTGGTCTACAGAGTGAGTTCCAGGACAGCCAGGGCTACACAGAGAAACCCTGTCTCGAAAAACCAAAAAAAAAAAAGGTGTCAAATCCCTTTGGACCCAAGTTACAGAAAGCTGTGTTCTGCTGTGTGGGTGACTGGGAGTTGAACCCAGGGTTTAAGAAAAGCAGTCAATGCTCCTACCATCTAAGGCAGCTCTCCAGCCCTATGTTTTGTCTTCTTTTTTTAAATTAAATTTATTAATTCATGTTATGTAGGTGTGTGGATATTTGTGCCGAGGTATGTGTATAAATCAGAGGACAACTTACAAGAATTGGTTCTCTTCTCCCGCCATGTGAATGCCAGGGAAAAACCTCAGGTCATTAGGCTTGACTGCAAGTGCCACCAGCCCCTCTTTAAAGAAACAAACAACACACACACACACGCACACACACACAGAGAGAGAGAGAGAGAGAGAGAGAGAGAGAGAGAGAGAGAGAGAGAGGTCCATCCCAAGCTCTACCCTTGTGATTTGTCCCAGTTCCTGAACAGGGTCTTGCATATGACACTCCACAGAGCTTCTGCGCTCACCTCTCCTGATATCACAACTCCCCAAGTCCTGGACTCTGAGTGCCACAGGCCTGGAAGCCAAGGGGTGGTGGCACTGCTGGCAGGGTGGTGTTTCTACAGAACTTGTCCCCGAGGGACACAAGAAAGCGCAAATGAAAAGGCTGTAGTCAGGCAGTTTCCCAGGCTCAAGTTTGAATTTTGGGGGGGGGGGGATGATCTCATCTAATGACTGGAAAGAGCAGCCCCACTATGCTTTCTGCCCCACAGGGTAGCTGGGTCCTTCCCCCAAGGACAAGTTTCAGACTCACCAGATGCAAACAGCAGAATGGTCCAGGGCATCTCTCCTCCCATGTAGGGCCTGGAAAGCTGGTCGAGGCCACGGGGATCTGGCGCTCCCTGCCAGCCCGAGACCACAGTGGAGAAAGGAGAAACGAGTGTTGGTTTGGACTGTTTCCTCAGTGGCAGGAAGTTGCACACATGCTTGGGCACCAAAAGAGACTCTCTCCTGTCCCCACCCCTTCCCCAAACACACAGCCAGCCACCCAACTAGTGCCCTGCAACCCCATTGGCTTCAGTTTTGTACATTGCAGCGGGAAAATGTTTGTTTGCTTCCTCCCTTCAACCACAAGAACCTTGGTAGTGTCAGTAGGCTGAGAAGGAGGCTTCTACCAAAGATACACCAACACAGGCAAAACCAAATGACCTAATGGCATCTAGAGGTCAAGACTCAACCTGAGTGTCCTCAGGCAAGATCTGACTACTGTGATATCTCAGCTGCTCTAGAGAGGGGATGAGAAGAATGCATATTAATTAGATCAGGGAACTCTGAGAGCAAATGCAATAGTGTAGCCAAAGGACCTGGCTCCTAGCTTAAGATGCTCACTTAGAATCCTCCAGTGAGGAGCTGCCTGCATGGCTCTGTGGGAGAGTGCTGGTCTAGCTTTCAGTAGTTACATGCCTAGTGGTTTGTAGCTTTGGATAAAGGCTTCAAGGTTTCCTCAGCTGAAGGAATAGCAAGCAGGTAAAGAAGGCAAGAAGCGGCTGGACAAATTCTGATACAATTTATACACTTTGAAGTTAATGATACATTTTGTTTAGTTTCCCATGCAATCATAAAGTGTGCCCGAAAGTCTACACCAGGGTGTAGCCTTTGATCTCTACAGTGTTTTAAATGAGAATGTCTCCATAGGCCGGGCGGTGGTGGCGCACGCCTTTAATACCAGCACTTGGGAGGCAGAGGCAGGCGGATTTCTGAGTTCGAGGCCAGCCTGGTCTACAGAGTGAGTTCCAGGACAGCTAGGGCTACACAGAGAAGCCCTGTCTCAACCCCCCCCCCCAAAAAAAAAGAATGTCTCCATAGGCTGTGGCATTTGAACAGGACAGTTGGTGGCATTGTTTGTGAGGTTCCAGAGGCATGGCCTTGCTGGAGGAAGTACACTACTAGCCACAGGCTCTGAGAGTTCAGACCACTGTCCTTCCCAGTTTGTTTCCTGTCTGTGGTTCAAGGCAGCTTGCCCTCAGCTACTGTTGTAGCCACCACACGAGCTGCCTTCACTCCACCATCATGCAGTCTCCTTCTGGAACCATAAGCGGGAATAAACCCATCCTTCTGTAAGTTGTCTTTATCAGAGCAACAGAAAGTAAGTGACACAGGTACCAAGAAAAAATGGCTAGAGAGGTGGCACAATGGTTATGGACACTGACCATTCCTCCAAAGAATCTAGGTTTGATTCCCAGTACCTACATGGCAGCTTATAACCAGCAGTCATTCTGGTTCCAGAAATCCAGTGCCCTCTTCTGAGTTCTTGGGTGCTACACACAAGTTGTACATGGAGGCAAAACAGCCATAAACAAATAAACCTCAAAAAGACTCACATCTCGGCTAGAGGTAGAGCAGTAGCTCAGACGTTAGTTAAAGGCTAGGTTCACAACCAAAACAAAAGTATAAGGAGCACAGAATTTCTCTGTGTGTCTCTGGCTGTCCAGCTGGGACTCTGTCACAAAAGCAAGACAAAACAAAACAACAAACAACCAGTTGTGCCTTTGATCCCAGCACTCCAGAGACAGAGGCAGGCAGATCCATGTTTGATGCCTGGTCTATACTGTGAGTTCAAGGACTGCCAGAGCCACATAGTGAGACCCTGGGGTTTTATTTGTTTGTTTGTTTCTTTAAAATGAAAGAAAAACAAAAGGCAAGCAGCCAGCAAACACAAAAGTCATTAGAGTAGGCCTTCTGCATTTGAGACAGGGTCTCCTATAGTCCAGGCTGGCTTTGAACTGATTATAGAGTCAAGATAACCTTGAACTCTTTTTTGTTGGTTGCTTTTTTTTTTTAAACAATGTTTCTCTGTGTAGTCCTGGCTATTTTTGAAACTCACTCTGCAGACCAGGCTGGTCTCAAACTCAGAGATCCTCCTGCCTCTGCCTCCCCAGTGCAGGGAATAAAGGCGTGTGCCACCACCACCAAGCTGACCTTGAACACTGATGCTCCTGTTAAAAAAAAAAATCCACCAGGCAGTGGTGGCGCATGCCTTTAATCCCAGCACTTGGGAGGTAGAGGCAGGTGGATTTCTGAGTTTGAGGCCAGCCTGGTCTACAGAGTGAGTTCCAGGACAGCCAGGGCTACACAGAGAAACCCTGTCTTGGAAAAAAAAAAGTTAACCAAGTATAACCATAAAAAGAAATTAAAAGCTGGAGAGATGGCTCAGTAGTTAAAAAGAGTACTGTCTTTTCTTCCAGAGGACCCAGGTTCGATTCCCAGCACCCACATTTTTTTTTCAGATTACAAAAATTGGTTTATTGCAAAAGAAATTCAAGAATAACCAGTTAAAATTCTTATCTGCATGCTACCCACTACAGCCAGGAAGCCTTAAACACTGTTGGACACAACAAGAAAGACTACGTTGAGGCCATGATTCAAATTCAGTGAGAGGAAGGGTGCTCAAGTCTCCCCCAGTCAGCACAGAGGGTTTGATAAGGTCAGAGAGCATGGTCAGGCACCAGGGGCTGCTGGACACTGAGGTACACCATGCCAAGGGAGAAGGAAGATGGCACATCTCACTTTGTTGGGGAGGTTAAGTAGCCGGAAATGTAGGAACAGCTTCTTTACTGAGAGCAATATGTGAGAGAAGTCCCTACTGAAGAGAAACAAGCTCATAAGAGCTTTTCTATCACGGCCCCACGACCTCTCACCAGCCCTCCCAGCACTCACATAATGGCGCCTAACCATCTGTAGCTTCAGTTCTAGGAGATCTGATATGATACCCTATTCTGGCCTCTGAGTGTACCAGGTATGCATGTTGTTCATAGATGTGCATGCAGGCAAAAAACACACACACATACACACACACATATATATATATCTGCTGCCGTGATGGCTTAGTAGGGAAAGGTGGTTGCCACTGAGCCAGGTGATCCAAGTCCCATCCATGCCATGGAGCCAAAGGTGAGAGAGAGGATGAGTCTTGGTATTAGAGCACACATGTGTCATACAAAATAGGCCCATATACACACACATGCAAAATAAATGGAGCAAAAACTTTAAATCCCTAACAAGACTAATTAATCAAGGCAACCGAACAAAAATGTACCCAGAAATAAATAGGAAAAGCCATTACAATGGTATAAGACATGGAAAGATAATACGGTGACAGCTTTATACACACTGTTTTAGGTTTCCATTGCTGGGATAAAGCATCACGACCAAAAGCATCTTGGGGTGGAAAAGCTTAATTTTCTTACACTTCTACAACACTGTTCATCGTCAAAGGAAGTCAGTACAGGAACTCAAGCAGGACAAGAAGCAGAAACTGATGCTGAGGCCTTGGAGGGGCGCTGGGGAGGCAGAGGCAGATCTCTGTGAGTTCCAGGCTAGTCAGGGCTACATAGCAAGGCCCTGTCTCAAAATGGGGGTAGGGGTGGGGAGTGGGAGGAGGTGGTGGTTTCAGAGTGGGTAGAGCACTGGCTCAGCATGCATGAAGCCCTGGGCCCATCCTTAGTATAAATAAATTCAGCATGGTGGTGTGCACACATCATCCCAGCACTTGGGGGGTGGAGTCCAGGTGATCAGGAGTTCAAGGACATCTTTGGCTACTGCATAATGAGTTAGACACCAGTCTGGACTACATGAGAGCCTGTCTCAAAAAAGAAACAGCAGGCTACATCTTGTCCTTGGGATCAGTTTAATGCTGTCCCGTGCACAAATGCACAGACATAAAAGTAAATATTTACAAATTTTTAGATTTATTTCCTGTGATTGAGTGATTTGGATGTCTGTGTGTCCTCTGTGCACTATGAATGTGTCTAGTACTCACACAGGTCAGAAGAGGGCATCACATCCCCTAGAACTGGAGTTACAGAGGCCTGTGAGCCACTGGGAGAGTGCTGGGAACAACACCTAGATCCTTTGCAAAAGAAGTCAGTGCTCTTGACACTGAACCATTTCTCCACCCCGCAATAAATAAAATTAAACAACAACAAAAAAGAGAGGGTGTGTACCTGACACTCCAAACCTTAAGTTTGCTTTTAAAAAAAATTCTCACCATGTGGTGGTGGCATGCAACTTTAATTGTAGCACTTGGGAGGCAGAGGCAGGCAGATCTCTGAGTTCCAGGCCAGCCTGGTCTACAGAACAAGTTCTAGGACAGCCAGGGCTACACAGAGAAACCCTGTTTGGGAAACAAACAAACAAACAAACAAACAAATTTACACTTTGTGTGTGTGCAATCACAAGTGCCTGAGGTTGTTATTCATTCATAAGGTGTGATACAGAGTAGGATGTGGAGCTCTGTGCTTGTAAACCCAGTTCTGTAGGGAAGAGGAGCCAGGCAGGTCCCTAGGGCTTGCTGCTCAAACAGCCTAGCCTACTTCCCAAACTCAAGCCCATGAGAGACTCTGTAGGGCCAGGGAGCTCTGGGACTAGAGAAGCAAGCCTGGAGCAAGAGTCGGGTCAAGCAGTGTGTAAACCCAGGAAGTCTGGCAGGAACAGGATCTCTCCTCCCTTGCTCCTATGCCCCAGCCTGTATGTTCCCACACACAGAGCCCTGTGCCCCAACCTTTGTCCCACGCTGGGTGGTGGTGGTGGTGGGGAAGGTCATGTGCTTGGTTCACTGACTCCCTGCGGTCTCCAACTCCTGGTTGTTCCCTCCCTGCTTCCCCACTCAGGATCCGCCAGTTGTGGTCTGATTGTGGGCCAGTCATACTGGTATGGTTGGGGAAGCAGAGCCTGAACAGCAAGACCCTGTCTCACAAAAACATGGTGTATGGTACTTAGGAAGCTGCATTCAGGGTTGTCTCCTGTCTTCCACAGGCATGTGCGCACTCCTGAATCCATGCCTTTCCCAATTCCACAAAACTGTGAGAGGACCAGGTAGAGGGACGTTAACAAATGACGGTGACACACTGCAGGGTCAAAGGCTATCACTGTCTCAGGCCTGAGTCTCCGAGGAGGAAGAAGGTATGGGTAGAAGTTGAAGATACCGTCTCAGCATGCTTTGGCAGCTAGACAGAGAACAGCAGAGCAGAAGCCAGGGGTGATGATTAATCACAGCTGTCAGTTTGACTGCATTGATCAAATATCCCAGTCTCTAATACACAGCACTCAAGAAGCTGAGGCAAAAGGATAGTTCTGAGATAGCCTGGACTATGCAACAAACCCCATCAGGAAAAACAAAACATACTAAGAGATTCCTGGAGTTCTGGTGTACTTTCCTAATTATTTCTGCCCTTTCCCCATACCATAATGCATATGATAATTAATGCTGTCAGCATGGGGCTGGAGAGATGGCTTAGTGGTTAAGAACACTGGCTGTTCTTCCAAAGGACCAGAGTTCAATTCCCAGCATCCACGGCTTACAACTCCAGATCCAGGGAACTAAAGTTGCAGGATATTTGATCACACTGTGAACCCCAAGATTGCAAACTGGAAAAACCCTCTTGTAGTGTGGCCCAGCCCTAGCCTAGCACACACCTTTAATCCAAGAGCTAAATAAAGTCAACCCTAGGTCAAGATGGTATTTAAGACAATGGAGTACGGGGAGGGGGGAGCTTTTTCCTTCTGGTATGTCAGTAGAGTACTAAGGTCAACTGGGTGCTTTCTCTGCCTCTCTGAGCTAGCAGATTTTTACCCTAGCATCTGGCTTCTGTGTCTTCATTGGTTAAAATCAAATGGTTGGGATTGTTAATAACAAAGAAATGTCCTCTGACCTCTACAGGCACCAGGCATGCATGTGTTACACAGAGATACATGCAGGCAAAGTATCCATACACATAAAAATAAAGTAACTATTAAAAAGGACATGGTAGCTGAGCAGTGGTGGCGCATGCCTTTAATCCCAGCACTTGGGAGGCAGAGGTAGGCAGATTTCTGAGTTCGAGGCCAGCCTGGTCTACAGTGTGAGTTCCAGGGCAGCCAGGGCTACACAGAGAAACCCTGTCTTGAAAAAACAAAACAAACAAACAAACAAAACCCAAAAACAAACAAACAAAAAAAAAGGACATGGTGGCATAGGCCTCTAATCCTAGCAGATTTCTGTGAGTTTGAAGCCAGCCTGGTCTACATAGTGAGTTCCAGGTCAGACAGGGCTACATAGTGAGACTGTGTTTCAAAAAATTATATGTACATACATATAAACATCCATACATGCATATATACATCCATACATGCATATATACATATCCATATATATATCCATATATATATATATGTGTGTGTGTGTGTATAGAGCGAATCAGTCTGGGCCAGTGAGCTGGCATAGTGGGTAGAGTAAATCCACGCAAGTCTGACAACTTGTGTTTGATCCCTGGATACCACAAGGTGGCAGGAAAGAACCAGCTCCCAAGAGCTGACCTTGTACTGTCCCTGTACACAGAACAAAGCAAAATACTAGAACATCATCAACTGACAGGATGTAGAATTACCCAGAACTGGGCAGACCTATGAGGTAGGGTTTAGACTGGGTAAGCTGCGGGCAGTACCAGCCTGTGGCTGGGGTCTTGCGCTGCATAACAAAGAAAAAGGGAGGGAGGAGGCCCTGGGTGGCAGAATGTCTCCCTCTCTCCAGGCCCCTGCCACCATGCCTTCTCTGCCTGGAGGCACTGAGCCCTGGACTGTGAGCCACAAGGAACACTTCCTCCCTACGCTGCTTCTGCTAAGCATTTGAGCGCAGCAGCAAGAAAAGCAAGGGATGCAATACATAAAGAACATGTAAACACCAACAAAAGAAGCACAATCCAAGTTTGAAATGTGCCAAAGAGGAGGAGGGGGAGGAGGAGGAGAAGGGGGCAGGAGGAAATTACCCATTCTATCACACTGAGTGCCTGTAATCCCGGTGCTTGAGAAGTGGAAGCAGGACGCGTTGAGAACCTGAAACAGTAAGAAGCTGCAAGGGAGAGGCCTTTCCTGAAGCTGTGAGAGCCAAGCCTGAATTTTGTGTTGCCAAGGAGAGCTGCATACAGGGTATGGAACCCGCCCCGGAGAGAGGCCCATGTTGGAGGTATCAAAGCTGGAAGGGTGGGGCCATCTAAGCCTCTGACATCACACATGAGGCTACAGAATTTGGAGTTTTCCTTGCTGGGCTTCAGGTCTTGGCTTGTTCCATATTTCCTCACCATGCTCCCTTTTGTCCCTTTTGGAATGGTAGTGCATATCCTGTGCCATCATATCTTGTAATTTGATTTTTTTTTAACTTATAGGGGATTCGAGTTGAGAGGTTGTGTCAAGTCTCAGAAGAACTTCTAAAGTCTTTTTAAAATCCCTACCTTTATTTCATGTGTGTGGGTGTTTTGCCTGCCTGTCTGTCTGTGTATCACATGCATGCAGTGAGTGCTGGAACATCACAATTCCCTGGCACTGGTGCTGGGAGTGGAACCTGGGTCCTCTGCAAGAGCATCCAGTGCTCTTAACGGCTGAGGCCCAGCCCCTTTAAGTAGTCTGAAGACTGTGATAGATTGTGGGGGGACTTTTGAAGTTGGACTGAGTGCATTTTTGTTTTATGGTATGGCTGCCAGCTTTTGGTGGTTTGAATGAGACTGGTCCAATAGACCCATATTTGCACGCTTAATCCTAAATGGGTGCAACTGTTTGGGAAGGATTAGCATGGGTGGTCCTGGAGGAAGCTCCATGGGGTTTCCAAAGCCTCTCATCAGCATCCCCAGTTCACTCTCTGCTTTCTACTTGGGTTTCCAGGTGTCTGCTCTCAGCTGTTCCTGCTGCAGTTTGTTCTGGTGCAATTGACTCTAACTCTCTGGAACACTGTAACCTTTCCTGTTTTTTTTTTTTTGGTTTTTTTTTGTTTTTTTGGTTTTTCGAGACAGGGTTTCTCTGTGTAATCCTGGCTGTCCTGGAACTCACTCTGTAGACCAGGCTGGCCTCAAACTCAGAAATCCGCCTGCCTCTGCCTCTCAAGTGCTGGGATTAAAGGTGTGCGCCACTACTGCCCAGCTAACCTTTCCTGTATTAAGGTGCCTTGGCCATGATACTTTTTCACAACAGAAAAGTAAGTAATACAACTTCTTTCACCACTGTGATTCCATCTTTCTTTTTGTATTAATTTTTCCCCCTTTACTTTCTGTTTTAGACTGAGTTTCACTAGGCAGACCAGGCTAGCCTCAAACTCAGAGATCTGCCTGCCTTTGTCTCCCAGGGATCATGTGTGAATGCTATCATGCTGGCCTTATTCATATAACTCATATTTTATTATTTTATGTGTGACAGTATTTAGCTTACATGCATGTGTGTAGAGCTCCTGTGTGTGGTGCCTGAGGATTCAGGAGAGGGTCTTGGATCTCGGGGGGACTAGAGTTAGTTGTGGGTTGCCATGTGGGTGCTGAGAACAGTCCCCAGGATCTCCATAAGAGAAGCTGGTAAGGACTTAGCCACTGAGCCGCCTCTCCAAGGCTGTGATTCTGCCCTTCACTTCTGTGATGCCACTGTTGTGACTCAGATGGATTTAAATTGTATACCTGGGGTTGGTTGGTTGTTTTCAAGACAATGTTTCTCTATATAGTCCTGGCTCTCCTGGAACTTGTTCTGTAGACCAGGCTGGCCTCAAACTCAGAGATGTGCCTACCTCTGCCTCCCAAGTGCTGGGTATTTTAGTATCTACTTTCAGTTTTATTTATGAGTGTAAATGGCAAGTTCTGCTAAGTCTGTCGTAACTTTTGGAGGAATTACCAGAGTGTCTGTTCCCTTTCCCATTAGTGGGAACTGCAGGTTCCCATTACCACCAGCTCACCGACATTCGGTGTCTGTTTTATGGCCTCTCTAGTTCTCTAATGACTACTGAGTGAATGTCTTTCCTGTATCTGTTGGGTTTTAGACAGAGTCTGGGGCAGCCCCAGGCTGGCCTTAAACTAGCTATTCAGGGACTTCCTGGCCACACACTGCCAGGCCTCTGCAGTCCTTAATCACAGAGGAAGACTCTACAACAAGAGTGGTGACAGGGAACAGTGATGATCAGGGTTCTCTAGAGGAACAGAACTTTAAGAGAGCAAACCTACATATACAGAGAGAGGAAGTTTACTAGGATGGCTTACAGGCTGCAGTCCTGCTAGTTAAACAATGGATGATTCTCTACAATGGAAGGTCCAAGAATCCAGTAGCTCATTTAGTTCATGAGGCTGGATGTCTCAGCTGGTCTTCAGTCCAGGCTGAAATTGTGAAGAAGTAGGCTCTAATGCCAATGAAGGGATGGACCTGTTAGTGAGAGCACCGGGTAAAGAGCAAAGGAACCACATGAGTACGGTTTTTCCATATTTTCTTGGTTCTCTTAAAATAAGGAGGAGAGAGGCTGGTGAGATGACTCATGGGATAAAGTCACTTGCACCAAACCAGGTTACCTGATGTGGATCCCCAGACCACAGGGTGCAAGGACAGAGATAACTCCCATAATCCATCCTGCCAGCCCAGCCCGTAGGTGTGCTTCAGCACAGCCCACCCAGGTAGAGGACGAATCAAAACACAGCAAAAGAAAACAGGCTTCCTTGGGACCCTTCCCACACTCACAAGATTCTTCTCAATTCTTTATCAATATGTATTCACTGTGCTCAAATAATAAATATGAGTCAACTCTTTCTTTTTTAAAAAATGGTTTTAATTTTGTCTATTCCAATAGGCAGTATCTCCACCGTCTCCACATGACGGTATGGGGATGTCTGAGTGGCTGCAAATGAATGACAGGGACCGAGCTGTGTGCACACTCTGACCTTACAGAGGATGCCAGGCAGCTCCCAACCATCTGTCATGGGACCTGATGCTCATGCAGATAGAGCATAAATCTCTTTTTAAAAAGAAAACAATCAGGCAGACAAGCAAAAAAAAATAAAACAAACATGAAAAAAATAGATGAAATACAAACTATTAAAACACAACATCAAAAATCATAATATATAAACTAAAAACCAGTAAGGGAAACAATATGCAAACAAATCAATATGCGGCAAAAAAAAAAAACCCTCTAAAAATACCACTGAGTTCATTGTGTTGGCCATTTACTGCTAGGCATGTGGCCTACCCTTACTTGTGGTTTGTGTTTTCAGTAAGACTTCATTGGAGAAAATGAATTTTTCCTTTGTGATCTGTTGACACTTGGAGATAGCTTCTAGGTTAGTGTCTTAGTTAGGGTTTTACTGCTGTGAAGAGACACCATGACCAAGGCAAGTCTTATAAAGGACAACATTTAATTGGGGCTGGCTTACAGGTTCAGAGGTTCAGTCCATCATCATCAAGGCAAGAAGCATGGCAGTGTTTAAGCAGACATGGCGCTGAAGATGCTAAGAGTTCTACATCTTGTTCCAAAGGGAACCAGGGACCTCCAAAGCCCACCCCACAGTGACACACTTCCTCCAACAAGGCCACACTCCTAACAGTGCTGCTCCCTGGGCCAACCATTTTTGAACCAGCACAGTTAGCGATGAGGCTCCTGTCTACTTCCCCTTTGTAGGCTGGGTACATGCTGCCACAGTCTCTGTGAGGTCATGTGTGTCTGTCCTGCTTTGTCTAGGAGACCTTACTTACTTGGCATCCTCTACCACTCTGACCCTTACACTCTTTCTACCTCCTCTTCTGCATAGTTCTCTAAGCCCTAGGCGAGCATTTGATGGAGACATCCCATTTAGGACTGAGTGTTCCAAGGTCTCTCATTCTCTGTGGGTTGCTGTACCTGTTCTCATTTACCGCAGAAGGAAGCTTCTCATGAGGGCTGAACAAGACAATGGTTGGTCTGGGTATAGAAGGATGTCTTTTTTCTGCTACATGCCATTAGCAGGACCTAGTGTTTGGTTCCCCCTTAGGGCCATGGCCTAGCTGATCTCAGTTCTTGGCCACAGAAGCAGTGACACACGTGCTCCATCTCCTGGGTGGGCTTTAGCTCCAGTCATAAAGTAGTTGGTTACTCTCACAATGCTGTGCTACGACTACAGCATCCTCATGCAGGCAGGTCACCGTTTAGATGGAAGGATTTGTAGCTGAGTTGGCATTCACCTTTCCCCCAGTAGCGTGCAGACTACCATCCAATACCATGAACACCAGTCAGTAGGGCCGAAGGCTCCAGGTGGGCACCGGCGTGATTTCTTGATTTCTTCTCATGTTCAGTGAGATATGCATGGTCTTCCAGTTCTCACCATCAGTTTGTGAAGAGCAACCAATCCCTTGGCAATAGCCAAGGTTGTTTGGGAGTTCACACTGGGCCTCCTCTGGCTAATAACTGGATCAGATGTAACTGATTTCCGGCACTGGAGGTTTTACTTTGTATCAAGACGTCTGGTTGGAGCTTTGTCTCCTGGTATTTGGTGATTCCATTTCGATTTCCTTCATATATGTGTGTATTTTAAGAGGCTTCTCCTGTAGTAGGTTTCCATATGAAGCCTCAAATGGCATTAGTGTTGGCCCCTCCCCCAGCTCCGCCCTTACCACCTCCACCCCTCCCCATCTCCATTTAATCTTCCCATCCTGGTGTCTCCCACCTCATCTCTCTGTAACTATGTGTTTTATTTCCATTAACCCCTTCATTGGAAAATCCTCTCCTCCTACCTCCTCCTCCTGACCTCTATGGTTAAACAGTTGTAGCAAGCTTAAAAGCTAACACACACACACACACACACACACACACACACCATACTTATCTTTTTGGGTCTGGTTTACTTCACCTTAGCTTCCATCCAGTTACCTGTGAATTTCATGATTTTTTTTTTTTTGGTTTTTCTCTGTATAGCCTTGGAACTCACTCTGTAGACCAGGCTGGCCTCGAACTCAGAAATCCGCCTGCCTCTGCCTCCCAAGGGCTGGGATTAAAGGCGTATACCACCACTGCCCGGCCTCATTTTTTTTTAAACTGCTGAGTAATATTCCGTTCTGTAAATATAACACATTTTCATTACCCAGTTAGCTGTTGATGGACATGTAGGCTGTTTCTGTTTCTGGCATAGAAACTGTAGAGCAGCAGTGAACATCAATGAGGAAGGGTTCTGCCCCCTGATTTTTGAGATAGGGTTTGTCTGTGTAGCCCTGGCTCACAGCACTCACTTTGCAGAAAAGGATGGTCTCAAACTCACCCAGATCTTTCCGCCTGACTCTAGAGTGGGATAAAAGGAGTTCTCCACCACACTCAGCTGCCTGTTAACTTTGTATCCTGTTTTGCTCCAAGCGTTTATCAGCTGAGGTTTCCTGGTGGGGCTTTTAGAGTCTTTTATGTATAAAATCACAGTGTCTGCAAATAAAGATGCTTTGATTCTTCCTTTCCTGTGTGTGTCCACTTGGTCTCTTCTGTTGTCTTACTGCTCTAGCTAAGACTTCAAGCACTGTTGAGCGGTGATGGTGCATGCTTTTAATCCCAGTACTTGGGAAGGAGAGGCAGATTTCCATGAGTTCAAGGCCAGCCTGATCTAGAGTTCCAGGATAGCCAGGGCTACAAAGAGAAACCCTGTCTGGGAAAAAAAAAACTTGACGTATAATATTAAGTAGATATGGTGAGTTAGGACAACCTTGTTTTGTTCCTGACATTATTGGAAATGCTCTTAAGTTCTGTTTAGGTTGATGGTGGTTGCTGTCAATCACCTTTATTATTGTGAGGTTTGTTCCTTGCATCTTTTGTCTTTCCAGGACTTTTATCATGAAGGAATGTTGGCTTTTGTCAAAGGCTTTTTCTGTATCTACTGATGGTATGGGCTTTGTCTTCCAGTCTGTTTATATGGTAGATTAGATTTATCAATTTACATATATTGAACCATCCCTGAATCTCTGTGATGAAGTCTACTTGATCATGATGAATGATTAGTTTTTGATGTGATCTTGGATTTTGTTTTTAAGTATTTAATGAGCATTTGTACATATATGTCTATAAGGGAAACTGGATGGTAATTCTCTTTGTTGAGTCTTCATATGGTTTAGGCATCAGGAAATTGGAGCCTCATAGAAATATTTAGGCAATGTTTTTCTGTTTTTATTTTGTGAAATAATTTGTGTAGCATTGGTATTAATTCTTTGTTGAAGTTCTGGTAGAATTCTGCACTGAATCCATCTGGCATTGGACTTCTTTTGGTTGGGAGAGTTAATTCCCACTTTTGTTTCACTATAGGTCTGTGTCTCAGGGTCACTGTGCTGTGTGTGAACAGACCCTATGTCCACAGCAATCTTGTTTTGTTTGTTTTTAAGATTTATTTCTGTATTTTATGTATTGGGTACTTTGTCTGCATGTACATTCACACACCATAAGATGGCATCAGACAGTTGTGAGCTGCCATGTGGGTGCTGAGAATTGAACTCAGGACCTTTGGAAGTGCAGTGAGTGCTCTTAACCACTGAGCCATCTCTCCAGCCCAAGTTGAGTTCATTTTCTTTTTAAAGATTTGTTTTTACTTTATGTAAGTGTCTTGCCTGGATGTGCATATGTGTTGCATGTGTGCTGCTGCCTGAGTCTAGAAGAGGACACAGGACCCTCTGGAACTGGGTAACATACAGCTGTGAGCCACCCGCTGGCTTCTGGGAAGTCAATCCAGGTCCTTGGGAAAAGCAGCCAGTGCTCTTAACTCCTGAGCCATCTCTCCAGTCTCAAGCAATTCTCACAAAGAGGGCATTCAACTGGGAGCTTTAGTATAGTTCCAAAAGGGGTGCTCCATTAGCAGTGTGGTGGGGGAGCAGACAGACACAGAGCTGGAACAGTCGGTGACAGTCTCACATCCTCAACGTTAGTCAGCAGACAGGGTGGGAGGGAGACAGACAGACACAGAGAGAGAGACACAGACAGACACAGACACAGAGACACACACACACACACACACACACACACAGAAAGAGAGAGAGAGAGGGGAGGGGGAGAGAGAGAGAGAGACTGATGACTGGGCCTGGGGTAGGTTTGACATTTCAGAGCCACCAGAGGCACACCTTCTCCAACGAGGCCACATCCAATCCTTTCCAGACAGTTCATCAAACTGGAGACTAAGCATACAAATATATGAGCCTATGGGGTCATTCCCGACCAAACCACCACATTCTATTTAAATTTCCTGTATTTAATTTTGGTGGTTGTATATATCAAGAAATTATCCATTTTTTTTTTTTTAGATTTTCCAGTTTGGTGGAATATGGATTTTTAAAGTCCGTTAAAGGTTGAGATTTGAGCCAGGCATCTGTGTGTGCTCCAAGGCCGCTCTCCTGACTATGTCTGTATGCGTTTATTTATTTATTTCTCATTTATTTCTGTTGCTGGGATGAAATACTCCGACCAAGAGAAACTTAGGGGACACAGGGCTATTATAGCTCACAATCCCAGGCTGTAGTTCCTCAGAGTGACAGGAACTTCTGACAGCTAATGACATCACACCCACAGTCAGGAGCAGAGCTCGGAGTACACACATGCTCACAATGCTCACAGTTGAGGACCTAAATCCAGGGAACTCCCCACAGTGGGCATGTCTCAGGTAGCAATCACGGCAGTCACCACAGTCTGACCTGCTCTAGGCAACCCCAGACTGCAACTCTCACCTCAGCTGATTCCAGTGTGCTAAGTTGACAAAATTAACTAGCCTGTTTTTCTTCCCTGATCCAGGGTCGCCTCACTGACATTTGAGGTTTGTTGGTGCTTGTGTGTTTGTTCCCTGAAGTAGAGTTGTTCCTAGAGTTGAATGCAAGACCCTCCTCATGCTATGTAAATGCTCTACCACCAAGCTAGAGCCCCCTTCATTTTTTTTTTTTTTAATCAAGGCAGGGTTTTTCTGCTCTGGCTAACCTGGAACTAACTATGCAGACCAGGCTGGCCTGAAACCCACAGATTCACCTGCCTCTCCTTCCTGAGTGCTGGGTTAAAGGCACAATTTCTTTTTATTATATAGTATTTTGTGTGTGTTCGAGCTTTGTTTCCACTGCTGTGATAAAATCCATCACCAAAAGTGACTTGGGGAAGAAACAGGTTCTGTATCTCACGAGTCTCACTTCACCATAGTTGCTCAGTGATGGGGTCAGGGCAGGAACTATGGAGTAGAGCGACTTGCTGGCTTGTTTAAGCTGCTTTTCTTCTAGAGCTCAAACCCTCCTTCCCATGGAAGGTACCACCTACCGTGGCTAGACTTTCCAGCATCAATCAGTCATGAAGAAAATGCCCAGAAGGAAATCCCTCAAGTGAGACACAATTTCCCAGGAGAATAGTTTGTGTTAAGTGGACAACAACTACCCAGCACGACGTTTTGTCTGTGTGTGTGCATGGAGGTCAGGAGGCAATTCTGTCCTTCCACTATTGTACTACATGGGGACTGAACTAAGGTCATTAAATGGTTTAGCAGCAAGCACCTCCATTCTCTGAGCCATTTGAAGCCCAATAGATTCCTCCATTTTTGCTGGTCTGGAACTATGTAGTTCCACACCAGTTCGAGAGGATGGCCTCGAACTCTTTCCATCTCCTGACTCAGCCTTGTAAGTACTGGAATTACTGCATGTGTCGGTACAGATGCACGTGGACCTGTTGACCCAAAGGTTTGAGACACATTGTATGCAGGATGAGCCAGCATTCTAATCACTACCCAACAAACATCTCATCACCCCCAACTGAAGAGACCAAGCCCCTTATAAGGGATCGTGTAAAGTGACAGCAGTCTGGGGAGGCCATGCTCACTGAACTAAGATTGCCAGAACCCCAATACTGGAGTACTAACACCCAGCCTATCTTAAGGCTTTAAGCACCCTTTACACAAGTCTGGATCCGACACAGCAGCTGTCCTTGTCTGGCTCCGCCTATACATGACTGACCAATGGGCGACACGCACCTTGAATTAGGGGAAGGCAGACTGCAGGCGGTCCCACGGAAGGACCTACAAACTAAATGGCGTCATTTAGTCATCTTAATTTTTGCCTGTAAAGAAGTGCTTCACCATTTTTAGATCTGTCATTTACCCCACCAAATCCGGTGGTTAACAGCAGAGACTTGGGGAAGTTTCACGAAATTCGCAGTAGTGATAGTATGCTTTCTAGCAGATTAGGCAATTACCCGGGCAGCTTGCCTCCCTGGGGCCCTTCACTCAGCATTCCGCGGCTTTGGGGTCGAACAGAAGCCGAAGCCAATGAGCTTTGCAGGAATGAGAGGTGGGCAGGACCAATTCTTAAAGGATCCACGCCCCGTCAGTAGAGGGTGACTCCATGTAGACCGGATGATGGCGGCCGGCGTGGCCGTAGCACTGGCCCTGTGGCTACTCCTGCCAGCAGTAGGAGTGGGAGAGGCGGGGCCGCCGCCCATCCAGGACGGCGAGTTCACATTTCTGCTTCCCGCCGGGAGGAAGCAGTGTTTTTATCAGTCCGCACCGGCCAATGCTAGTCTTGAGACCGAGTACCAGGTTAGAGGGTCCCGGGCTCGGAATAGTGGCGACTGGGGGCGTGGCCAGAAGGCGGGAGGGGCGGGGCAGGGGTGTGGCCAGAATGCTTATGGTCTTGCAGAGAAGGGGTATGCTCTGCTCAAAGCTCTTTGGGTTGGGTTGTAGGGAAGGTCCTGGCGGTTGTTGGGTAGGTTATCCCTAAGTTAGCGGCCAGGTAGACGCCCATCTTGGACTGCTCAAGGGGGTGGCGGGTGGCTTGATGAAAGACCTCACCAGGAGGCGTCTTAGGGACCGGGAAGGGACCTTGTAGGTGTGGATGTCGGTCTTCAGATAGGCCCTTGAGGATCCAAATAGCTTGCTGGGGGCAGGGCGGGAGGGGACGCTTGCTGCTAAACCCTGATGACCTGAGTTCCCTAACTCTATGGTAGAAGTGCAGAACCGACTCCTACAAGTTGTCCTCTAATTTCCACAGGTGCCACTCCTCTACCCCAAGCAAATACATGGGATTTTGTGTTGTTGTTTTTTTTTTTCTCCTTCTTAAAGATAGGCTCATGATGGTCTTACATGGATCTTTCTCAGTTTGGTTCGACCCAGGCCTTCTGTGGCAGATAGGCTTGGCTCAAAGCTGCCCGTTTCCCAATTCTTACCTGCTCTTCAGGTGATCGGAGGTGCTGGGCTGGACGTGGACTTCACCTTGGAGAGCCCTCAGGGTGTGCTGTTGGTCAGTGAGTCTCGAAAGGCTGATGGGGTGCACACGTGAGTGAAGTCCTGCCCTGCCTTGGTTCAGTTACAGCCCTGCAGCTCCCAATGGCCTCAGGTTACCATCCTACTGGTTCCACAGACCTGCTGGCTGGTCACTCCAGGGTCATGTCTGTGTCTCATCTGTCTGCCCAGGGTGGAGCCAACTGAGGCTGGAGACTACAGGCTGTGCTTTGACAACTCCTTCAGCACCATCTCAGAGAAGCTCGTGTTCTTTGAGCTCATCTTTGACAGCTTCCAAGATGAGGAGGAGGTAGAAGGATGGGCTGAGGCTGTGGAGCCTGAAGAGATGCTTGATGTCAAAATGGAAGACATCAGGGTGAGTTGGGTATGGTAGTGCGTGCTTACAACCCCAGTTCCGAGGAGGCTGAAGCAGGGTTCCAGTGAGTTCAAGACCAACCTTATTTACAGAGCAAGGTCCCGTCTCCTAAGATCAGAAGGGCGGGCTGGGGATAATTGAGTCTGCAGAGCACTTAGCTAGGCACTCCCACACCTGAGCTGCTACACCGAACGCTGCACAGACTGGGTAGGGGTTGCTGATGGTCAAGAGGATCACAAATTCAAGGCCATCCTTGGCTTCCACAGAAAGACAAGCTTTTGAGTGGTGAAAGTGACTCAGTAGGCAAAGGCAATTGGCACCAAGCCTGACTACCTGGGACCCACATGGTGGAAGGAGAGAACTGATTCTTGCACGATGTCCTTGGACCTCCACATTTAACCCATAGCATGTGCACCCTGTGCCCCCTTAAAAAGAAAAGTCTCACCCCCCAAAATAAGAAAACTCCAAGGGGTAAAAAAGGGAAAAAATGCTGGGTTTCTCTTGGCAGATGTGAGTCAGATGAACTGATAGTCAGAGGCAGTCCATGGTAGGAGGGGGATTCAGACGTAAGCAGCCTGACTTCTTCCTCTCTGTGCCTTGGCAGGAATCCATAGAGACCATGAGGACCCGGCTGGAACGGAGCATCCAGATGCTCACTCTGCTCCGAGCCTTTGAGGCTCGTGATCGTAATCTTCAAGAAGACAATCTTGAACGGGTCAACTTCTGGTCAGCTGCCAATATGGCTGTGCTGCTGCTGGTGGCCGTCCTGCAGGTCTGCACACTGAAGCGCTTCTTCCATGACAAGCGCCCTGTACCCACGTAGCCCCTGCCACGGAGGATGAAGGAAACAGTGGAGGGCAGCGGGTGTGTGACTTGCTGGACACCTCCCAGCCTCAGATGAGACAGTGCATAGTTGGGTCCTTAGCAGTGGCCCTGTGTGTCTCCCTTTCTCAGTGACCAGGGAGTGCCATTGGCTCACAGACCCCTGGAAGCGGGAGGGATCACCAACAGTGCCTGTTTCTTGGAAGGTGCAAGTGTTGGGCGCTGCAGTGTGGGGACATACTGCCCCTGGATGCCCTGGTTTTCTCCTGAAATTGTGCCTTAGCTTCAGTCTTCAGCCATTAGGATGGGGTCAGGCTGTGGAGCCATCCCTGTCCTCCAACTAGACACCCCAACCCCAGTGTCTCTGCTTTGCTCCTGGGGGTAAGCCTACTTTATTAGGGTCTGGGAAGGAGACACATCTGCAGAGTTCTTACCAGGACAGTCACTTTTATTGGAAAGGAAGGAGCCCTGGCCCCTTGGCCCAGAGGGAAGCCAGCTAGTTGTTTGGTAAGAGAACTCTAGGAGAGGACCCCTTCCTTTTCTGGGTGCAGAGGACCTCAAATAAGGCTGAGGTGCAGCTCTGCCAAAGCTGGCCTATGAGCCTTAAGGAACAAAGGGCATTTGTCCTGGGCACTGGAGTCAATAAATTATGGTCAGAAAAGTTAATAGTGCCTGGTGACTGGGGCTCAGGGATGTCAGCTTGGGACAGACCTAGCCTCAAGCCAGGGGCAGCCAGGAGGGGGGGGGCACTCCCACGAAGCTCAGAAGAAAGGTCGGGCAGGAGCCGATGGAGGTGGTCGCCTGGCACGAAAGAAAAAGATCATAAAGCAAAGTTGAATTGTGTCCCCTGTAGAGCTAGTGGGGGACTGGAAGTGGGCCTGGCCATAGCATCACTTGGAGTAGTGGGTAGAATTCCCATTTCCCATGAGCACTGTGTGTAAGGCCTGGTGGTGGGGGGGGCGGGATGAGAGGGGTGCAGAACAGATGACACAAGACTCACATGTGTAAATGAGTGAGTGTGGGCAGCCCCAGGAGGGGGGTGTTCAATCTCCTGGGCTGGGACACACACAAAAGGCCCACACACGTAACCACCAGAAGGGCTTCCCTTTATTTTAGTTTATTAATAGGATATACAGAGGCAGGCACTTAACAGTGGTCAGTCCAAGCAGTGAGCAGAATCTGCAGAGGCACCCAGGGCCCACCCTGTGGGGACATCTGGTTGGGAGCCAAGAGGCCCCTAATGTATCCCCAGTTCAACAGCCCAAACCACAACTGGGGCTGAGGAGAGAGGCAGGCTGTAGCTGAGGCGCTCCAGGCCCGAGGAAGGCACACAGGCACCTCTGGGTGTGGAGAGGGCTGGGCTCAGGTTAATATGGCCAAAGAAGCTATAGATATATACAACTTGAGCCAGGTGGGTGGCCAGCACTGGGCCTACTGGGCCTGGCTCACGCCTGAGGAGTCCTTAGGGATGGTGGACAGTCGCTGTACCCCAGAAAGAACAAAGGCTTACAGTCTGGAGGAGCCCCTGGAGAGTCCCCCTACACTAGCCTGGATCTTTCCAGATGGTCCCAAGGACGCAGTCCTGTTCTGCTAACCAGAGCTCCTCCTTGTCCCATCGTCCCAAAGTGCAAAGTCCCATGTGCTGTGGCGGGCCTCCTTCCCACCCTCTCATGTCGTGTCCACTAGGGCCAGGGAAGAAAGGGCAGGGCTTGCCCACGGGGAGCCTGGTCCCAACATGGGGGCAGTAGCAGGGCCCAGACCACCAAAGTTCTCCTGCACTGTGGGTGCATGAGGGGACCCCCCCAGAACTTTGCCCCCTGCAGCCTAGTCGAGCAGGGACGGCTCGGCTGGGCGGATAATGGTGGGCCGACTGGGCGCAGCGGGCGCTCTTCTGCTGCAAAGAAAGTAAAGACATGGGGAGGTGGAGGGTGATGCCAGAATCAGGGTGAGGATGGGGACCCAGCCCTTCCAGCCCACCCCAGGGTGTTCCCAGAGTTGGGGTACAAGGGACTAGGTCAAATCCAGATACTTTCCTAGTATCCCCATGTCACTAGCTTGCTTTGGGGTTTATAGGCAAGTTCTCTGCCTTGGGAAGAGCTAGTCCCCTCCTTCTACCAAGAGGGTCCTGGAGACTGAATTCAGGCCATCAGCCTTTGTAGCAAGTCACCAGATGTGCCACCTTGCCTGCTTCTCTGATCTCAGATTTGGGAGACCAGAACATGGCTCACCAGGCATTGCTGACTTCAGCAGGGTCAGCAGTGGTATGGTGCCCCAAGCTAGTCAGACATGAGTCCTGCCCTGGCACCAGCTGATACACTGCTGTGTGGCACAGGCTAAGCAGGGGTTGGCCCCTTTGGAGCTCAGTTTCTCAGGACACAAGCGGGAATGTCTGTGTTGTTCTATGACCTGTTGGGGCTACACTGGAAGTCATCAGAATCGGGGGAGAGGTTAAAGTCCCCACAAAGAGACCCCAGGATGCAGGTTGTGGGCCTTACCTGGGCACTCCTGGAGGGATTCCAGGGGGGATCCGTGCTGGCCGAGATGGTATCTGAGGTGGTGCAGAGAAGGGGTCGTTGTTGGCAAACACAGGTCCAGGTCGGGATGGGATGGGGGGTGCTGAGAAGGAGGATGTGGCCCCCACAGGCATAGGAATCAGAGGAGGCCCCGGTGTGGGACCCCGCACTGCAGGTGGCCGGCCTGGTGGGTGCACACTGGACACAGGTCGGCGCTGTGGGGTGGGGCTGTGGAGGAAGGAGACTGTGAGCATCCACAAGAGACTGAGGTGGGGGTAGAGGCACTGGGCACCCACCAACCTGAGCCACACCATTCCATATTGCTGGGGCTCCAAGGGGCAAGGGTACAGACTGCACTTGGCCTTCTGATGCACCTACAGCTTAGCGACTGTCTAGAGCTCAGCTCTGGCCCCCATGTGTCACCTCTCTGCCTCTGTAAATCTGCCTGCCCTGTTCCCCACTGGATCTGGGGACCGGAATCTACCAGATCTGGGTTCTTCCTCTCTCTGAGGGCTCCACAGGCCCTGCAGCCTCAGAGGGCCCACTGCACTGACCTTCCTTGACTGCTGCTTTGACACCTGGACTGTGGCTGCCCTAGTGTCTCTGGCCACCTTTCCCATCTTGAAGCCAATGGAGTCCCTGGTTCTATGAGCCTTCTGAGACTTGTCCTGGGCCCTTCTCTATGCTCTAGGAGGCCGACTGTCCCCTGGGCTTCTTGCTCTTGTTTTCCACTTGCCCATCAAGAAAGCACTAGAAAATGCATGGGTTGGTGGGGAATTGTGGTGTGCGGTTTTCTCCTCTAGAGATTTAGCTCAGTTGGCATTGGAGGTCCTGGCACCCCTGTGGCTTTAAGCAGAACAGGTGCTCAGTCCTGTGCGTGGTGTTGTTCAGTTAAGACTCTTGTCCCATTCCAAGCTGTGACCTGTCTCCTAATAGGACAGAGGGAAAAGGAAGGGTGGAACTTAAGCTTGTATATGCACATTGGGGGACAAACTGCCCTCCAGACCTGTGGCCACTGGTGTTCTGGAGCCAAGTGTCATCAACAGGAGGGGGCACAGGCGTGGACACAGTGCTGGTGCTGATGTCCCCAATGATGTTGAGTGCTTCCTTGAGTGCGTGGTACATGCGCAGCATATCGTCCCGCCGCTGAGCCTGCTCAGCTGACTCTTCCATGAGGCTGCTCTGGTCTGCTGATGAGTACAGGTAGGCCAGCAGCTCATGGTGGATGAAGGCCTTTGTCTGAGGACAGTGGTGGGAAAGGTCAGTCCCCTACACTAGGCGATAACTCAGAAGCCTATTGAGACTGGAAAAGTCACAGACTGAGGGAGGGTCAAGTTTAGCTGTAGAGCCTCTGCCTAAAATCCATCCCTCAATCGGGGCACAGATCAGCTGCTTAGAATCCCCCAGAGAAGGAGCAGAGGTGCTCAGTCTTCCAGTGATTACCTAAGGTTCATCATACCTCGGGTTCATCTCCAACACCACAAAACCAACCAACCAACCAACCAACCACACACCAAAAAAAACAAAACAAACAAAACAAAACAAAAAACCCAAAAAACAAACAATCCCAAAAGCTACTAAACCAACCAACCTGTTCTAACTTTGCACACCTTTTTAAAATTAGGTTTGCTTTTAAGCTAGCAGTATGTATTAACTGTGTGTGTGTGTGTGTGTGTGTGTGTGTGTGCATGTCAGAGGACAGCTCTGAAGAGTGGGTTCTAGGGAATCGAAGATGAGGATTGCAGGACACGAGCCTTTACCTTCTGAACCCCCTCATTTGCCCTGGTTTTGTTTTTTGAGACAAGGTCTCACGCAGTGAAAGCTCCCCTAAACTGGCTACATATCAGAGGATGCTGGTGAACTTCTGAGTCTCCTGCCTCCTCCTGGTGCTGGGCTGACCGGCATGCTGCAAAACACCTGGAGCTGAATTGCAGCCCTGTGAGCCTTGCTAGGACCTTTGGTGACTTGAAGCCACCACTCACATTGTTGATCATGAGGTGCATGATGGTCTTTGGCATGAGGTCACGGATGGACTTGTTGATGATGGCCACGTAGGAGTCCACCAGGTTGCGGATGGTCTCCACCTGCCGCTCCAGCTGCGGGTCCATGGAGAAGGTGTTCTCTTGTGCTCCATCCTCATTCTCTGCCTGCGGGGACACAGAGGGAGGGTCCACTGTGGCTCAGCAGCCCTGCACTGAGTCCTGACTCCTGGGAACCATGTGCCTACCCTGCTGACAAATGACCCACTTGAGTGTGTTCCAGACGGTTCCCTTACACCTTGTGGTCTGCGCTGGGGGAACACTGGTTAGAGCCATGTTGAACTCTTTCCCCAGTGGATGAGAACACAGTGTCCCTTTGGGTGGCCAGGATCTGTAGTGACTTCATCCCAAGGACAGGAGGAAAAAAGAAACAAAGTAGGTGACTCCTAAGTGCACTGGCCTTCCAGGCCATAGATTCTTCTGGAGAACTTTCTGGATCCTAATGACAAACCACGCCTACTTTGCTCTGCTTGCCTTGGAGGGTACCAGCTATGTGCCCTTTGAGATCATAGCGTGCTGCTGTGTTTGAATACGGGATGTCTCTAGGGCTCAGGTGCTGGGTCCCTTGAGTCTCAGCTGATGGTACTGTATTTTTAAGATTTACTTTTATGTGTACATTGGTGTGGTATGTGTACACATAGTATGTATGCAGGCGTCCAGAGTCCAGAAGATCTCCCAGAACTGGAGTTACAGACAGCTGTGAACTGTCACGAGGGTGGTGGGGACTGAACTTGGGTCCTCTGGAGGGGCAGCCATGGCCTTTGTCTGCAGAGCTGTCCTTTTACAGCCATACTACTGTTGTTTGTGAGGCTCTGGAAACTTCAGGTTAGGCTGAGCTGGGGGAGGTAGGTCACTAGGTATATATCCCAGGGATACCCTGGCCCCAGCCCTTGCACGCCTGCCCTGCTGCTGCTTGCCTCTGTACCTCAATACGACTGCCATGAGGCCAGCCTAAGCATATGGGGCCAAGCAGCTATGGACTGAGACCTCTAAGACTGGGAGCCAAACCGAACACTTCTTTCTCTTGGCTGTGTAGCAGGTATTTATTGATTTGTGTTTGCATGTATGTACCTTACATGCACATTATCCTTACAAGCTGTTCACCCTAACTGTGCGCATGTAGTGTATCCCAACATGGACAATGACTCTTTCCTGAACTTTATCTTCAGTACCTCAAAAAAAATTTCTTTAATTATTTATTTATTTTATGTATGTGACTACACTGTCCCTGTCTTCAGACACACCAGAAGAGGGCATCAGACCCCAAAGCAAATGGTTGTGAGCCACCATGTGGTTGCTGGGAATTGAACTCAGGACCTCTGGAAGAGCATTCAGTGCTCTTAACCAGTGAGCCATCTCTCTCCATGCCTCAAAATTTTTATTTATGTTTATTCTTTCTATCTATCTATCTGTCTGTCTATCTATCTATCTATCTATCTATCTATGAATGAATGAATGAATAGGCTCTCTCTATGTAGCTCTGGCTATCCTAGAGCTCACTGTATAGTCAAAGCTGGTCTTGAACTGGGATTAAAGGTGTGTACCAACATGCCAGGACCTGTTATTAAATTTTTTAAATTACATTTTATGCCAGGTGTGGTAGCCCAGGCCTTCTAGCATTCAAGAGGCAGAAGCAGATAGATCTGAATTTAAGGCCAGCTTGGTCTACATACTAAATTTTGGGCCAGCCAGAGCCACATGGAGAGACACAGCCTAAAAACAAAACAATACATTTATGTTTTGTACATGTATACAATTGTGTGAACACATGTGCCATGATACATGTGTAGAGGTTAGAAAAGAACTTGTGGGAACCAGTTCTCTTTCTACCACATGGTCTTAGGGACCAAACTCATGTCATTATCAGGCTTGGTAGCAAGCACCTCCAGGCCACCATCTTGTTGGCCAGCTTTTTGAGACAGGGACTCTCACTGAATTTGGAGCTCATAGATTTTTCTAGGCTGCCTGCTAAGTGGGCTTTAGGGATCCATACTCCTTTTTCACTGCAAGTGTGCCCACTCTGCAAGACTCTGCAAGGGTTATAGGTACATATGCTGTCTGTGTCTGGCTTTTTTTCTGTGTCTGTTAGGTTCTTTTAGATTTACTTTGAGACAAGGCCTCTCGCTAGGACCTGGGGATCTCTGCTCTGCTGTGGCTGGCTAGCTCCTGAGCTCCAGAGGTTTTCCTCTGCCTGCCTTCCTAGCACAAGGATGACAGAGTGTACCACCAAACATGGTCACTGTTTGAATTCTAGGGCTCAAATCCAGGCCCTCATGATTGTGTGGCAAGCCTCACCTAAGCCATCTCCATAGACTGGCAGTTTTTAACCGAGCAAAGAAAAGCTGACTTAACAGGTGTGGCCTAGAAATCCTGGGTCCCTTCCTCCATGCAGGGTCTGCTTATCCTCTGGTATGTCATCTAAGCAGGGAAGGCAGCCCCTCCCTCACCTGGTCCTTCTCTGGGTAGACCCCAGCTCGCAGGAACGAAGCCTTCCAGCTGTCCACATCTTCCTGGGAGTCACAAGCCAGCTCGATCTGTCGCAGATCCTTGTAGACATTCCTGGAGTATGTGGTAGAAGGGACTTGACTGGTCACTGAGATCATGGGCTCTGGGGGTTCTCCCTGATATGGGTACAAGGGTGGGTCTTGTACCTTTCCCAGTTTGTTCAAAGGTTTCTGGGTGTGTCTGCCAGGTGTACTATAGCACCAATGACCATAGATGTGTGTGTGTATACACAAATACATAGACACACACACTACCATCAGATCAAGAGTATCTGGCATACAAGTGTTGGTAGCTTAGGGACTTGCTATACATCCAAAGACAGCCTCAAACTTAGAACTTCCTGCTTCAGCCTCCCGTGTGCTGGATTAGGGGTATGTGCCATCATGCCTGACTTTCCAGCCTGGTATCTGAACTCAGTCACTTCTTCTCTGTGACATTTGGCTTTAATTATCAACATGCCACAACCTGAGAGGAGTGTCTCCATAGGGATTGTTTGCAATGGGTCTGTCTGTGGGCATACCTGTGGAGGACTGTTAATAACTGGTGTGGGAGACTCAACCCAGTGTAAGTGGCATTGTGCATTCAAGAACCAAGCACCAGCAAGAATGAGCTTATTAAAGGCTCCTGCCACCACTGAGGTCTCCCCATGTAGCCCTTGTTGTCTTAGAATTTGCTATGTAAACTAGGCTGGCCTCCAACCCACAGAGATCCACCTGCCTGCTCCAACTGAAGTTGTACACCACCACACCAGGCCTTCTGACAACTCGCTGCCCCTCTTTCCTATTACAGATTTTTTTGAGAAGGGGTTTCTCTGTGTAGCCCTGGCTGTCTTGAAATTCTCTCTGTAGACCAGGCTATACTAAAACTCAAGAGATCTACCTACCTCTGAGTGCTGGGATCAAAGGCATGAGCCCCCATGCCAGCTCTCCTTGTTCTGCAGGAATGGCTACCCACCAGCCCCATGTTGGGCGTATCTCATTATACCCTGCTCTGGCTTTGGAGCTCCCACTGATGTGAGGAGACACTTAGTGGAGACACTGAGGTGTCTGCGGGGAAGACCACAGCAACAGCAGAAATATATTCAACCTCTATGGTCTGGTGGTGCAGTGAGTATGTGCATGCGTGCATACGTCTGCAGAGGTCAGAGGTCAGCACCAGACTTCCTCACTTTCTGTGCACCTTACTCTTTGAGACAGGGTCTGTCTCACTGGCCTGAAGGTCACAGACTTGCCTAGACTGGCTAGTGGGTCAGCAAGCACCAAGGATCCTGCCCTTTCTGCCTCCCCAGCACTGTGCCAGGCTTTTTCTTGTACATGTGTGTGTAAGGGTTGTGTGTGTGTGGGTTGTATGTGTGAGGGTTGTGTGTGAGAGTTGTGTGAGGGTTGTGTGTGTGTGAGGGTTGCACTGAGGTCCTCACGCTTACTTCATTTCAGTTCTCTGCATCCACGTTTCTCCACCCTTACCTCACAAAGAAATAAACACCACTAGGACAGTTTTCATTTTTTGCTTTTTTTTTTTTTGGTTTGGTTTTTCGAGACAGGGTTTCTCTGTGTAGCCCTGGCTGTCCTGGAACTCACTCTGTAGACCAGGCTAGCCTCGAACTCTCGAACTCAGAAATCCGCCTGCCTCTGGCTCCCAAGTGCTGGGATTAAAGGTGTGCGCCACCACCGCCCAGCTCCCTGGGACAGTTTTCAAGTGCACTCCCTTTCTAGAAGGTGTGACCTGGCGATGGGACTGCTGGCCACTCAGCTCTCCTGGGCCCACAGGCTCCTCACCTCTGCTCTGTGTTGAAGATGGCAAACACGTGCTTGTTGGACATGAAGCCCTTCTCCACATCCCGGATTTTGAGGTTGTCCAGCGGCAGCATATACTTCTTTTCTTTCTCCTGAGGAGAGAGGAGAGGTCTCATCTGGGCTGCCAGGGCAGAGCCGGCAACAACCTGACAGCCACTGCCAACACCGGGCATTTGGTGTGCTGAGAGCTCTGTCACCCCTATGTTTACTCAAATGTTCCCTTAACATTCTCTCTTATCCCAGGACCTTTGTATGTGCGGCCTCTGTCCAAAATGTTCCTGTCCCAGTGCCCTGTGTCAGCCCCTCCTGGCCTTCCTAAGGTGTGCAGAAGGTACCTCAGGGCTGACCCATCCCACCCCACTGTAGATACTATGACTAATGACCTACATGACTGCCTACACCTGGCTGGTCCGCAGTTGCCAGACAAAGGCAACTTTGTTTTGTATCCAGAGAACACACAGGCAGAGGTTGCTCAAACTACTCAGCCCTAACTTCATTCCCAGGTGGCCCTCCCCATGATCTGAGCTATGGTGGCAATGCCACTCACAGGGAACTGGGAAGCTGGCACCTGGGCACCAATGTCACAGAAGTGCCAGTGCTCTGTGAGCCACCTCTGGCTACTCCATGCACGCCCGACCAGCACCCAGCAACCTCAGCCTCCCCTTTTCTTTCTGGTGATGCTGGGGATGATGCTGGGGACGAAGCCGGGGCCTCTCTCAGGTGAGCACAACGGCTGCTGCACAGGCAGCGATCCTGAAGACAGGCCTTCCATGAAGCTGTATTCCTCCTGACTCCCAAGGAGTCATAATGATAGGACTATGACATTTTTCCTTTTATGTCTGGTCAGATTGAAGCTGTCTGTCCAGCACAGAGCAGGGGCCACTGTTTAACATAAGTACAGTTGTAAATGAAAACAGCTCTCTGGGGATTTCTGCACCGTAAAGACTTTTTTTTTTTTTTTAAGAACAAAGTCTCATATAGCCCAGGTTAGCATCCACCTCCCTACAGAGCTGACGAGGACCTCGAACTCCTGAGCCTCTGGCATCTGCCTCACAAGTACTGTACCTCATTACAGCTTGAACTGTCACCACACCCATTCATGAAGCAATAGGAAAACTCGACAGCTGAGCCCAGTCTCAGCCTGTCACCTGGACATGTCCTCCTGTGTGTGGTGTCTCCAACAGCCTGGGGGAGAAGGCCTTTATGGGAAAGTTAAGAAGATGTCTATTTCTATGAGAAGCTCTTTCACTAAGCCTGGTGGTCAGCAACCCCCAGCATCCTCCTGTCTTTGCCCTCTACAGTGCTGAGGTTACAGGCACCCACAGCACCCATGGGTGCACAGGCCAGTGTAAATGCTCTCCTCACAGAGCCGTCTCCCTAGGCTCACTAGACATCTTTCATGACTCTTTCTCATGTTTCTGGCCATTGCACCAACAGAAAGCCCCAGAATGCAGCTTTCTGGAATACCACTTCTGAATCCGGCCTGAACACTGTACGAGTCAACTTTGCTCTGCCTTTCCACTGTCTAGAACAAGTTGCTTCTCCTCTTTGAGCCCCTGTCCCCCACCTGTCTGAGGCCTGCTGAGTCTCACCCTTGGGAGGGGGGGTGGGACAGTTGTGGCCCCAGGTTTCCAGCTGATTCTTGGACTGACTCCCAGTCAGCCTCAGCGGGTCTGACTGGATGACTGGGGCACAGGCGGAGAGGCTGTGACCACGGAGAGTGGAACACTGCGCATACACATTGAATGCCGAGAGCCCTACACAGGGAAGGCAGCCTCAAGTCTGCCTTGTTATAACAAACAAAGCTGGGATTTTGGGGGTCTCCAAAGGAGCTACTGTTTCCAGAGGTGGGTAAGTTCCCAGAGGCAACTCTGTGGCCCCCACCCTATGGTGTCATGAGACAGCTTCCTGCCAGCAGGCCAGGGCCAAGTCATTGAGTCACAGACATCTAGCCTCGCCACATCTGGAACTGTTTATATGTGATTCTGCCTGGGATCGAGTGGTTGCCCAAACCACACACACACACACACACACACACACACACACACACACGCACACGCGCACGCGCACTCTTGCTCACAGAGTACACAACTGCACAAGGACCTCCTCCTGCAGCATGGGCCATCGACCCAAACCCTCCTCCAGCCTGCCTTTGGATTTCCTGAAAACCCCAACTTTGTCCAGATGTGAGCAAGTGGCCTTGCCACGTCAGAGAATCCAGGGTGCTGCATGGATGAACGGAGGAGCTTGGGAGGAGCAGAGACTCCCTGGCCTGCACAGTGGCCACGCTGAAAGACTAAACAGCCATCCCCGCCATCCCAGTGTTCAGACTACCTGTTCAGGAGGCTGTGATATGTACAGTAGTCTGCACATTGGTTAGGCTGGGCTTGGGCCAGCAGCGACAGTGGGAATATTCCACCTAAGGTGAGTGTCACCTCTGTCTCCACTGGGGTGGAAATACCTATGGAAGATTCTGGAAGGAAGAGGAGGAAGTGGAAAAAGTACACCCAGGACTGAGAAAGCCCTGGGGTGGGGAGGGATGTCCTCAGGTAAACTGGGCCTTTCTCCTTGTTTCCAACTGGCACTGTTCTCTTCTTGTTTATTCCTAAATAAAGAAAAGGCACCTTCTGGTCTTTATAGAAGGCTTGTCTACACAAGTGGCCTGGTTCTCGGGATGGCTGTTCCCTGTGATGCTTAGGTCCCCTGCCAGGACCCTTAAAGGTGGTAGGGTCTCCATGGCCCCTAGATCTCACTGTGCTTTATCTTTGGCACCCAGAGGGCTCCTTGCACACCTCTTGTTGGTGGTGTAGCCCTGCTACAGGCCTTGTCTATGGTGAGGCCTAAGTGCCTGCTTTCTGTCCCCGGATGAGGGGAAATGGAACGGTTGTTCCCAGTACAAAGGAAAGAAGCTTTTAACAGCTGTCAGCTGTGCCCCTATGAGACCCTGGAAACACACACACACACACACACACACACACACACACACACACACACACACACACTCACACCCTCGGGTCTGCCCAGCTCTCAGGTTGCTTTTCTTAAAGAATGCTGGAGCTGGAACCCAGAAACTCAACACTGGGGTGCCTCATTCTGTGAGACAATCCCAGACTCTTTGATATGCTAGAAATATGGCCAGGTCAATACTCTGGGCTCTCCAGGAGACCCTATGCAGCACAGATCCCTAGATATCCTTGAGAAAGGGGTCACCAAGCTCACAGATGCAGGGACAGAAAGAGAGGTAAATCCCCACATTACTAACAAATAGTGGTTTGTTTTGGTTTGTTTTTGGGTTTTCGAGACAGGGTTTCTCTGTGTAGCTCTGGCTGTCTTGGAACTTACTCTGTAGACCAGGCTGGCCTCGAACTCAGAAATCCACCTGCCACTGCTTCCCAAGTGCTGGGATTAAAGGCGTGCACCACCACTGCCCAGCAACAATTAGTTTTAAAAAGGAAAACAGGAGAGTGAAGAGACAGTCTAGTAGTTAAAAGCACTGGCTGCTTTTCCAGAGGATCCAGGTTCAATTCCCAACACCCAGGTAGCAGCAAACAATCTTTTGTAACTCCAGTCCCAGGAGATCCGATGCCCTCCCTCTTCTGGTCTTAGAGGGCAATGCCCACACATGGCTGGCAGCCACTTTTCGAGGCCTCAGTTTCCCTACGTAGCCATGACACTAAGAATCCCAAGGTGGGCTTGAGAACTTACTGAAGGAGACGAGGGCTTGTAAAATGGCTTAATGAGTAAAAAGCAGGCAAGCCTGTCGACCTGAGTTCGAGCCCAGGCCCACATGGTAGAAAGCAAGAATAGACTCCTGAAGTTGTGTTGACACTTCCACATATGATTTCTAGCACAAATGTGCACATACACTCAGATACATAAATGTAACATATTTAGAAGTCCATAAAGAGCATGTCTTTATGCATGTCTTCTGCATGGAGCCCTGTGTGACCAAACCCAGTCTGTGAGCCCAGAGGGTGAGGCCTTAGGGCATGCACGCTTGTTTTCTTTCTGGGGGCCCCCCCCCCCCCCCCGCCCCAAGATAGGGTTTCTCTGCATAGGCCTGGCTACCCTGGAATTCCTTGTAGACCAGGTTGGCTTTGATCCTTCTGCCTTTTCCTCCTAAGTGCTGGGTTGAGAAGTATGCACTACCATGCCTGGCAAGGCATGTAAGCTTTCTGAAGTCCCACCTGCCTCCTCAGTTTTGCAGCTGACCCCAGACCTACCTATTCCAATTTGTCTCCAGTGGGGCCACCTTCATCTTTATTCCCTAAAACCTCAGAGCAGTGACCAGAGAGGCCTGGGGCTCAGTGGATCAAGTGCTTGCTTGGCATGTACAAAGCCCTGGGTTCCACCCTTACCTCATAAACCCAGCAGAGTGTGGCGGTGCAGGCCTGTCAACCAGCACAGGGAGGCTGAAGCAGGAGGATCATAGTTCAGGATCACTCACAGTTTAAAACAAAAAGCTGGGCTGTGGTGGCTCACGCCTTTATCCCAGCCCCATCTACAGTTTCAGGACAGCCTGGTCTACACAGAGAAACCCTGCTTCAAAAACAAAACAAAACCAAACAACAGCAGCAACAACAACAAAACTAGGCCAGGGAAGTGTGGCCTTGGGTGGTTCTTACAGCATTTCAGGGACAGCTTCTAAGAAGTGGGACTGGGATGTGCACGGACAGGTTTCCAGTCACATATGCTACCATGCTGAGCGCACTGGTGGTGGGGGGTCGCTCCTACATGGTGGCTGGAAGACCCTACAGAGATGACTGCTGGTACAAAGCACCAGAGTGCATGCTGGGAGCCTGGCCTTGTGTGAGGCCTGGCACTAGGCTGCTGCCTGAGCTCCCACACAGTGGCAGAGAACTTAGGCCAGGGTCTATCCTTCAGAGGGAAGAGTTCTCATGATAAAGTTTCATTGTAATCTAGGCTACCCTTGAATTCACTATGTAGTGAAGGATGGCTGGAACTCCTCATCCTCCTGAGTGCACCGCCATGCCTGGTTTATGTGATGTTGAGTGTGGATGGAACCTAAGGCTTCATGCATGCTAAGCTACACCGCCACGCCCCATTTCTTCCTCTTGTTTCTTTTCTGCATGGGTATATACTCAGGTTTGTGTGTAGGCACATTCTCAGGTATGTGGATTTGTAAGACAGAGAACCACTTCAGATGTCATTGCTCAGGTGCTATCCTCTTCTTTTTGAGACGGTTCTCATATTTGCCTGGAACTTGTCAAGGAGGCAAGCCTAGCTGGCTGGCAGGCACTGTGTCTGCCTTGCCTGCTGGGAATATGAGCATACTCTCACCTTCCTTTTCTCTTAGGTCTGGGATTAGTCAGGTCTCCTGTGGCAGGATGAACTCATTACCAGCTGGACTGTCTGACGCCCCACCTCCCTTGTTTGAGACAGGCACTTCCTACATAACCTGGACAGGTCTGGAACTTAGCACCTATTCCAAGCTGCCTGTACTCCTTCCTAGTGCTCGGATCTAGGCGAGTCACCATGTCTGACTGTAAACTCCCTCTCATAAGTGACTGAGGGAGTGAGTGAGCGCGGGCCAGGGGGAATCAGTCTGGAGACTACCTCCTCTCCTGCCTTACCCCACCACTCACCTCCTCATCCTTGTACCAAGACAACGACTCGGCTGTCAGCACGAACCAGTACTCCTTGGAGCCGCCCTTCATCAAGCTGATATTGTTGATGGTCAGCCAGCCCCTGCGGATCACCTGGTGGAGAGGACTCAGCTTAGCAGGGAGGAGGGAGCCCTGCTGCTCCATCCACCCTTTTCTCCCCAGTAAGGAGCCTGGCTCTGTGAGAAATACCTCCACCCCAGGCCAGGATCCCAGTTCCATGTCAACCCAAACATTCCCAGCTAGGAATCAGACAGGGAGCTGGGACTGCTATGGGGAGGAATGGAGATACAGTCAGAGAGCAAATCTCTAGCTCAGGGATGGAAGGGTGAGCTGGGGCCCTAGAGGCCCCTCAGGGGTTACAGTGATTTAAGTGACACAGGAAACAAAAATCATGTCTTAGGAGTGTCAAAGGGCTTAGGCCAGGAGGTCAGGGCTAAGGGCTGGGGCTAGATCACGGAGAACGTGACACGAAGGATCCATGCTTCTTTGGGTCCAACAAGGTAGGCGGAGATGGGTCACTGGAGAGCTCACAGCAGGGGATAGCTGTAACTTCTTTCATGGGACTGACCCACAAAAGTGTCTCACTCACACAAGCTTTTCTGTAAGTGACCAGTGCTAGGGAGACAGCCCCACCTAGAGGGCTGCCCAGAGGACCACTAGAGACCCTGAAAGGGTCACCAGAGTGTGTTTCAGCTAGCTGGAAGCCCAGTGGACACATTTTTCTATGCGTGACTCAGGAGTCTCAGTTGAGAGACAATCCATAGAAAGGGTTCGTTGGGCCATAGCTGTCATCTGATGGGGAACAGAAGCCAGGTCAGCCTGGGGACTCACCTGACTGCTAGGTACAGGCAGACTGAGGGGGCCACGTTTTCAGATTCCCATAATCCCTGGGACATGGAGGCACATGTAGACCTGACCCCCCCCCCACCTCCTGACCTGGGGACTCTGGGGATAGCAGGAAGCACGCAGAGGTGGCAGCAGGGATGCCTGGGACCAAGGCAGCAACAGACAGGCCAGGCTGCAGAGCATGTGCCAAGTATAGCCATGGACAGGTCGGGTCGCTCAGGTTGGATGGGACAAAAGAATCCAAAAGAGGGTCTCTGGGGAGCCATGTCTGGGGTCTGGAGTTGAGGCTCCCCTTTCTCTATTCTGTTTGGCTCCAGAGCTGCCAAACCTACCCTGCCACAGTGGGTGTCTCTGGACTCCAGGCTGCAGGCCATGAAGGCTACGCAGTTACTCAAGGTTCAGGAACCCCTGCAGCATACTTAAGTCCCTTTTTGGGTCAAGAAGAATGTAAGCTGCCACTTGACATCCCTCATCAAAGTGGAGGGTAAGATTTTTCTCTGATGTCAAGAGACCTCAGACTCTTAGAGACGCCTGGAGCCCTAGGAGGACATAGTGTCCATGCTAGAAACAGAGTGATTGACTTGTACAGATTCACTCCAAAATGGCCTGGGCTCAGCTATGGAGGTTTTCAGCATTCCAGGAACACCCTGATTCTAGGCCACCTAGGCTGGCTGGTGATGTTGGTAAGGCTGATTGCTTAGTTCTGGAGCATCACCCAGGCCAAGGTGAATGTGGTCCTGTAGCCATGTTCTGTCCTGCCAGGGATGGGTGGCAGGGCCTTTCAATTAGTCTTAGCCCAGAGTAAGAGCTGATTGGACTTAGTTTCATTTACCACATGTCAACCAAGGGAGAGAAACTTGGGCCCAAGCTACCACTGTACCCTAAGAAGAGTAATCCCACATAGTGAGGTCTGTACTACTGTGTAACAACTGTGTCACTCTGTTCCTTGGAGGTCTGGCCCAGCTGCCTCCACTAAGGATACATGGGCTGGCAAGAGGCCCCAAGGCACCCTTCCCTCCCAGCCCCCTGCCTGTGTGGGCACCCTTCCCTCCCAGCCCCCTGCCTGTGTGGGCACCCTTCCCTCCCAGCCCCTGCCTGTGTGGGCACCCTTCCCTCCCAGCCCCCTGCCTGTGTGGGCACCTCAGTGTAGTCTGAGACAACACCTGGGTCTGAGTACAGACACAGATTGATCCCAGGGAACAGCGAAGGCTGTGCCTCCTTATCTCCAAGGCATTGTGAATCTAGGGTCACAGCCTTAAGGAGTTGGGGTAAGAAGGAGCCAGGGGAGAGGTGTGGCAACAGCAAAGGCACCTAGGGTTCCCATTCCTGGGGTACACAGTAACAGGCATGCAGGCATGCAGAACAGAAAGGACCCGTCCCAGTGTGAGCAGCAAGTGGCAGCGAGGCAAGCTCAGCAGGAGCCATCATGGTCCCTTCTCTGGGTAAAGATCACTTGGAGGACTAAGCATGGCTCCGACATGCGGAGGCCATGGCCAGCCATGCTCGGGACATGTGAAGGCTATGGCCAGCCATGCCCATGGTCTTGGGGGTGCACATGGTTTGAGGCCAGGAGAATGGAGTAAGGTAGTAAGCGGCCACCTAGACGCGGTACTTGACTGCTGTGCTCTAGGCCTGAGGCCCCTCTTCTCTAACACTGGCCCAGGTTTCGACTCTGACCCAGGCCGCTTCTGCCAGGACCCAGGCACATCAAGGACCCGCCACTCACACAGAAGTGGCTCAACCTTTGCCAAAGTTCAAAACTCCAGGAATAGCTCTACAGAGAGTGGTGGTGGCAGCAGGAGAATATTCTGGAGAAAGGGGTCTGCTGGGGCTTGGGGCCAAGGTGCTTGCAGGGAGCACCTCCACACAGTCTCAGCTTTCAGCGGGGCTGGGCCTCGCACCCTCTGACAACCCCAGCTCCCAGTCCTTATGCAAAAGGAAGATGAGCTGCCCGCAGTTAGGATGGCAAATACGATAGACACCAACTGACTGGTGGGAACTGCCCAGAAGACTATGGCAACAATTCTGAGTACAGCAGAAAAATGTGCTGGGATCACTTAGTGATGTCTGTTCCAGGCAATGGATAACAAAAGTGGGAGAGTGGAACTGACCATCCACACCAACCACTCCAGCTGCCATGAAGGCAGCAGGCTATAGGGAGTCTGATTACTCATGCCTATCGTGAGTACAGGAGTAGGATATCACATGGAAAATATAAAAAAATAACCAGTCATAACAGCTACAGAATGGGGAGTCAATGGCATGTATATTAAGAAAGAATGCCAGGATTGATTAGCAATGTCTGCCCTGGGCTCATTGTGGAGGAAAATCACAGGAAAGAATGTTGGATCATCTAGTCATGTCTGCCACAGGCATAGAAAGGCAAAATCTCCCCATGTGGTAACACATGGTGTGGTCAGTCAGTGGTATCTGCAGGAAAAGAGAAAGGATAAAGGCTGGAAGCAACAAGAATGAATTCCAGCAGGTCCTGAGCAAAATCTTCCGAGTCTAGGAAGATGAGGTGGGGATGGAGGCAATGTGTAAACTGCGTATTTGCCATCTTTGAACTACAGGACTCCAAGAGAACCTGCTAGGACCCAGCCAGAGAGGTGTGCCTCCCAGAAAGGTGCAACTGGATTAGTATTTTTGTGAGAGCAACAGATCCCCAGGACAACGCAAGGTCCAATGACAGCAGTGACATGTAGCTCCCGGATTAGTGCACGTTTTAGTGTTTTGAGCAGAGGGTGAAGGCAGGCCTCCTTTCCCACTAGGTTCTAAGTTAGCTACCACACTAAGCAGGTACTTACCAAGATCTCCCCCTTTGAGAATGTAAAGTTAAGGTTGTGGGTCAATCAAGGGAAAGCAGGAGAGATGGAAGGACGTGAAGGGACAGAGAGGACGCAGGGAAAGCATGAGGACAGAAGGAAGAGCAGAGGAACAAAAAACAGCAAAAGAAAAAAAATTACATGCTATTAATTATATTCATGGTGTTAATATTTAATTCATTATCTTCTTCAAAACAAAAAAAGCAACAACATATGTACTACCTATGGCAAGCACACATACAAAAAGAAAACTCAAAATCATGCATTTGTTACATTTCTCTCCAATCTGGCTCTAAATCGTGCAAGATACAATAGCACAGCGCCCCGCCCCACCCTGACATGGGAAGGGAATTGGGGGACAGTGGCAGAAACTGGACAGAAAAAAAAGCCCAACCAGTCATGTAATATTGGCATTTATGAAGCCATTCGTAAGTATGCAAAGCCTCTGAAGCTGGGGTGGGATTATAAAGGAGACCTGGGGGTTCTCCAGGAGTGGAATTCAAACCACCTCCATCTCCCCCGAGTTGTCTGTGGCACCTCCCATGCTTTCTACCTGCCTGCCTCCATTCCCAGGGCCAAGAGTGAGAAAACACAACTTGTCTGCATACGCCTTGGGGTCACTGTCACAATTCTATTACTTTGAGGGTCGAGTTGTAACTTTCACATTAGATGTCAGATGAGGCCTTGAGGTGTTTGGAATTTGCCCCAAGGTCCTGTGGAAGTCTTACTTCTAATAGCTACGTGGCCCACAGGCTGACAGAGCGAGTGGCCTAGTACTAAGTATGCTCCTGTCTTCAGAAGGGAGTGAGAGCTGAGACTGGGGAGCTACCTGATTGGGTATGGCCCTCTTCTTGTTCAGCTGCGTGCTCCTCTGCTGGGCACTGTAACAGAAGCAGAGAAGGCACATTCAGATAAGATGTGGAGGGAGGTAAAGAGAGGCCTTGGTGGCCTATGCTGAGGTTCTTTCTCTAGGGGCCCACTAAGGGCAGAAGCAAGGATATAGGCTCCTCAACATAGAAAACAGCTAGAGCATATGAAATAAGAAAATATATCTGGCTAACCTTGGCTTCTAGAAACTTCTGACGGCCACTCCAGAAGCACCAGATATTTCCCACAAGTCACTCAAAGTTAGAGCTTCAAAGAAGAGGTATAAGATGCAGGGAATGGGACAGGAAGCTGGTTCTAGGGGACCTTGAGCACGACGTACCTGAGGCTTCATGTTCTCTTCTACCACTGACCCTTCGTGGCTCTCCTAACCAGCCTCGATAGTTCTGGGGCTTACACTGGCCAAATGTCTGGCTAGAAGGACTTGACTCAAGCCGGGGACTACCCAAGCCCAGTATGGGAGGCTCCTGCATGTTTCCTCACCAGCAGTCACGCTGCACCTTCACCTTTTAAAGGGGGATGCAGCAGACCAAATACAAGGCCTTGCGCATGCTGGGCTAGCTCTCTCTACATACAAGGCCTCATGCATGCTGGGCTAGCTCCCTCCACAGACCCACAGCAACTCTAGCTTCCTCTCCCTCTGTCACTCTCTCTCTTGAGACAGGTTCTCACTACGTAGCCCTGGCTGTCCTACATCTCAATGTAGACCAGGCTGGACAGTTACTGATAGAGATCTGCCTGCCTCAGCCTCCCAAGTGCTGGGACTGCACACTATCAGGTTTATGATCTGTTTTGAGAGTGGGCCTCAAGTTCCCCAGGCCACCTCCATATCCAGTGTGTGAAGTGCTGGGGATGGGACACGGAGCTTTGTGTATGCCAGGTGCAAAGCACTCTGCATGCAGTGCTTTAGGCAGAGCACACGGGATGTCCCTAGAGCTACCCACCAGTCTCCATATTGGTTCTGATGCACACGCTCCTCTAACGATTGCACAACCACCTGAAAGCAACTGTACCTGCAACTTCTCAGTTAGACTCTCATTTTCTTTCTCCTTTTTAAAAAGATGTTCATGTATGTGTGTGTGAGGGGGGAGACACATGTGTATGTATGTGTGCATGTCTCTGTGTGTGCCTGCCTGCATGAGTTTATGTGCACCACACATGTGCAGGTGTGCCTACAGGCCAGAGGGCATTGGAACCCTGGACTTGTGGATGGATGTGAACCACCTGATGTGGGCTCTGGGAACAGAACCCAGGTCCTCTGCAGAAGCAGCCAGTGCTCATCTTACTGCTCTAGCTGGAAACTGCAGAAAGATACAAATAGCAACACAGTTGGTTTCATCACCACTGGCTGCTCTGAGGTTTTCCTTACAGCTCAAACCAGCTGAGTTTCAACCGGGAGTTAATTGAGAGTGCAAGCCAGGGACCCCAGCTAGGGGAGGCTAAGTCAGGAGGAGCCTGACTCTGCGCCTAGGCTGGGCTACCTAAGGCGTTCAAGTCGTCTACACAGAGAGACTAGGAACCAGCAACAAAGCTTCAGCCAGTTGCTAGATAGGCAGAGTGTGTTTGGAGGAGACAGGCTCTTTATTCCAGATTGCTAGTAATGATTCATGCAGAATTCCACCTGGTGCCTTTCTGACATCACTATCTCAGGGCTCGACTTTTTAATCTTTAGTTTCCTGTGTTCCTGGCTGACTTCTACTTCAGATATATAACCAAGGATGACTTTGGACCAATTGTCCTATTTCTACCTCCCTTGTGGTGGAACGATGGGTGTCGGCTATCACACCCCTTTGATTTGGCGCTAAACTTCATGTATGCTAAGCAAATGATCTACCGACCATGCCACATCAGCAGCCCTCCCTCATGGGGCTTTTCCTCTGGGCCTTGTCTGTAAAGACCCATGCTGAAGGTGAGACTAAGCTAAGCCATCATGCACAGTGTGGTGACAAGGGCCCAGATGTGCTATCTAAGTGCTTCATGGCTCCCTCAAACAGCAGCCAAGATGGGGATGGCCCTAACCAGAGACTCTGGGTACCATGGCAGGGAACCTAAACTCTTCTCCTCAGGCTTCAGGGCCTCCCTGGTGAGGGGCGTGGTCACCAGCTGTTGCCTCCATCCTGCCTTACTGGCTGGCATCCTGCCTCTTGGTCTTCCTGTCCAGAGCCAGCTCCCTGTAGTCCCCTACCTGCCACTGCATGATTTCTTTGGGAGGGTCTCCCCAGGCCTCATCCCTCAGGCTTCTGTGCTACTGTCCACTATTCCCCAGTCCGTGTGCGCTACATGGGCAGGCTCTATGGTGTCTTACCCAGTGTCCTCTTCACAAGGCCTGGCTGGGGCCCTGGTTGAGAAAATGGCTGTTGTAATTCAAGGGCTTCTGGAACATCCCCCACAGGTTTGGGGTTCCCCAGGGAGGACGCCCCAGGTCACACACCAGGGAAAAAGGCACACAGCAGGCAATACCCACCCTGTGACCAGCTCCTCAGTATAGAAACAGCTGGGTAAGTGGGAAGGCCCCGGAATCCAGAGAAAGAAGTGGAGTGGTCAAAGGAAAAACAGGAGAGATTGTGAGAAGGAACTGTGGATGAAGTGCAAGCAGACACAGTGAGGTGAGGAAACTGATGGCAACCAACTGATAGCTACTCTGCTGTCCACGCACGGCTGGGCGAGCAGGGCTTAAAGAGGATGCCTTCTCTAGCCACAGGATGCAGCCCACCCCAGGGAAGAAATTACCCAGTTAAGGGCTTTAGGCTACGTGTGCTCAGGGAGGGGCTTCTGACCAATCAATCATTCATTTATCTGCCATGTATCCACTCAAAACAGATACTCCATCAGTTCTGCCTAGAGACAACAGGCAGTTCAAGCCTTGTGCCCAGCAGGCCCCCCCCCCCCCCCTTAAGAAATCTCCAAAACCCTTAGGTCAGGCCTCACAGCCACCCTCTGGACTTCCAAGAGCCTTGAGCAGATGGTGTCTTAACAGTCTATCTGCACAGGGACTTCCTGTGGGCAGGTACACCTGGCATGAAAGTACACCAGTAGTCTAGCTGGACACAAGGGAGATGTCTTTTGGTGGTGTCCTATTGTTCAAAGCTAAGAAAACCTGCAAGAGCCACCAAAACACCCCCAGTAGCGCCCAAGTTTGCCCAGCTGGTCCAGAGCTGATGAGCTGACCCAAGACCAATACAACCAGATGTGGTATCTGTTGCATTGGTCCTGGGGTCTAATCCAGGGTCATGTGCATGCTAGTCAAGTGCTAACAGCCCAAGCCCAAGGTTCTGGTTTTAAATCTACAGTGTGTATGTATCTGTGCATAGTATGTGAAAGGCAGAGACTGCACGGTGCTCTGACTGTGAAAAGCTCTGAGAAGTCCTGCAGGAAATGAAGCTGGCTGGCCTCCCACTTCCCTGAGAATGGTCACAGAACACACATTTTGTCCCTGAGATGTCCATAGACAACATGCTAGGTGAGGACACTGTGACAGAAGTCACAGTTAGCACAGAAAAGCTTCAAGGCTCTCTCAGATGGCTCTACTCTTTGCCCAGCATCCCTAGCAGGTCCCCACTCTGGTCTTGGTGCCGGGGGTGGGAATAGGTGCTGCCCCCATGACAACGGCTGTATACGTACTTGGCAAATCCAATGAAGTCTTCATGGTTTGTGTTGATGTAGGACTGCTCAATGTCAATCAGAAGAAGAATCTAGAGGAAAGAGGGGTGTGTGTGGCTATGGAGCATAGAACAGTACTTTATGTACACATACACACATACACACACACACACACACACACACACACGCACACACACACTGCAGTAGACATAACTGCTGCATCCCCACAGCTTTCCCAGACCGGAGTGCAGTAGGACAGGGGAAGATCTGCAGGTGGAAAAGAGCCCCACAGAAAGATGGAAGGGACAGTTCCTGGGAGCTCAATGTGCTGGGCACGGGTACAGCACAGAGGACTCAGAGAACTGCTGTCTTCCTTAGGCCACTGACTGGCCTGTGACTTGGGGCCTAATCTTACTAAGTTATGGAAGTGGACTGCAATTCACTCTCTTCTTTCTTTTTCTCTCTTATTGGTACTGCCAGGGTTGGAAGACAGGACTTATCCATGTTAGGAGAGTGCTCTACCTCCCAGCTCCTTCTGAGCCAGATTCAAATCTCAGAATAGCCTTTGAGATCTCATCAGTGCTACTTTCAAACTGACAAGAACATGCATGCATGCAAGCACACCCACATGGCAACACGTGTATGTATCATACTGAACAATATGTGTATATATCATACTGAACAATATGTGTATATATCACAGTGAACAATATGTGTATATATTACACTGAACAATGTGTATATAGCATACTGAACAATATGTGTATATATCACACTGAACAATATGTGTATATATCACACTGAACAATATGTGTATATAGCACACTGAACACTATGTGTATATATCACACTGAACAATGCATATATAGCATACTGAACAATGTGTATATATCACACTGAATAATATGTGTATATATCACACTGAACAATATGTGTATATATTATACTGAACAGAAACAGATACTTGCACAGCTGCATTCTGAGTTCAAGCCAGCGTGGGTAATATGGGGCTTTCTTTTCTTTCTTTCCTCCTTTTTTTTCTTTTGGTTTTTGAAACAGAATTTCTCTGTGTAACCCTGGCTATCCTTGAACTCAGAAATCTGCCTAGCTCTGCCTCCCCAAGTGCTGGGATTAATGATGTGCACCAACATCCTGGCTTATGTGTGGCTCTGTTTTCAAACACACTAACATAAAATTAAGAGTATGGCTGAGGGCTGGAGAGAGGGCTCTGTGGTTACAAGCATCTGTTGTTCACCCAGAGGATCCAGGTTCAATTCCCAGCCCATACATGGTGGCTCCCACCTGTTTGTAACTCTGGATCCAGGGATATGATGTCCTCCTCTGGTCTCCACAAACACCTGATGTGCATATAGCACACACATATTACATGCAGACAAAATATTCATTCCCATAAAAAAATCAATCTATCTATCTATCTATCTATCTATCTATCTATCTATCTATCTATCTATCTATCAATCATCTGATATGGACATAAGGCTTCTTTGTGTAGCCCTGGCTATACTGGAATTTGCTCTGTAGACCATATGCAGACATAAGGTCCACCTTCTGTTTCTGCCTCCTGAGTGCTGAGGGATCAAAAGTGTGTGCCACTATGCCTGACTAATAAGTCTTTAAAAAAAAAAAAAGATGGAACTCAATACCACACACACTAAAAGCCCAGCCTCCTAGTGTCGCAAGCACTAGGCATACAGTGTGAGCAGACATATATGCAGGCCCCGTGCATATAGAGTACAAATAATAAATCTAACTATGGGGCCTCATTACTGGTGCTTAAATCTAAACCACTACAAGTGTCACATTTGCAGGTGCCTCAGCATGTGTGCACATGCCCACACCTGAGACAGTTACATTCTGAAGTCTGCCAACCCCATTACAGCCCCGTCTGCTAGCTAGGATGCTTCTAGTCCTAGTCTGCAAAGGATGAAGTTGCTCCATGGACTCTACTTACTCAGGCAGCTTTCTACCCTAGTTCCTATGAAGAACAGGCCAGGCTGCCTGGACAGAGGGGCTCTGGTTCCTCAAAAGGTTTCCTTCCTCTGCCTCAAGGCCACATACTCCCTGGTCAGTGTGCCTCTAGGTCCTCAGTAATAACCAAGACAACGTACACAGACCTAGGTGGTTTTTTGGGAAGGGCGGGTATTGTGCAGTCCCTGAAGCTGGCTCTGTAAGGCTCGAACACTGTCTTCCCACAGCTCTGATTTGAAACCTGGTAGTGTCCACAGTGGGTATCAGGGGTTGTGTGCACAGGAAGAACAGCTACAGCCTCAGGAGCAGTGATGGAAACCAATCAAAAGTGCTCGTGCTTCTGGTGGTGTATTATTTTGACTTTCTGTTTGTTTTCTGGGGATAGGGTTTCACAGAGCCCAGGATGGCCTCTAATTCATCACATAGCCAAGAAAGACCTTTAACTCTGGCTCCTCCTTGCCTCCACCTCCTGAGCGCTCTCAAATGCACCATCACTATAAAGTTCCTGGGCTGTTGGGGACAGAACCCAGGGCTTTGTGTATGCCAGAAGCACTCTGCTCTTGTTTTATTTTCAGACAGTCTTATAATAGAACCCAGTCTGTCTGGCCTATTTCAGTCTCTCCATATTGTGATGACAGGCCCCTGCACCAAACCCATATCTCCCATGCCATGGATGCTATGGGGTTACAGAGTGTCTAAGGCCCAGTGCCAAATGAAGACTTAAAGACAAAGGAGCCAGTTTCTTCACCATGGCAGACACAATATGGACACTTGTAGTAGTTTAGATTTAAGTGTCAGTAATGAGGCCCCATAGTTAGATTTATTATTTTTACTCTATATGCACGGGGCCTGCATATATGTCTGCTCACACTGTATGCCTAGTGCTTGCGACACTAGGAGTAGGTATGGGATATCCTGGAACTGGCGTCATAGATGATTGTGAGTTAACATGTGAGTGCTGGGAACAAAATCTAGGTCCACTGACCACATAAACACTGAGGCATGGCTCTAGTTCCCCACCTGAAGGATTAATGACGGCCCAGGGTATAGAAGTGCAAGGCTCCAGATACCCCAGTACTCCTAAAGCAGGTAAGGGCAGCTCTAAAAAGATACAGTATATTCACAGTAGAAAATGTCCCAACAATGGAGAAAGTCAGTCACTGCCACCACAGGTGATACATGGCCCTGAACACTGGGCCAGAGTCAGACAGAAATCAGAGTCATCTGTCTCGAAAAACCAAAAAAAAAAAAAAAGAAAAAAGAAAAAAGAAATCAGAGTCACAAGGAGTCTCCCCGAAGCACTATGGGGAAAGGCCCTGGTAAAGGAGACACCACCTCGGTCTTTAGAAAACGAACAAAGATTAAGCTGCATACATACAACTATCTACTCTTTAGCTCTACGAAGACATTAATACCACCTGAACAATCAGGGTGGAAGACTGCTCAATGCACGATGGGGAGGCCAGGATACAGGCTGGGCAATGGGGATGGTGGCCAGAGATGGTAATGGTCATCCTGTGTTTTCTTTCTCTCTTTTTTTTGGGGTGGTGGTGGTCAGGGTGACACAAAGTCTCATGTAGCTCAGGCTAGCCTTTAACTCAGTTGTGTAGTCAAGGGATGACACCGAGTTCTTCCTGCCTCTGGCTCCCAAGACAGGATGACAAACATGCACCACCACACCTTGCTGACAGGGTGCTAGATGGAAACCAGGGCTCGACATATGCTAGGCAAGTGCCATGCCGGCCGAGTCATGGCCCTAGGCCTCAGGATGGATCTTTGGGGCTAGTGAGATGCCTCAGCAGACGAAAGTGCTTGCCTTGGAAGCCTGGTGAACTAAGTTTGACGCCCCCACCCCCACCAAACTTCTACAAAAAGAGAAGGGGAGAACCAACTCCTCAGAGATGTCTTCTGGCCTCCACATGCATGCTCTGGAAAACATACATGAAATAAATAGCTGTAATTAAAAAAAAAAAACCCTCACACTGTAAGCATGTTACTGTACACTGTGTAAAGATTATCCTTGCATTATTCGAATGCTGATTTCTTTGTCCCCATATCAGGTTGCAATCCAGACATGGCATTGTAATGATTGTTCTAAGTATCTCCATCTCAAAGTTGTGTGAATACAGCTGTCCGTTTATTCTCAATAAAAGCTGATCCGCTAATGGCTGAGGAGTGGAGGGTATATGGCTGGACTTCTGACCTCAGCCAGCGGAGGAGTCTCTGTGGTGAGCCACCACAGGAACACACTGGAGCAGAGAGAGCCAGACCAATATCAAAATGCAAGTATCTCGGAGATATTGGCTGGGAGGCAGCTAGATTAGTTTCAAGGATTAGAACAGACTAATAACTACTCAGCTATTGTGCCATATAGGTTGATTAAGTAAATCTTACAGTCTCTGACTGATTTGTTTGGAAGGCAGTTGAGTTAGAGAACAACATTATCACTTTTAAAACTGCACTATCACAGAACTAAATTCTCTAAATTTGCTAGAGCCACACAGACAGAGAACAGCGAGCTGGTACAATACCTGGTCCTTGGTCCTCCCTTCTCGCTCCCTGATGTAGGTGGTAACTATCCGCTCGGTCTCCTCTCGCAGACGCGGGTACGAACTGAGCTGGGGAGCAAGCAGAAGGGCTGAGCTGACAAGATCTTTATGGCCAGGTGGGGGATGGGGGGTGGGAGACACACAAGGATGAGACGGGGAAGGAAAGGGGAGGGGCCACCAGGGCCCTTCTCTGCCCTTGTCTCCCAGCTCCTGCAACTCCTGCAACTCCTGCATCTCCTGCATCTCCTGCATCTCCTGCATCTCACTGGGAGACAAGGGCAGGCCAGTCAGGGGCATGTGGAGTGGGAAAGGCGAGGGTGGGTGCCATGCATGCTGAGAGCCGCCTGCAAAGCCAGCGATTGATCGGAGGTGGAAAGTGGCAGAGAGAGTGAGTGACACACTTGCTACCCAGAGGTGCCAGGCAGCCCCCTCCCGCCCAGCACTAGGTGAAGGCAGGACAAACTGATGGCCCTCACTGAGCATTCAAATGCGCACGGTGCCCTGCTTCAGGGTAACAGGGTCACTGAGCTCAGGGAGCCCTTGGCTGGAAACTGTACCCTGATCTTTGTGAATTTGGCAAGCATGTAGCCAATCCGAAGACTCCTTACTTTTTATCTGGGGTACTGAGTGACCCAAGGCACACTGTGGGGAGCCACACCTTCCCCAGGAGGGGAGAGATGCTGCTAAATGCACCCTAGTGCAGAAACATACAGGAGGGCGTGGTCGGAGGATGAGATCTAGGAATGAGAGCGGCTTCACAAATGTGACTGGGCATGCCAAAGGTCCCTCCATTGTACCCCCAAAACTGAGACGGTGGGGCGTGTGTGTGGTGTACCTCCCCCACTCAGTCTGCCATGCAAAGTTCCAGATGGCAGTTGGGATGGGCATAGGTGACCACTGTGCCCAGCAGGGGTCCCCTCAAGGCAGGATTGTCCTGATGCTCAGGGCTGACATCAATGAAGAAATGATAGGTGGGAACTGATGAGGGACAAAAGGAGCAAGACCTGTTACCTTCTCAGCACACTTTTTAATGACCGTGGCTAGCTCCGACACCACCAGGTCAACACACTTCAAACTCGGCTCTTTGAGTTTTACAAGCTGTTTTTTCACGATGGCTTCAAAGGCCATGTCCGGGGTGAAGAGCCCCGTCCTGGTCATGCGGAGGAGGGCGGGACGAGGTTGAGAGACACCCAGGGGTAGTGCAGGCCACACGCACAAATGCACACACAGGCCAGGAGACGGAGAGAGAGAGAAAGAGAAGAAAGGAGAATGAGCTGGTTAGTGCATGCGCAGAAAAGCCTGCGCCCACGTCTATCTTGGAAGCTGCTTGGAATCGGCATGGCCTGGGGGGAGCATAGGGCTGGTCTACAGTTCAAGGCTGAGTGCTACAGGACACTGTCATCATAGGGCCAAATGTATGTGAGTAAATCTCAAATCATCACATCTGTGACAACGGCCCCTAGGATGTCAATCTGCAGCCCCTTTGAGGTTCAGTTTTTGAAATGGTCTTGTAGCACAGGCTAGCCTCCAACTTAGTATATGACTGAGAATGACCTTGAACTTCTATCTTCCTACTTCCAACTCCTGGATCCAGTTCTGGGATCACAGGTATGAGCCACATCTGGTCTATGGGATGCTAAGGATGGAAGATGGAACCCAAGCTTTGTGCAGCCAGACAAGCACTTTACAAACTCACCCTAACCCTAACCCCAGCTCTTGGCTGGCTGGCTTCTTTTACTCTGTTTCCCACTGGAGAAGCTGAGGAAGTAAATGGGGACTTTGCTCCAGTAGAACAGGCAGCTTAAGCAGAAGTTCTCTGCCATTTCAGAGCTGGCAATGTCGAGGTTGTACAAGCAGACCTGCTCCTTCCCCTCAAGCACCCCAACTGCTCGGCAGGAGTGTGCTGTCTAGGGTATAGCCCTCGCAGAGGAGGCTGGTGGTCTGGGCCAAATGGAGGCAGTTGCCCATGAAGAGTGGGACACAGGTTTTGACGACCATAAGGACTGAGTGTGGAGTTGCCAGGGAGGGACGGGGATGGAACACGGACAGCACGGGGCACATCGAAAGCTGGCAGAGCCACTGTGGAACCCAAGGAGCTTTTATGAAGCTGGGCACTGAGCTCTCAGTATGCCACCAGTGTTTATGTCCTTCCCAGTGCCATGGAAACAGAGGAGTGACCCACTCCAAAGAAGCCAGGCATTTGTCATTTGTCAAGGGGGACAACAGTGAAGCTCAGGAGCCTTGGCCTCCACCAGCTGAAGAGGGAGCCCCAATCTGCTTCCCTAGCAAGCAGCAAAGCAACGCAGCCAGATGACACCCCATTCCACCCTATGCATGCTGGGCTTGGTATCAGGATCCCAGGAGACCTGTCACCAGTCTAGCTGGTTCTAAGGAGCCCAGCATTCCCCCACCCCCTCCTGAGTGGGACCAGACTGACACATTCCCATCCCTGTAGGATTCTTGGAAATGAGGTAACCTGGGGCCTGATACCAAGCCTGCGGCCCCATGTCCGCGGGTGCGGTACCTTGCTGGTGCATTGCCTAACTGTACTGATTAGTTCCTGGATAACCAGGTCCACGCATTTCAGACAGGGCTCTTTCAGCTTGACCACCTGCTTTTTCACAATGGCCTCGAACGCCAAATCCGGCGTGAAGAGCCCAGTTCTAAAAACATCCAGACCCAGTGGGGAAGCAGGGAGAGATAAGTCAGAGAGAAACAAAGGGTGTGGTCAGCCACTTTCTATGCATGGCTAGGTCCCTGACAAGGAAGACTATCCCATCAAAGCTGGGGGGCAGGATACCTGAGAATCCCCAACTGGGGAGCCCTCAGAGTAACCCGAGGATGCTAGAGAACAGGGTACATTTCATTGACTGCAATAAGGAGGGGACGCCAAGAGGCCCACAAGTAAGCCATTTTGAAAAGGGTCCTGTGAGCATGACTCAAGCCTAGTTCCACCCAACCTCTCATCACTACAGATCTCACAAGGAAGAAGAAGGTCACGTATCCTAGGGGACACAAGTAGTCAAGAGACCCAGGACAGTCACAGCCAAAACATACACACTCTCTCTGACCTTGAAGACTAAGACGTTTACACAGTTCTGTAAACTATTCATGAACCTTCTACAGGCCTCACTAGCCAGGGACTCAGAAAGTTGGGGGTCCCCAGGAGTGGAGAGGAAGCGAGCACGGGGACTCCCCGGGGACTTGCCTGACTCCGTGGATGTTCTTAATAGCATAGCTGATCTCTCTCCGCAGATCTTTCTCATCAAACTCCATCTGAGAAGAAACAAACCACAGACATGCAACGATGTCCAAGGCCGCCTCACAGCCGGAGCCGTGGAACATTCTTGTTTCTATTTGTAGTGTACTCCAAAGAGACGGCTCAGTAAGAAAGGGTACCTGCCACCAAGCCTGCAGTCCTGAGTACATCTGGGTGTACTGGGCTGCCGAGATGGCTTAGCAGGTAAGAGCACTGGTTGCTTTTGCAAAGGACCCAGGTTCAGTTTCCAGCATTCACATAATGGCTCACAACTTCCATAACTCCAATTCCATGGGATCTGGGGCCTTCTTGTGGTCAATGCAGGCAATTAGGCATGTACATGGTACACTCAGCATACATCAGGCAAAATACTCATAAACTAAATTCTTTCCAGCCAGCAGACCTAACCTACAGGTTAGTTCCAGATAGGTGAGACATCCTGTCTCAAAAAATAAGGCCGAGCCAGGGATGCGGTTCTTATGCTGGTTGGATCCTTGCCACATATGTATGCAGCTCTGGGCTCCACCCACAGCACAGAGTAAACGGCACAGGAGGGTCAGAAGGTCAAGACCAAGCATGACTACACAGCCAACTTAGGTTATGGTGAGACCTGGCCTTACAAACAAGTGTGTGGTTACTGTGCACACCTTTAATCCCAGCAGTCTCAAGGTTTGAGGCCAGCCTGGTCTATAGATTAAGTTCTAGGACAACTAGGGCTAACTCACAGAAACCCAACTGAGGACACTGGACGCTGTTCTCTCATCTGCACACCAACACACATGTACCTATGTGTGTGAGAGCCATGGCCTCAAAAGAAAAGGACACAAACAGTTTGCTTTACTTTCTGTTTTGATTTTGTCTCAGTTTTTGAGACAGAGTCTTTTGCAGGACATGTATTCTCAACCTCAGTCTCCTCTTGCCTCAATTTACACAACTTTGCAATTACTGGTATAAGCCTAGCATCGTCCCTGGTTTTTAAAGTTACATTTGGGCATGTTTTAAGTGTGTATTTATAGGAAGGCCTGAGTTTCATGAAGAGTGTATGTGTGTGGAGGTTAGAGGACGACCCCCAGTTGGTTCTCCACTTCTGCCTGCAGATCAAACTTAGGTAGTCAGGCAGAGCAGAGGGTACCTTCACCTGCTGGACTATCTTGTTGGCCCTCATGTGTCTTTCTCTCCGCCACCCCCCCACACACACACACACTGAAAGAAACGCAGACTTTCCTACTGTTCTGCCCAGAGCTTCTAAGTTATGAGCTCTGGGAAGACAGAGGCCATGGGGACATGTCCTTCAGACCACGTTTGCTGACAGCAGCCTCTGACATGATGCTCATGACATCATGGTTTGGAAGAAAGTTTAAGGCCAAGACAGAGAGCATGAGGGTGTCTGACTCAAGCTCCAGGCTGAGCACCTACCTTTACCAGCTCAAAGGGAAAGCGCTCATGAAAGATGCGATTGATGCGGGCTCCTCCAGACAGCTCCAGTGTGTCTACTTGATCCCCAGAGCCTTCAATTCGCTTCTCAAAGTCCACTCCAAACTGCTGGACCATTCTTCAAGAAAGAAAAGGCAAAAGGTCAAGACAGTTTTCTGCATAGCCCTGCAATTACATGAATCATGTGATAAACTCTGTTCTTTATTTTTTTGTTTGCTTTGTTTTGTAAAGAATTATTTATCTTATGTATGTGAGTACACTGTCACTGTCTTCAGACACACCAGAAGAGGGCATCAGATCCCCTGTTACAGATACTTGTGAACCACCATGTGGTTGCTGGGAATTGAACTCACGATCTCTGAAAGAGCAGTCAGTGCTCTTAACCTCTGAGCCATCTCTCCAGTTCTGCTTCTTACAAAGGGATCTCAGGGATAAAACTCAGGCTATCAGTCTTGGCAGCAAGCTTGTTTACCTGCTCAGCCACCTTGTCAGTCAATCCTGAGGCTGATTTTCTTGTCTTTCACAGTTTGTTTTGAAGACAAGGTCTTTCTGGGTAACTCCAGCTGGCTTTGAAGTAAAGACCTTTCTGCCTAGGCCTCCAACATGCTAGCATTACAGGCATGTATGCCACCATGTTTGGCCAGTTTTCTTTCCTTTTAAATATCACTGTTTAACAGTCAATATGTAAACTAGCAGAACTACTTTAGTAAGTGCTGGACATTATCCTGGTTGTTCTCAGAACTCTATAGATCTGTCATTGCTAAAATTGTAGATGGAACTCTGAGGTCTCAGCTCTGAAGCCCTTCCACAGGCTGCATGGCTTCAAGTCAGCCCGGCCAGAGAGCACCTGCGCTCTCTGCTACATCTCTGCCTTGGCTGCACAGGAGCTCCACCAGGGACGGGCTGGAAAATCTTGATTAAGTGGTGCTGCACTGTGAGGCTCAGTTTGCATATATGCAGAGCAGGCTAACAGGATGAGCACGGGAGAGCTTGGCAACCACCAAAGGCAGTACATCACTAGTTCATGTAACCATAAAGAAGAAGAAAATATTTTGGGGGTGGGGTGGTCCTAGGATGGCTCAATGTGTAAAGGTACTTGTCATTGAGTCTGAGGGAGTCTGATGGACACAGATTGAGCTCTCTGAACTAAATAATGCAACGGAAGGACGTCAGTCCCGAATGTCACCCTTGGACTTCCATACTATGGGCTATAAAATGTGCAACCCTCCCTCCCAAGAGGAAGAAAAGGCTCCAAAGCAATTCACTTCAGATTCCTTGTGTCACAGACTGTTTTTTAAGGTGATGCCGGCCTTGAACTCTTGAGCTTAAATGAACCTTTTGCCTTCAGCCTACCAAGTGGCTGAAGTTTGTGCCATGCCACCACATCCAGTTGATCACAATATATTTGCTTGCTTTCTCTTTTTTTCCATTTAAACAGTGTGTCTTGTTCTCCCCCCATCCCCCCCCCCCCCCTGTGTGTGTGTGTGTGTGTGTGTGTGTGTGTAGGCAGAGGTAGCCATCCACTGCCTTCCTAAATCTCTTTCAACTGAATTTCTCACTGAACGTGGTTTGGCTTCTCGATCTGATAGTGAGTGGGACTAGTCTGTCTCCCCACTCCTGTACGTGGATCATAAGTGCACACCCTCAGACTTGGAGGAAGATGGAGCTCAGACCCTCAGACTTTAACTTGCTCATCCACACTGTCAGCTCAGCAAGGGTTGACTTATCTTCCTGCTTCTACCTCCCGAGGCCCGGATGATGGCCTTAGATAGCAAGCCCTGTTCAGCTGTGTCTGTCCAACATCTGGGCCACAGTCCCCAGCCGACTACAGCAATGAATGTGGTACCACACAGTGGTAACTTACTAAAGCACTGTGATTAACACACAACGGTAACTTATTGAAACAATGTGATCTTCCCCATGTTTTTGTAATGCAAGTACACAGTTTCCAGGCATGAATCCTACAGATGACAGTGTCATGTTAAACGTCTAGAGACCAGACCCCCCCCCCCCAGATCTCAGGGGCAGCTTAGGACAGGGCTTGAGTGGAGAGCAGAGTGGCTCGGCCAGGCAACGGGAAGGGGAGTACTCACTGCAGTAGGGCTTTGGTCTTGCGTGTGGGGTCATCAGGCCGGAAATTCTTGTACTCTTCCACTTCCTTCTCCAGGGACAGCAGTTGGCTCTGCAGCTTGCTGCGCAGGGTCGGCAGAGACTCTCGAATGTGGTTGGTTAGTTGCTGTAGAAAAGGTAAGGGTCAGACAGGGTACCACAGGTCGAGAAGCCAGGAAAGAACACAATTCATCCTCAGCCCAGAATACTCAAAGTCTTGGGTACAATCCAAAGAGAGCCACAGACCTACAGACAAATCATTAGGACAGGGACAGAAGCTGGAACAAGCAGAGCAGAAAGCCTGCAGCAGATGTCGGTTGACATCCAAGGTTGGGGATGGTGGGACCAGTGTGCAGGCCTGGGATGGCCCTGCTAGCTCCAAGACCCAGTGGTGTCCCCTAAACCAATGCACACACTTGGGATGGCCCTCCAGCTAAGACTCAAAGGTATGCCCTGAGGAGGATTTGAGGCATACTTGCAGGGAAATGGGAGGGAGAGGAAGGGGATTCCCAGCAGGGAAGAGAAAGATTCTGAAGATCCCAATGCTAAAGGAGAGAAGTGCAGAGGCTTGGGCTTGTGCTGAGCCCCAGGTCTGTGGGAGCCAGGGGCCTAGCCCTGCTGTGCAAACCTTGGTCCTTTCTAAAGGGAAGCTACAGGTCTCACAAGGCAGGCTGGATGCTTACAGTCCTGTGGACCTTTTAAAAGTCTTCTTTACTTATTGTGTGCACGTGTGTTGGGGTGGTCAGTGCAGGTGTTAGGGTGCCTAGGTGGAGGTCAGAGAACAGTCTCATGGAGTCCACTGTCTCCTTCTACCTTTACTTGAGTTTAGAGACTGAAATGAGGCCCTCAGGCCTGAGCAGCAGGTGGCCGAGCCACCTATGGACCACGTGTCTGAGCTCCCAAAATAGAGGATCACTAACATCCACTGGCCAACAGGGCACCCCTTAATTCAAGGGGACCAGCCAAGCTATATACCTTTTAGTTCTCAAGCAGCCCCAGGTTCTGTGGAGGGTTTTCCTTTCTGGACCTCCACACTTTGGCCAGGCCCAGTGGCCTGTGGCTTTAGGCCCTTCCTTTAAGACACACTGCCCAATCCCTGTTCCACCTGCTCTAGGGAAGCTGCTCTCAGCTTCATTTTGCAGTGACCCAGCTATAGCTAGCACTTAACTAGGAATCTATCTGGAGGCTCATTTACCCCCTGGCTTCCCAGGGGACCTTCCCTAAGGACAATGGCCCTTGCACACAGTGCCCTTGCACACAGTGCCTCGGCCCTATCCATGCAAAAAGAAGGCTCTTTCTGTTGGTTTTTGACTCAGGTAGACTCTCATTTATCTCACATTATATAGCTGAGAATGACTTCTGATCTCTTGAGTGCTGGAATTACAGATGCACCACCACACTGGATTTACTTGGTACTGGAGATAAAGCCCAGGGCTTCTGCTTCCTGGCTAGCACTCTGCCGCTGAGCCACGCCCCACCCTCACTGGGGATTCTAGGCAGGCGTTCTGTCCCTGCCTGCATTTACCAGTTTTCTTACTGTTTTATCACTGTAAGGAGGCATGAGGCATGTGGCAGTCAGTGACTACTATTTCCTTTCACACAAAGTATGTACCTTGTCCTGGACATACATGGTCTCACTTTGACTCCCACCCTAGGAACTATAAGGCCAACCACTCTCCCTTGATGGGCAAGATGAGGAAGACATGGAAAAGCTGGGCCAAGATTTGTGTTCCAAGTCTGCACAGGGTTAGATTCCATGAGTCCAGACTGCAGTGACCTAGCTGCAGTCACCAGCCCTGACTAACCCTGCTACCACCTCAGGATTGTCTTTAGACTTCTGGGCAAGTGATTGAACTTCTGCAGGGATGTTTAAGGCAATAGTGACACTTATAAATCAAACAGTCATAACAGTACCAGCCTACGACCCACCCAGTCCTCAACAAGTCTTCAATGAAAACCACTTAGGCTAGGAGTAACGAGATGACTGACAGCCTCGTTACTCACTGGAGACTAAGAACAGCACAAATCTACTTGGTAGCCTCAAACTCCCGCTATACCTGGTTCAGAGTTTTCTGCAAGTGTGGGGTACCCATGCGGTCAGCCATGTGCCGGTAGGCTGGGTGGGAGAGGAAGAACTTCCTCTCAGCTGCCAGGGCAGCCCGGATGTCCTTTTTGCCCTCGATGTCTTTCTGGCTGCGGTTAACCACACCGATGTAGCCTGAAGAGAGAGGGTCAAAGTATGCATGACGCCAGGAAGGACATAGTGCTATGGCCTCGTACTGAGCTGGCTTAGCACTGGCCAGGTGGAGACTAGAAAGAGACTGGCCCTGCCAGGGATGAATGGCATGGAAGGTAGCTGAGGAAAGCAATGTGGAATGTGGAAGAAGGTGAACTTCAAGGGCAGTGTGAGTGGGCTTGAGGTGCAGTCCGACAGGGACAGCCCTGTGCTGCATGGACACAGCCCTGGCTTCCAGGACAGGCTGGGAAGACAGCTATGCAGTTAGGCGCTTGCTACTGCTCACTCTGGGTGGTGTTTGCCATTACTGCAAGCTAGAGTCATGTGGTAGATGACTCTAACTGAGGAACTGCCTCTATCAGATTGGCCAGGAGGCAGTTCCTTCCCTAGGGAGTGATGTGGGGGCAACCTGCCCAGCTCACAGCAGGTCGTTCTCCCACTGGACTGGTGGTCCTGGGTGAGTAAGAAAACAGGTTGAAGCTGGCCGTGGCGCACGCCTTTAATCCCAGCACTTGGGAGGCAGAGGAAGGCAGATCTCTTGAGTTTGAGGACAGCCTGGTCTATAGAGGGGACAAAGTTATACAGAGAAACATCCCCCCACTCTCCACTCCCAAAAAAGAAAGCAGGCTGAACAGGTCATGGAGAAAGTAAGACAATAGGCAGTGTTTCTCTGAAGCCTATTCTTTTTTTTTTTTTTTTTTTTGGTTTTTCGAGACAAGGTTTCTCTGTGTAGCCCTGGCTGTCCTGGAACTCACTCTGTAGACCAGGCTAGCCTCGAACTCTCGAACTCAGAAATCCGCCTGCCTCTGCCTCCCAAGTGCTGGGATTAAAGGCGTGTGCCACCACCAACCGGCCTGGAGCCTCTTCTTTAGCTCCTGACTCCAGGTTCCTGGCATGGCTTCCTTCCATGACAGGCTCTGACCTGTAAGCCAAATAAAGTTTTTCCTGTCCAAGCTGCTTTTAGCCATGGTGTCCATCATAGTAATAGAAAACAAACTGCAATACTGCTCCTGCAGAGAGGCTGAACTCTGTTCCCAGTACCCATGTCGGTGGCTCATGAATGCCTCTGACTTCAGCCTGTGGCCCCGAGAGGACTGCACCCACACTCACTACCACAGCCAATTAACAAGGAAAAATAAACCTAAAACATATACAAGAAAATATTCTAAAACAACATCATCATCAGTCCAATCACAAACCCCGGAGATCAAGGTAAAGGGGACAGAGTCTATCTCATCATCTCAAAACCTACTCCAGCCGGCAAAACGGCTCAGCAGAAAAACGGGTGGCTAAGCTTGATGACCTGAGTTTGACCTTCCAGAATTCACACGATGGACAGAGTACAAACTAAAAGTTGCCTCTGACCTCCATACCTAAGCTGTGACACTCTCCCAGCCCGCCCGCTCGACAGACATCACACATAAACCCACACCCACACACAAATAATAAAGTGAAAGACCCTGCGGTCAGGCTTGCTGGCCATGCTTGAGAAGTTGGAAGGAGGAGGATCAATCAAGTTCAAGGTGGTTCCGGGTCAGGCCATGACAGTCACTAGGCATATATAGTCTTCAAAAACAAAGACATGTACATGAGTAGCTTCAGAAACGAAAACTGATATAAAATAAATATACATGCAAATGTGGGTAAGTAAGCCAGGTGTGCTGGCACATATGTAGAATCCTGGCTCAGGCTGAAGCCAAGGGTTCAAGTCCAGCCAGACCTCCAACAACAGCAAACAAAATGCACACCACATACACAATAACAAACAAGATGGCGTGTTCAGGGCAAGATAACACAGCAGGGGAAGAGAGAGGTCATGAGGTTCCTCCAGGGGTCTGAGTCTGCAGAGTAAGGAGGGGAGATGAGGAGGAAGGACACTTTTGCCTGCTGTAAGGTTTTCTGTGGTGCTGGGAACCAGTGCGTGCACAACACGTGTTCCTTGCAGTAGAGGGCTCCAACTCCCAGTGGGAGGGACCCTGAAGCCACAGGGGAGAGAAGTGAGGAAGAGAGCCCAAGGTCACAAGATGAGAGGGTACCAGTCACGAGTGGAGAGGCAGGGACACATGTCACTCTTGGGAAGACAAAGGAAGATAAGAGGCCAGGCTATCGCAGAGGAAGAGGTCCATGAGGCGCTGAAGTACAAATGGATGGGTTCTCAGTACATCCAATGGGTGCTCAGCCCCCCTAAGAGGAGGCCCAACGTGTCTGGCCGCAGCCGTAGCCGTAGCTGGGAGAGGGACAGGGTCAGAGGGTTCACTCCCTCTCTAGCGCTAGCATCTCCTCCCTCAGCTTCCACCAGCTAGGAAGGCATTTCTTAGTCCCACTCCTTATAGTCAAAAGGTTTTCAGAAACATTCTCAAAAATGGAGGTTGGAAGACAGACGGAGTCAGTACCCGCGTTCACCATAATGTGAATTCCAGAAGACAAACTCAGGATCTCAGCACTTTACCCTGAGCTGTCTTCAAACTCATGACCCTGCTACCTCAGGCTTTTAAATGTTGGGTTAACAGGTGTGTGTCCATGCCTCGCTGTCTGTTCTCCAACACCTAAACACTAGCACTCTATATGTAGGAAAGTAACAGCTCAGGGTCCTTCAATAAGCAGCATCAAGCAGCGGCACGTGTCTCTTTGTTATGCTTTGTAAGGGAAGCTGGGAATGAACCTGGTTCCTAGCATATGCTGGGCAAGGGCTACACCACTGAGATTCATTTCCAGTACTAAATCTATTTTTGAAGAAACATTCTGTTTCTTCATTTGTTTGTTTGAAACAGGGTCTCATGTAGCCCAGGCTGACATAGAACTTTCTATGTAGCCCAAGATGACCTGGAATTCCTGACCCCCAACCCCACCTCCAGAGTTCTGGGATTAGAGCAAGCACCGAGCATGGCTGCATACCTGCTTCTTAATGTTCCAGAAACAGTTGTAATGTAGAACCACTGTGTCCAGAGGAGAATCACAAAACACACACCCACGCTCCGTGCCCCTTACCCCCAGCCCTGTGTACCTCTTCTCAAGGGCAGTAGCTTGTTTTCCAGGACATCCCTGGCATCCGTGCCTTCATCCATCAGGTCTAGCTTGGTGATGACACCGATGGTTCGTAGGCCTGAAAGAATTCAGAAGTCAAGAGGGATCATGAACAAGGGGCCTTGGGGCCCTCTGACAGGCCAAGAGAAAAGGGACAAGTCTTCTTGCCTGGACACCTGTTGGCAGAATGTAAACTGACAGTGATAGACCCAAAGACTCCTGTCAAGTGTCAAGTGCTTTTTCAATAAACACTGGCAAGAGAGTATGAGGGCCCCAGCAGAACCAATGAACATCACGGGAACTAGCATCTCCCCTGCCCATTCTCAATGTCACACTTGAACCTGAGCCCAGGTTTCCAGAACCCCTTGTTACCTGGTTCAAGTACCACTCCAAGGACCAACCCAGCAAAGTTCTCCCCAAGTCAACCAGAGTCAGCATATCCCACAGCAGAGCCATACCACCAAACCCACTGTGCTTCTCGGCCTTCCCTCTACCTCCTAATTCCTATAGCTAAAGGGAAGCTTTTTAGTTTGGGGTCCTGACCACAGTTTCCCCAAGCAGTTTATAAGCTGAGCTTCCAAGCCAGGGTGGAGGCCAGTGCACTCCATGGACAGACTTGCTTTAGCATTCAGAAACTCAGGGCCCTGCCCTGTACTGAGCTATGGAGCACTTGCCAAGGAGCCTGGGCTCTTTCCTAAGCGCCTGAGCCTGCATGGTGGTGAACCCCTGTGATCTCAGCACTCAGAAGGGAGAGTAAGGAGGGTTAGAAATTTAAGGTCGTCTTCAGCTAAACAGAGTTTGAAGCCAATCTGGACCAGAGGAGATCCTTCATAACTAACAAGAACAACCTGTCACATCAGGAACCCATGTACCAGCTTGGATACATATGTGAGTGTGCGCCTGTATGTTCCATGTGTGTAAGACACACAGATGCTAATGGAGGCCCACAGAAGACTGGGATCAACTTGGCTATCACAGGTGTCTATATTAGGTGGCACTACTATGAATTGGGGTGCACCTATAAGAATTCATACAGCTGATAGGGAAGAGGCTACACTAGGAAGAGAACTGAGTGGGGCGGGGCCTGAGACATGGATGCCAATGAAACCAGCTGTTGAAGAGAAGAGATACACTGAGGGTGAGGAATGGATACCTGTACAATGGGGCCTGCCACAGAGTAACACGCTATCACTATAGTATAAAAATAGGGCTAGACAAGGTGGCTTGCACCTATAATCCTAACACTTGGGAGGCAGGGGCAGGTAGAATCTGATACTGAGACTACCTTGGTCTACACAGTGAAGTCCAGGTTAACCAGGGCTACATTCTGAAACGACAACTGAAAAGTAAACAAATAAAAGTCACAAACACCAAAAGCAACGACCACAGAGACACAGACAGAAATAAGGAAAAACTGTCCACCTAAAAAATAAGTTTACGCCGGGCGGTGGTGTTGCACGCCTTTAATCCCATCACTTGGGAGGCAGAGGCAGGTGGATTTCTGAGTTCGAGGCCAACCTAGTCTACAGAGTGAGTTCCAGGACAGCCAGGGCTATACAGAGAAATCCTGTCTCGGAAAAAAAAAAAAAAAAAAAAAAAGGAAAAAAAAAGTTTACATGTAAGAAAACCTCTGGAAGGAAGTGTAGACAGGGCTATCTACATGGATGAGGGGAGCTTTGTGGGCTCCTGATTTTTCCATGGTAACTTTTCTGTAAAAACCATGAGTACTTTCAAAGGCAAAAAAAAGAAAAGACAAAAATGGCCGTAGACAACCAGTGTGCTCACAAATGGTGATCACCTTAGTCCACTCTGTACTCCCTGCTAATGTTTGTCATGGGCACGCCCATTCTGTGTGTGGACAGTGGACAGCATGACTGGATGGGTGGGGAGGCTCCTGAGGAGGAGGACACGCAGCCTGATACTTCCAGCTCATTCTGCAGCCTCACAGACCCCCTCTGCTCAAAACCCTACCCATGACTCTCTCTCGGGTTTGTGCACCCTTCTTTACTTTTCTAGGTTTTATTTCTTCCCTTTTTTGAGAGAGGTTCTCATGTAGCCCAGGATGGCCTCTAAACGCCTATGGTAGCAGATGATGAACTCTTAATCCCCCTGCTTCAGCTCTGGAGTCCTAGGATTACAGTGTGCGGCACCACACCAGCATCATACAGTGCTGGGGTCCTGCATGCTGGACAGGCACACTTCCAACCGAGCTATTCCAGGCCCAGATGCTCTCATCTTACCAGATAGAACTGCACACTGTAGACAGATACGTCTGCAATTATAACTGTGTCTTGGGAGGGCTGCTGCTAAAGACTGGGTCTTATTGATTTATATTTGCTATTGATCAACATTGTTATTTTTATGTGTATGAGTGTTTGGTGTGCATATATATTTGTGCACCATGTGCAAGCTTGGTACCTGCAGAGGTCAGAAGAGGGTATCAGATCCCCTGAAACTGAAATCACAGATTGTTGGGGGCATCATGTGGGTGCTGGGACTGAACCCATGTTCTTTGCAAGAGCAGTAAGTGTTCTTCCCCTAATCCCCTTTTTAGACAGGGTTTCACTGTATAGCCCTGGTCAGATCTGAACTTTAGAGGACCCATCTGCCATTGCCTATCAAGTTCTGTGATTAAAAGCATGTGCTGCCACACCCAGCAGAAAGTGCTCTTAACAGATCCTCAGATCGAACTCAGATGCTCATTCATGCTGGGCACCTCTCAGTAGGCAAACAATAATATGGGGTAATATCTGCAGACTAAAATTTGGGTCTTAAATGTCCCTCAAAGGCTCATGTACTAAGCTGTCTGTAGAGCAGCTGGGAGGTGGTGAAGTGAGGTCTCCTTAAAGCTTGCGGGTCACTGGTGTCACTTGGAGCATCATACTTAAAGACCCCTTGTCCTTTCCCCGATTCCGTGTTGCTCCTCATATGCACAGTAAAGTGTGCTCACAGAACCAACATCAACAAACCACCAACCACAAGAGGACACTCTGAAACTATGAGCCTAACTAACCCTGTATGCTCTTTAAAAGACAGTGACTCTGTCACAGTGTTGGCTATAGTGATGAAAAGCTGACTACTACAGCCACACACCAGACTCCAGGGCATCAGAGCAGACCCCATCAACAGTCACGGAAGAGCGCGGCTCTTTCAAGTGTCACAAGGGCTGCCCGCCACACGAGGGATGCTGAATCTCAGGAGGCCTTTCTAACACAACCCCATGAAAGCAAGCACACCAGGGAGGGAACCTACTAGAAGTAGCTGCTGCCCTAGGGCTGGAGGTTACCTTGGGGGTCCACCTCTTTGGCCAGCTTGAGGGCATCTGAGTTGGCCAAGTCCATGTTGGCAGGTGTGACGGCAAGAATGAGGCTGCTCTCTCGGCTGATGAACTGCAGGATCATGTCCTTGATCTGGTACTCGATGTCTGGTGGTTGGTCCCCCACTGGCACCTTAGTGATGCCTGGGAGGTCGATGAGGGTCAAGTTCAACACTGAGGGGGAAATCAAGAGGCAAAGGTGGTCAGAGTCCAGTTAAGAGTTCAGAGCATACACACAGCCTATAGAGACCCAGTGGATACCAGCAAGTTCTCAAGGGGAGTCACATCTCAGGGCCACTCCTAAGAACATACTTCACTGTGTACTTTCTGTGTTTGGTGAATACCGTCATGGGTACATGTGTGCAGAGGTGAGGTCACACAAATATCTTCCACAATCTTTCTCTACCATATTTATTCTTTTTAAATTTAATACATTTTGAGAGAGGAGAGTATGTGTATTAGCATATGTGTGTATATGCATGTGTATGTATGTGTGTGTACATGTACATGTGTCTCAAGAAGTGGAAGTCAGCGAATCCATAGTAGTCAGTTGTCTCCTTCTACCATGTGGGTTCTGGGAACTGAACTTGGTCATAAGGCTTGCCAGCAGGTGCCTTTATCACTGAACTATCTTGCTGGATTCTACACACTCTTTCTCTTGAGAAAGTTTCCACACTGAGCTCAGAGCTACCAACTCAGCTACACCGAGTAGCTAGTGAGCACCAGGGATGGACCATCTCCCCCGACCCGCAGAGTTCTGTAATTAAAGCACACTGTGCTGTGCTGTGCTCTGCACGGCTTCTGTAGAACGCAAGTCTCTTTCCTTGTGCAGCAAGCACTCTACTCCCCAAGCCATGCGTCTTCCTTTCATACCTTTTTTATTTCTGAGGCAAGGGCTAGGTATGCAGACCACACTGGCCTGGAACTCACCATGGGGCTCAGGCTCTAAACCCAGGTGGTCCAGTACTCACTCACCTAGCACGCACAAAGTCCTGCTTTCCATTCCTAGCACAGCAGAAACCATGCCTGGGTACACATGTCTCTAACTGCAGCACCAGGAGGCAGGAATGGAAGGTGAGGAATTCAAGGTCAAGTGGATCATATAAGGAGTTTGAGGCTAGTCTGGGCTACATGACTGTGTTTTGAAAGAGACAGACAGAAAATAAATAGGGTCAGTGATGCAGTTTAGTGTGTGAGTTCCATCCCTGGGACCTACATGGAGGAAGGAGAGAACTGACTTAGTTGTCCTCTGACCTCCACATGTGAACCACATGTGACACCAAACGCACACACAAAGGATGTAAGAAAATACATGAAAGAAAATGCAGCTGAGTGGTTTCCAACACCAATTCTTTTAGAGGACCTGGGTTTGACTCCCTGCACCCACATGATGGCTTATAACCACTGATAACTCAAGTTCCACGGGGTCTGACTCTATGACTTCCTCAGTTACCAGGCATGTATATGGTATGTATACATACAGTCAGGCAAGATACATTCACATAAACTAAAATTTTTAAAAAATTAAAACAGAACTTTTTACAAAAGTTTAGCTGAGGTTAGCCTCAAATACAGTCTTTAAGTCCTAGCCTACCGAATGCTGAGATTACAGGTATACACAGCACCATGCCTGGCTCATGTTTATTTTAAATGTGGGGATTGACTCCATGCATGTTACACAAGGGCCTGACCACTGAACCGCACCCTGGGTCTAATTTTTTGGCTTTTGTTTGATCTTACTGTTTTTGTTTAGTCTTACTCTAACCCAGAGCTGGGATTAGAGGCATGTGCCCACACTCACTCCTGCCCACCATGTTCAAGCCTTCCTAGTCCAGGATGCTTTTCTCAAATGCTCAGGAGGCAGGAAGATCTTACTGGACAGGAAGCATGCGCCAGCTTCCCTCCGTCCCCGCCAGGCTGCCTACCATGTGGTGAGTAGACACGAAGGTTGATAGGCACTGGGGAGATGCCTTTGTTGGTGCCCGTGACCCGGTCAGTCTCCGCTTCGATCTCCTGCCGGACTTCATCAAAGTCTGTAAACTTTTTGGACTTGCAGTGCAAAAACTCCGCATATTCTGACATGGGAAAAAGATGTTCAAGGTGAGAAAGAGGGAAAGGAGAACACACGAGAACGTTCAGTGTGCCAGGAAGAGGGAGAAATGCAAGCACTTCTGTTCCTACACAACTTGAGGACCACGGCATTCATTCTTTCTCTTATTTTATTTGGTTGGTTTATATTTTGAGACAGTCTCACTATGCAGTTCTGGCCTTGCACTCCTTTGTCCGTCTTTGCTAGGATTAAAAGTGTGTACCACTGGGTTTGCTTCTGTGTATGAAGTATTCACGCACACATGCACACAGGCCTATGGCGGCCAGAGGTCAGCCTCAGAGGTCCTTCCTCTATTGCTCTCCAGGTTGCTTTTTGTGATAGTGCCTCTGAATGGGGCCTAAGGCTCACTAGCTTGGCAAGTCTGGCTGGCCATGAAACTACAGTGGCCTTCCATCACAACTACCCCAACAAATGTGCACCCCAACACCCAACCTTTTACAAGAGTACTGTACTGAGTCATACTTTGTGACTAACTCTTTACTGACAGAGTTTTTCCCTTTTTGATATAGGGATTTGGTCTCAGGCTGATGTAGAGTCACTGTGTGGTCTGGGATGGAGTGACAGTTGAGATCCCACTGTCTCAGTCTACCAAGCTGAGACGAGCTGGGTACTGCAGCATGCACCTGTAAACCTGGTACTGAAGAGGCTGAAGAAGGATAACGAGACGCATAGAAGCTCCTGTCCAACAAAAGACAAAAAGATGAACAGGTGTTTGTGTTTGAACTGCAGGCCTCAGCTGCCAGGCTGGGATCCAGACGCTTTCATTTGCTAAGTTAAAGGCTGGGGAGGTGCTAACTCTTGTCTCAAAGGCTACAAGAACACACTCTGTGAAGTAGCAAGGTCTCCTGCAGGAAGGAGGAGGAGGATGAGTGCTGTGTGCAGCATCTGAGAAATGATCACCTGTGTCGACAGGACCACAGGGCTGCTGTCACCAAGAGGAGCAAGCACAGAGGGCTTGGGATCAGAAGGCCTGGCAGGAGAGACTCTCCACAAGCAGAGACCGCCCAGAAGTTCAGCTGGCAGAGCCTTGGCAGTCATGCAGGGAGCCTGGGACACCCCAGCATGGCATAAAGCAGTGTGATGACAAGGGCCTGTAATCCAAGATTGAGGGATGTGGAGGCAGAGGGATTAGGAATGTGAGACCAGCAGGGACCAGTTTGGGCTACTGTGAGACCCTGTTTTAAGAAAAACAGAGCAAGTGGCTAGAGATGACTCAGAAGTTTGCTGTGCAAACTTGAGGATGAAAATGTGGATCCTAGCCCCCACAACCAGGCATCCCACAAACGCATATTACCCTCAGCCCAAAAGGGCATGGGGTAGAGGAGCTCACTGGGGCTTGCTGGCTTCCAGCCTAGCAAGAACAAAACAAGTCCAGTATGGTGGTGCACATCTTTAATCCCACCACTCAGGAGGTAGAGGCAAGGAGAATCTCTATGAATTCAGGGCAGGCCAAGGCTATATTGATTCAAATGAAACACGTAAGACCCAGAAATCCTGCCTCAAAGGAACAAGTGGAGAGGGATGAAGAGCCCACTGGACATTCACCCTCCTCGTACCCTCTGCAGCAGGCAGGTGCACTGCACAAACAGCATACGCTCACACAGACACACAAACACAATGCCAGTTCACAGACATGTTATCTGAGGCCCAGGGAGGACATGGGGGTTGACTCAAGCTCAGTGGTGATGCTGGGACTGGGACTGGGTAGGCCAGACCGCCTCATAGAGGATGTGACTCTCAAACCCCATGACCTCAGCAGGACCAGGTCTGTGTCTAGCATGGGTGCTGGCCATCCAGAAGCAGGGCCAGTGAGGGTATGGACAGGAAGCTCTTAGACTCCCCCTCAGCCCCCACACAATCAGCTGACCCACTTCACAAGGGCAGCCGTGCTCTGGCCTTCCAGGGGACAAGCGGAAATACTCTTACTGCAGCTGCCACTAAAAATGGATCAGTCGCCCAGCCCCCACAGAACCTCAGTTCTCTTCCGGATCAAGGCAGTCAGCAAGTGTGAGATGGTGGCAGGGTAAGGTAGCAGAGCCAGGACCAAGGCGCCAGGGCTGGTCTGGCCTGGTTTCTTCCCTTCTCCCTCTCCCTGCTCACCACTTATTCTGCCTTGGCCTCCTTTATCATCTGCATTATGTTCATGGGACTGGAACCTGCCAGCAGCAGCCGCAACAGCAGCACGCAGGCACCCAGTGTTTGCTACAGTTGTTACCTTAATTGGCCCTAGAGGGCCCTACCTGGGCTTCAACCTCTTTGATCAGCAGAACAGGCATCCCAACCAAATCTGTGTGAAGACAGAGAGTGGCAGCCAACACTTCTGTCATTAACAAGCAGAGGGCCCCAAGGTGCAACGTGGAAAGTGCTAGGGGTAAAAGGCTCTGCCATCTCCCTGTCTTACACAAGAGAGAATACAGAGATGGCATGCCATTCATAGAAGCCACACAACAACTTTGACAGGTCCCAACATAAATGCCTGCTTTAAGCTCACTGGGGTAGCTCGTACCTGCAGGAACAGTTGGAAGTCAAAGGCAGGATTATGATTTAGAGGCCAGCCTGGGCTATACAGCAAAGCCTTACATTAAAAAAGAGCCTCTCAAGGCTGAACACTCAGTCAGTGAAGTGCTTGCTATGCAATCATAAGGACCTGCATTTGATTTACAGAGCTCACAAAATTTAGACAGATGTGGCAGTACATGCTTGTAACCCAGTGCTGGGGAGGCAGACAGGGCTCACTGGCTAGTCAGCCTACTTTAACCAGCTATTTTAAGGCAGAAAGACACCTTGCCTCAAAAAATTTCCCTGTTGGGCTGGAGAGATGGCTCAGTCGTTAAGGGCACTGACCGCTCTTCCAGGGGTCCCGAGTTCAATTCCCAGCAACCACATGGTGGCTCACAACCATCAGCAATGGAATCTGATGCGCTCTTCTGGTGTGTCTGAAGACAGCTACAGTGTACTCATATACATAAAATAATAAATAAATCTTTAAAAAAAAAATTTCCCTGTTAATACACATGCTCAAATGTTAAATAACGAAGTGTGCTGGATGCTTTAAGGCTGAGCTGCCTGACAGTTGGACATCAGTACCCCAGCTCTAACTCCAACTCACTGCCGGCTCTACTCACCCAGGTCCCTATGTTCCCTGTTGACAAAGTCAGTTCTGCTGGTCCTTGGGCCAATACTGTGGAATTCTGATAGCCACACATCCACCGGCAGCAGAGTGGATTCTCCTGGTCCTTCCCTGCACAGTCAATCAAATAGGCTTTCCCCAGGGGCCTCTGAGAAGGCTACACAGGCCCCAGCCCAGGACCTGGTACACAGCAGGGATAAGGGAAGAAACCAAAGGTAAGCCTGGGTTAGCAGATATTCTGCTAACCCTGGTGAGCCAGCTAGCCTTCTTGCCAGAGGTTTCCAAGAGCAGCCTCACTGTGTGCCCAGGAGATGAACTGGGAAGCGGGTCTCTAAAGAGCTTCTACCTGCCTGCATAGCTATGACTATAAACAAGCTGGGCTTGATTCACTACCCTCCCCTGCACCTGCTTCTGCTTCTGAAGCATGTGTTTAGGTGTTGGAAGATGGAAGCAGAGGATCAAGACTTCACCCACAGCCTACCAAAGAGCAAAACCATGGTCTTGATGCCCACGACCACAAGGTCTGCCTCCTTCAGGTTTGGCACTGCTATGCATGTCTGGACAAGAATGCCTGGGTGCTCAGACACAAGTTAGAGACCCTTGGACACACCCAACAACCAAATAGGATCTGTGAACCTTGAGGGTTTGCATGAATTGAAGGCCAGCCTAGGTAGTTCCAGTCTCAAACAAACCAAGAGGGGACTGGAGACTTGGCTCAACAGTCAAAACTGAATGTAGTTCCTGAGGAAAGCTCAGTGGTGCTCAGCACCTTTGGCAGGTGGCTCAGGACACTGTAACTGCAGCTCAGGAGGCCCCATACCTCTGCACTCCACACCCAGTGCACAAGTATCTACACCCATGCACCTTAAAATAATAGATAAAATTCAGTTTGGTAGAGAACCTTTAGATCCCAGCACCACATACACCCTGTGTGGCGGCACGCTCACGTAACTGCAGCACTCGGGAGGCAGGTCAGAAGCTCAAGCTCACTTTCAGATACACACTGAATTGGGGGCTGGCCTACCTGACACTCTGTCTCAAAAATAAAACAAACAAAAAAACCCATCTGAAGGATTTGTGCATGCAGGACTCTCCAGAGCCTTAGACGGGAGCATTAGCACATATTTAGTACTCTGACTTAGGCCACAGCTTCTTCAGGTTTAAGACAAGTAGGGACTGTCACCTTGTCTAAGATGTGCTGTTACTATCATAATTTCAACAAAGGAGTCATTTCAACTAGCTCCCAACTGAGTCACACCTGCTCCAAGATCAGTTTTTTTTCTTAGATCCAGAAGTTCACCAAAGTATGGTCTTGTCTGCTACTGATGGCTACCCAGGCCTCAGGGCCTGGAAGACAAAGGATTAGAAAGGGGCTGCCTGGCCAAACAGCACAGGGAGGGGCTACTGAGTAAGGAAGGGTGGGTAGCTCATGCAGACAGAGCACTGATGAGAGACACAAGGCCCCAAGAGAGTGTCAGGCAAGAATGGACAGCAAAGTATTTTGGCATCCCCCTGCCTCAGTGTATTTGCTGTTCCAGTGGGGAAGAGACACAGTGAGAACACAGCAACACAGACATGGTGAGGCACACTGCAATTCCAGCACATTGGAGGTAGAGGCAAGAGGATCAGGAGTTCAAGGCTAGCTTCAGATATAAGCATATTCTAGGCCAGCCTGAGCTTTGTGAGATTCAGTTTCAAACAAAATTCAACTCAAGAAAGCACAGTTTCATCTAGCAAGTGGCCCTGTGGGATATGGTGAGAAGGGAGAGCAGAGGAGCTGAAGGGTAGTGCAGACGCATGGCTATCTCTGGAAGGCACGAGGGGCTGGGCTCTGGCAGCCATGGGCTGTGTCCTGACATCTCTTTTATGGCCCAGCGATCAGACCAAGCAAAGTCAAGGTGAAGACTGGGGATAGGGAAAACCCCTGCACCCAGAGGTTAGCAGAGGATTCTGGGTAAGGGCAGGGTTCATTCATGGGCTACTAGGCTTCCTGGTGTCTGTGGTCTTAGGTAATGTTTAAACAGCACCAGTTACTAGTCAAGGCTCAACAGACCAGTCTGAACAAGAAGACCCAAGGCACTTGGGTGTCTGAAGTACTAAAGGGGAGGGCCCATGCCTGGCCTCACCAGCCTCGTCTTACT
>NW_021604598.1:2421437-2440460 GCF_004785775.1 Grammomys surdaster | reverse complement strand
TACTAAAGGGGAGGGCCCATGCCTGGCCTCACCAGCCTCGTCTTACTAAAGGGGAGGGCCCATGCCTAGCCTCACCAGCCTCATCTTTAGACTCCTGAACCTTTCAGGGGCGGACAGCTGTCTGCCCAAATCCCTGACTGTGCAGCTTAGGTCCCAAGCCTCACTGTAAGGATCTTGTGATCTCTAGGGCTCAGCTATACCTCCCTCCCTGGCCTCTCTTCCTCTGCACACACTACTGCTCTCTAAACAGCCCAGATACATCCTCTTCAGCCAGATGAGTGTGGTAAATGCATGTCTGCAGTATCTACTAGGCCAGGGTGGGGAAGCAGGGCAACCTGGTGACAACATAACACACGTGACAGAAACACAAGGGCTACTTCTCCAATGTCCAACCAAGGCCTTGCATAATATGGGCGTCTGCCTGAAGCAAGAAGACTAGAAATGCCACCATTAGGCAAAAGGTTGGAGGTATTCACACTTAGGGGACACAGGACACACCCGAGAGACACACCTGCCCTCTCAGCCCAAAAGGATTCAGCTCTGTCCCCATCTCTACAACTGTGCCCTAAGTGGCCATGCCTCCTCCCACGTGACCCACTTTAACACTAGTCTAAGGTCCATTCTTACCATAGCTGTACAGGTCTGGTCATATCCCCAAGATCAGCTCTGACAAAGAGCCAAGCAGTAAACTCAGGCAGGAAGTGAGGAAGGTTGGGTCCCCTTGTAGATGGAGAAAGGTCAGGGACTGATTTGATTCTTTATGCAGTCAGCTCTGGGCAGGTGTCCCCAACTCAGTGGTTCCTCTCATGGTCTTCTCCCCAACCCTACCCCAGACCCAGAGAACCTCAGGATTCCAGTATACTTTGGCAGTCAAGGAATCTCAAAACATACCAGGTCTACTGGTCACTAGCACCCCAATGTTCTCTGCACATGCCAGTCAGGCCTTGGGTGTGCTGTTCCAGCTACTCAGGAGGCTTCAAATAGAGAATCAAAAGTTCAAGGCTCATCTGGAATACAATGAGGTCAAAGCCTGCCTAGCCAACAACGTGACACTCTGTCTCAAAAGAAGTGAAAAAAAGCAGTTGGGTGGATGGGCTATAGCTCAGCAGAGTGCTTATTTATTTGTGTGAGTTCTGGGGTTCCATCCCCAACACCCCATAAGCCAAGCACCCAGCACCCAACACCACCCCATAAACCAAGCACCCAGCACCTGGAAGGCAGGAAAACCAGGAGCTCAAGATCATCCCCAGATACAAGTGGAGATCAGCCTGAGCTAAGAATTCCAAACAAACAAGCCAGCAAATGGGCTAGGGATGTAGCTCAGAGCACTTGCCTACCACATGCAAGGCCTGGGGAATCTGATGCCCGCTTCTGACCTCTACAGGGAGCAGGCACACACACAGTGAACCGTTAGAAATGTAGGGAAAACATTCATACATTAAAAATATATAAATATTTTCAAAACAAACAAAACTACAGTAAAGTCAAGTATGGCGGCTCACTACACTGTCACCGTAGCACTCATCAGGAGCCTGGCACACGACTGACTGCTCTTCCAAGTCTCTTCACTCTGCAGGTAGGGTACGCACAAAGGGAAGCCAATAAAGGAACCTGGGAAGCTTGGCTCCCTTCTCTGTTCGTCCATGCATGCTTTCCCAGGGTGGCCAGGGACCAGAAGCAGCAACAGTGCCAGCTGACATCCCATGAAAAAGTACAAAAATAAGCCATGCAGTGGTGATGTATGTCTTTAATGCCAGTACTTGGAAGCAGAGGCAGGTGGATCTCCATGAGTTTGAGGCTAGTCTGGTCTACAGAGTGAGTTCGAGAACAGACAGGGCTACACAGAGAAACCCTGTTTCAAAAAGCCAAAAAGAAAAAGTGCAAAATCGGGATTTCCAAGGTGCCATGGAAGCCCTGAAGGCAATGAGAGCAAACACAAGAATAGGCCAAGGGCCGACTGGAAGCCTGATCCAGGAGGTAGCAGCCCATCCTGTGGTCTGTCAGAAGGTAAAACCCATAAAGGGGCACAGCACACCAAACCACGGGTCTCACTGGGGCCTCTCCTCCATGCCAAACTGGCAGAACCAGGGTGAAGAAAAGCTGAGGGGCCTTGGAATGTCAGGTCACACTGTATTGGCTGAGGAACCCAGGTCAGTGGCCCAGTAAAAATGCAGGTAACCTGGCTGGGCCTCAGGTCCCATCTGTCAATTCAGTAACAGGGCAGACTGGGAGTGACTGGCAGCATGAGCATATGGACTGGGCTACACAGATCATGCACAGCGGTTCTCTCAGTCAGGCCTGGTCTGGTCAGGTCAGTCAGGTCAGGCCTGGTCTGGGCTGCACAAAAAGTACAAGGCAGCAATTCTGGTTGTCAGGCAATACTTCTCAAATAAATAAATAAATAAATAAATAAATAAATAAATAAAATAAAAAATAAAAATCAGAAAGTAACTGTGGGCCCCAGATAGCCCGGTCCTGCTTGGGGACTCAGGGCTGCAAAAGGGTATTCTCCCCTGTACATGTGAGACCTGCAGTTTAAACCCAAAAAACCCAGGAGCTCTGATTTCCCCTTGGGCCCCTAATATCCTCATGGTGCCAAGTCCCCGTCTAAACCCAGAGATAGCCTCTTCATAGTACTTGCTTGTTGCTGCTGTCTGAAGACAGGGTCTTCTGTAGCCCAGGATGGTCCTGAACTCTCCATGCATCACAAGATGGCCTTGAGCTTCTGGTCCTTCTGCTCTCCCCTTCCCGGAGCTGGGCTTACAGGCATGCAGTTCCACACCAGGTTCACACTACTGGGGGACGGAAGCAGGGCTTCCCACAGGCTAGGCGAGCTAGCCATGAGCTATGCTACCTCTGTGTCCCTTGCTTTACTTTTGTTTTTTTTTTTTAATTTTTACTTTGTCTTAGTTTTTGGTTTTGAAATTTCTATTTCTCATACCTGTTTTGGAAAAGATGAGCTGCAGAATGAGAGGCCTCCGGGTGACAATTCCTGATCCTCGCGGAAGGAAGTCCCTGGGAGAAAAGAAAGCAGCAGAAGTGACTCACAGCCCTGCTAGTGAGGCAGGAAGTGCGATCACAGGCAGAAAGCAACTGTCTCTTGTAAGCTTTAGCAAACGCACCAACCCTAGCTGGGTCCCCTGGGAGCCCTCAGGCTATGGATGGTCTGCAGCGCTAGGGTTTGAGGTAGACCTGAACTAAGTTGGAAGAAGCAGAGCTGTGTACACAGAATGTTCTGGAGCCTTAGCATTGCCACTAGGCCCTCCTTGTACTGTATTTCAGACGATCTTGCCCAAGAGTTACAGGAAAGACTGGGGGAGGATCAAGTTCAAGGTCAGCCTGAGCTAAAACAAACAACCACCAGTCATCCCAGTACCCTGAAAGCTGAGGTAGGCCAGACAGGACTACATAGCAAGAAGCTGTCTCAAAATAATGCCTGTACCAGCAAATGCGGAAGCCAAAAGTCCCGCATTATGTCACCATCAGCACTGTCGCATGGCTGGCCCACAGCTATTCCTGTGTGGTCTCCCTTAATTAAGTGTAAAAATGAGTATAGCTGCTGGGTGATGCTGGCGCACGCCTTTCATCCCAGCACTCAGACAGAGGCAGGAGGATCTCTGAGTTAGAGGCCAGCCTGGTCTACAGAGTGAGTTCCAGGATACCTGAGGCTACACAGAGAAACCCTGTGTCATAAACAGAAAGAAAAGGAAAGAAAAGAAAGACAAAGGGGAGAACAGAGGAGGGGAGGGGGGCCCGGAAGAGAGAGGAGGGGAGTGGGGCGGGGAGGGGAGGGCTGTCTTGGAGACCACATGCACATCTTCTCGTGCTTGTGGCCCAGGCTACAAGCTAGCACACAGATGGACTTGAACCTGAACACGCAAAGCTGACCTATTGTGATAGGAATCAGGGCAAAGGCTTTTCCTTGGAGGAACAGACAGGAAGACCCAGGACTTTCTAGGGAGGCAAAAATCAGCCTCAATGCTGCTCTCTACAATGATCAGCAATTTTTTTGTTTTTGCTATCAGAACAATCAGGGTGTGTATTTAAGATGCATACTTCACTGTATCTCTCAAGAAAGGTCACTAGCAGGGCATTGCAGACTCGAGGATCAAAAAGTTCATGACCAGCCTCAACTACGTAGAGAGGTCAAGGCTAACCTGGGCTACATGAGACCAACTCCAAAAACAAAACAAGCCAGATCTAAAGAATTTGCAGAGTAATACAGGATGGCACACATTTGCATAGTGTGTGTGAAGCCCCAGGTTCAGGACTTTACACAGCACAAAAAGAACTTGGGCTGAGTGGCTTCCAGAGACATATCTGAGAATGGGGGAAGGAGGGGAGCCCAGAAGCAGGGGACCCAGAATGCCAAGGTTGTCCTTGGCTACAACACAGGCGCCAGGTAAGCCTGAGCTACATCAACTAGGGCTGCAGTTCAACAGCACAGCACCTGCCTAGCACTAACAGCGCCGTCCCCAGCACTGCAATAGAAGGAATTAAGGACAGGAGAAGGGGGACCGTCCATTGCCAGCAAGGCTGATGACTGAGCTTAATGGCCAGGACTGACACAGTAGAGAGAGAGAGAGAGAGCCAACCCACAAGTGGTCCTCTGACCTCCACACATGAACCACAATATGCACAGGAGCACACACACAGTAAATAAACAAGATGTAACCTGTTAAACAAAAGCTTCACAGCTCAGTGTGTATGTGTGTGTATGTGTGGTGTGTGTGGTATGTGTATGTATGTGTGTGTATGTGTGTGTGTGGTGTGTATGTGTGTGTGTGTGGTGTGTATGTGTGTGTATGTATGTGTGTATGTATGTGTGTGTGCGTGCATGTACATGTGTGTGTGTTTATGGTGGAAGGTCAATACTGACAGCTGGTCCAGAAGCTTAGTCAGCCAGACACATAAAAGAAAAAGAGTCCTTTATCTTCTCAAAGGAACTTCCTCCTGGGTGGACCAGTAAGGAGGATTTGTTTTGATCTTAAAGAAAACACAAATGAACTACACTAGAGCCCATGGAGCTGGGCACCACAGGGAGGAGTCCCACTTGTCTGCATCACTGGGGCTACGGCACAGGCTGCTGATTCCATAAGGACTTTGTAAGAAACAGTTATAGTCTGTGTGTTTAAGGTCATACCTGGCTACATAGTGAGTTACGGACCAGCCTGAGTTATGGACACTGTCTCAAAAGTCCTAAACTAAATCAGTTCCCTAATTTAGTCAAACATCACATAGGCACTGTGGAGCAGTCGCAATGGTGAGGCAAGTGAGAAGCAGAGCACTCTGCATAGATTTAACAGTGGTGAGACCCCGCCAGATAGCTCAGCTGCCTCCATCTCAGAACTGAGGGAGGTGCAGAGACTGGGCCCTGCCCAAGGCTGCAGTGCACCAGCAACGGCAGCCACCTTAGACGGAAACACAAGCAGTCCATTTGAAGGCTGACCACCAGGTCCCAGAATCTCAGCTCCTAGCCTACAATGCAGTCTCTTAGAGGGTGAATCTGTCCCTGACCACCCCCCTCCCTGCCTCCAGGACCAGTAAGCATAGTGTTGCTGTGACTTTACTTTAAGTAAATCTGAGGTGACAGACACTCTGAGGACAATGGTGATGCCTCAGACATCACCAGCCTCTGTCCCAGACAAGGGACATAGAGAGTTTCAGTGGTGATGGCTGTGATGCCCAGAACAAGCTCCAGCTCTCACAAGGAAAGGCTGGGGCCTTGGTGACCAATAGGGAGGGCAACAAAGGAGGAAGAAGCTGAATAAGAGACAACCAGTCATGTCACAGGGCAGACTGGGAGCCAGCAGCCCAGAACTGACGTAATGCTGTTTCTCCGAATCTTGGAACTAAGTACACAGCTCCCAAGCTACTCCACTTAAATGTCTCAGGGATTTGATGTAGAAAGATCTGGTCAAGAGGATTTCCATGGGCCAGTGAAATGGCTAAGGAGGTAAAGGCACTTGCTGCCAAATTTGAAGAACTAAGTTTCACACAAAAGGACAAAACTAACTCTGGAAAGTTGTCCTTTAGCCTCCATTTGCACCCTTACCGAGAATATCCCTACACACACACACACACACACACACACACGCACACACACACACCACACACACATACACACACACACTCACATACTACACACTCACACACATACACACACACATACACCACACACATACACACACACATACACCACACACATACACGCACACATACATACACCACATACATACATATACCACACACATACACACACATATACCACACACATACACCACACACACATAAACACACACACACACAAACACATATATATCACACACACATAACACACACCACACATACACCACACACACATACACACATACCACACACACATACACACACATACCACATACCACATACACACACATGCACGCACACACAACACACACATTAAAAGTAAATAGATTATCTAGATAAGGTAGGTATGATAAAAAAATCTAACATTTTTTTCTCCTGTTTTTTGTTTTTTTTTTTTTAAAAGGGTGTCTGAGCCAGGTGTTAGTGGTGCACACCTTTAATCCCTGCAATTGGGAGGCAGAGGCAGGCGGATCTGTTCCGATTCAAGGCCAACCTGGTCTTCAAAGTTTCAGGACAGCCAGAGCTACAGAGAGACACTGTCTCAAATATATATATAAAAGAAAAGGGACTGGGGAGATGGTTCAGTGGTTAAGAGCACTGGCTGCTCTTCCAGAGGTCCTGAGTTCAATTCCCAGCACGCACATGGTGGCTCACAACCATCTGTAATGGGGTCTGATGTCTTCTTCTGGCATCACATAGATATAGCACATGCACATAAAATAAATAAAAATAAATCTGTTTTTAAAAAAATATGTGTGTGTGTGTGTGTGTGCGTGTGTGTGTGTGTGTGTGCGTGTGTGTGTGTGTGTGTAGCTGGAGCAATGGCGCAGTAGTTAAGAGCACTAGCTGCTCTCCCAGAGGACCCAGGTTCCCAGCACCTAACATGGTGGCTAACAGCCATCTCTAACTTAGGAAAGCCAACACTTCTGATCTCAAGCATCAGGTATGGTACATAAACAAATGCAGGAAAAACACTTACACACATAAAATAAAAAAAAAATCTTTTTTTGAAAGAGTATTTCCTGGGCAGAGCAGCAGAGCACACACTATGGCCTCCCAGGCAGCGCCCTAAAAACCCCAACTGTCCTTAGCTGACAACAGAGATGGCCTCCAGCTTCATCTAGCTCTCCTTCCCCAGGCCACCTGCCTCCACAGGCATGAGTACTTTCCTTTGCTGTTGCTATGACATTTCCTGTGTCCTGGCTGCCCTAACGTCTCGTCCCACTTAGCCAGCTCTGTGCTATGTGACTTGGGTCTGCTTCCTTCACTGTCGCTCGGGTCTGGGTTTCCTGGTTAGTAAAACTGCCAACTGTGGGGGATGGCGACAGATATGTGGAAGATGGGGAGAACTCTGCTCAAAGACCCACACCTCTTTATGTAAGCACACGATCAGTTCCCCAGGCCACCCTTCTGCGTCTCCAGGCCCGGTATAGGGATAGTACATGGTAGGTAGTCAGTTTGTAAAATGTTGCCTCATTTCTCATTCCCAAATGGAGCTGCCCCCCTGCTGTTTCCTTCCTTCCTTTTTTTTTTTTTTTTTTTCTCTTTTGGCAGAGTGATGCATGCAGCCCAGGCTGGCCTCAAACTCTATGTAGCAGCAGATGGTCAATAACTCCTAATCTTCCTGTTTCTACTTCCCAAGTGCTAGGATTACAGGTGTAATCACCTGTCTAGTTTGTGGTGTTGATGAACCTCTGAGGCTTTACACGAATGCAGGCCAGTACGCTAAAAAAAATAAATAAATAAAAAAATCACACACAAACACATACCACACACACACACACACCACCACCACCACCACCACCACCACCACAAACTCTCTCTCTAAACACAGATATCCAGGAAGCTCTTCTACAAAGGTCTTGTGTCTACTCACAGCTGCACCAATACAGTCTGAGTCTCCAAACTAAGTTTCCTACTGGCTCTCTGAACCTTTGACCTTTGAAGGGGTTTCTGGCAAGCAACCTTTCCCTAGGGAACTGCCCACCTAGTAATAGTCAGAGGCTGTATTTTGAGCCTATCCTTCCTTCCTACTCCTGTCAGTTTAGCCTCAGACAGAAAGATGGAAGTTGGTTCTGTAACAGATCTGAGCTTCCGAATTTGGTCAAGTCACCAGCAACTTGAACAGAGCCTTTAAATCAGTTTTGGCTGCTATGATTCAATGTGTGTTGAAAAGACAGAAGGCATATGGGCTCTTGGGCCAAATGTCTCTGTGGGCTGTATCAGGCCCTCTCTGGGCAGTGGCCCAGTTACTTATGGCATAGAAGGACATCCCCTGTCCACAGGACTAGTGACAGGGACCATTGTAAACAGCTTCTCCTCAGAGCCTATAGGACTCTACGCCTTAGGGCCCCCCTTGGAAGATGAAAAAGGCTCCTGGGAGGGGACAGGAAAGACGTAGCACAATGGCTGATCCAAAAGCCAGGTGTGTTTATTATTTATTTATTTTTGTAGAGAGAGTGGAGAAGGTGGGGACAGCTATGTGAACCAACACCTGGAGGTGGGGTCTCCAGGCCTCCTGGGAGGGAAACCAAACACAAGCAGGGAAGGATGAGTCAGCCAGCTGCATTGCTTGAGAAACCTGGCAGGATGTAGGTAAAGGTCCTGGGTGGAGGCCCCTTCCTCATCTCTGTAATTCCCAAGACCTCAGAGCCCGAGGCTATGAGATTAGAGGTCATGCTGCATAAGCTCTACCTTCTATCTCTGGCAAGCGGATAGGGCCTCTGCTGACAGTGGGGGTGTCTCTTCTCAAGTGACTGACAGGTGAAACCTTCTGGTTGCTTGCTAAGCTCTGCACCACCTGCTCCAATCAAGGCGTCCCCTCCCTCCCACACAGACTCCATTTTCCCCATTACAGGCCAAACCCAACTGAGGAGTCCCAGCTACGCGGCTTCCTCCCTCCCTCTCTGTCTCTAAGCCATGCTTCCATCTGAGAAGCCGCACCATGGCAGGACCGAGACTGCTCTCTACCCAATCTCCCCTTCTACTGATCCTATTGGGGACACAAAAGATACTACATCAGAGTGGGATGAAGGACTGACTCTACCATTTCACGGACAAGGACACTGAAGCTCAGGTGGCGGTAGTGGAGACCTGGCCCCTGCTTGGCCATGTGAGCTCAGGTCTGGTGCTGCTTACCACCCAGCTTCCTCCCAGCAGTCCCTCCCTAGCCAGGAATCCGGCAGGACCTAGATCAGACCCGCCCTTGGCACTCAGGCCTAATGCCACCTGCTCGTGGTCACATCTGAGAGCCAGCTTGGGCGGGGAACAAGAGCAGGAAACAGCTAGAGTGACTTGGTGGCTGTGGTTCCGGAATTTCTCAAGGCCCAGATGTAATCCAGAACTTGGATTACTTCTAGAACCTTCCTGGACAATCTGGTGAGTTGGGCCACCTCAGCTTCCTTGTTGATTAAGTAGGCACAATGAGAGCTGCCCCAAAGGTAAGCTGGGATTACAAGGTGCTTGCCATAGTATCCCAAAATACAGCATTCTTGGGGCCAGGGAGATGGCACAGTCACTAAAGTGTCTAACACACAACCTTGAGGAAGGACCCAGGTGTGGATTCCCAGTACCCACACAAAGCCAAGCAGTGATGCGCATCTGCCAGCACTTAGGAGATGGAGAAAGATCCCTGGGGCTTATGAGGTTTACTAGCCAACCAGCCTAGCCCAAAGTCATGAACTCCAGGCTCAGTAAAAGACCCTAGTCTAAAAACCTATGGTAGACAATACAGCAAGAGAAACCTATCATCAATTTCTGGCAGGCACACCCACACCTGTGACAGCATCCATCCTATACAACCAAAGTCAACTTGGAACAACCTGCAATCACTTCTCTGCTTGTAACTTTCAGGGGAACCCACAAGTTCCCCCAGGGCATTGGAGGCCTTGGAATTACTCAACAATCACCCCCCCCCTTTTTTTTTTTTTTGGTTTTTTTTCGAGACAGGGTTTCTCTGTGTGTAGCCCTGGCTGTCCTGGAACTCACTCTGTAGACCAGGCTAGCCTCAAACTCTTGAACTCAGAGATCCGCTTGCCTCTGCCTCTCAAGTGCTGGGACTAAAGGTGTGCGCCACTATCACCCGGCCTGTCTTATGACCTTTCTTATGACTCTGCTTTCCTGTGTACACTGAGGGCTCAGCTGAGATGTCTCCTCCTCAGAAAGGTCTAGCTGCTTCCTGGTGAACCAACACCCACCCTTGTCCTGCCTGATTTCTTTTTCTTCACAGAGATGTCCTCACCAGCCTGCACTTTCTGGTTTATCTACTTCTCAAATGATCAGTTACAGCTGGAACAAGAACACCTTCAGAGTAGACAGGAGATAGGGTCACTCTCCTTGGAGTCCTGCTCCCACGAGCACAGATACAGGACATAGAGCCCACACTCAAAGACCAGTCACTGCCTACGTGAGGTAACAATGACAGACAGCAGCTAGGCGGTGGTGGCGCACGCCTTTAATCCCAGCACTTGGGAGGCAGAGGCAGGCGGATTTCTGAGTTCGAGGCCAGCCTGGTCTACAGAGTGAGTTCCTGGACAGCCAGGGCTACACAGAGGAAACCCTGTCTCGAAAAACCAAAAAAAAAAAAAAAAAAAACCAATGACAGACAGCAAGATGTGCAGCACTGTGGCTGGCTGGCAGACAGAGCCCAGAGATTTGTGCATGCCAGGTAAGCATGACAGCCACTAAGCCCAGCCTCAGGGATTCATCTGTTTGCATCTCTCTGCAGAGAGACAGCTGGCTCAATGGAGGTCATTCATGGACTCAGAATAGCACAGCATCTGCTTCCTGGGGTGTGGTGGCCCTCATGTGATCCCACTGCTCATTGGTGGCAGGTAGATCTGGAGTTCAAGGTTATCCTCAGTTACATAGTAAGCTCAGGGGTTGGGGATTTAGCTCAGTGGTAGAGCGCTTGCCTAGCAAGCGCAAGGCCCTGGGTTCGGTCCTCAGCTCTGAAAAAAAAAAAAAAAAAAAAAGACAAAATAACAAAAAGACCAAAAAAAAACAAGGTAACTGGCACACACATAGTAAGCTCAAGGCCAGCCTGGGCTCCAGAAGACCGTGCCTTAAAAAAATATAAGAAAACAGAGTGGTTGTATATATCTGAAATTTCTTGCACTCAGGAGGCAGAATTACTATTAGTTAAAGACCAGCCTGAGCTGTGAGACTTTATCTCAAACAAAATAAAAGTCTCCAAGGTGATGTGAATTCCAGGTTTATAACTTTATAGCAGGCAAACATCCAACCTGTCACCATCCAGTTGTATCGAATAGCTAAAACCACTTTCAATAATGGCAGGGGAGCTGTTTGAACCGTGGAGCCATAGATCTCAACTCCACTCTCCCGGGCCCTTTGATGTCTCAGATCTGCTAGTGGAAGAGTGTATCCATGTCTAGCCCTGCCCCGTGTTGGTTACGTGACCTTGGCAGAAGACTCAGATCTCAGGCCAGGTGCTGCACTATGTAAAACGGTGAGGGAATTGAGAGCGAACGATCGCCATCTGTATGTCAGCTTTTGTGTGTCAGATGGCCGGCTGGTGTGGATCCCAGATCTGTAGGTCCAAGTGTTCCCTAGAGGGAAGGAGAGACAGGCAGCCTCTAGTCTACCACCCCTCCTCTGACAGTGCCCAGGACCCACACAGTGTCTGTGGGTCTTCCTCCTTCAGCAGCAGTCATTTAGCCCTCTTGCCTCCCAGTTCTGAAGCAACCTGTCAGCTCCTCAAGGACAGGGAAGATTGTCTGCTGTGTTTAACCATGTCCCAGTACTGTCTGGCACTCAGTGTCCAATCTGTTTGTCTGAGTTCCATCACCAGAACTTCATAAAATAAATATGGCAGCACGTTCATCCAAGCCATCAGATGGAGGCAGGAAAATCAGAAGTGCAAGGTCATCCTTGGCTACACAGTGAGTTTGAGACCAGACTAGGCTACATGAAGCCATTCCAAAGAAAACCACCTGCTAATAACAGCCCGTGCAGGGCACACACATCCCAGAGGAGCTGGGCTGACTTGTCCACACAAGGGACTCTTGCTGTACTCCAAGAGCTTTTTCTGTCCCCATTCTGTCTTTTGGTTGTTTCAAGTCTCAAAATGTAGCTCTAGCTGACCTGAACTCTTAATCCCCTGACTTGGTGTCCTGTACTAGAACTGTATGCTTTCTCTACTCATATCTGGGAGATATGGAAACCAAAGCTTCAGGGGTAAAATAACTCAGATCAAAGCAACACTCTGAGCACTGAGGCCCCCACCTAAGCTGCTGCAATCCTGCCCTCAGCTTTCCAGCACTGTCTGCTCATCCCAGCACATCTGGGAGCCAGGGTAAAAAGAAACCAATGAACTCTGAACACAAGGCGGCCACTGTGACTTCCTCCTGGCACCAATTAGAATGTGGGTGACCACGGGCAGAGTCTGCAGCCTGACAGTTCAGTCATAGACTTGTGTGACCAGCACAAGTCTGTCATTGCCCCAGTGTCTCCATCTGCCAATGGGGTACTTGGCCACGCCATGAAGACAGCAGCAGAAGCAGGCAGAGAACCAATAGGAAGCTAGGTGTCTGCCACATGCAGGGTGCTGTCACAAAGGCAATGGTGTGTGTGTGGGGGGGATGTCAACCCCAAGAACTACAAGAAGCACGCACCCTTCTCCTTGGCACCCCCGTGAGGACATCAGCATAACCTTTCCTGTCAGGTGACTGGACATCACCTTAAATCCACTTCCTCCTCAACCATCACCTGCTTCCTTCAGATCCCTCAGCACACACAAGCCTGGTGACCCTCAGGCACTGTCTGGGAGAATGACAACTAGAAACAACCAGAAGTCCAAGTGCGGCAGTGACTAGAGATAGTGGGCAGGGCAGAGCCAAGGAATACCAATGAGATGTAAAAGAGCTGGGCGGGGGAATTAGGTAATTCAGTAAGAGTGGATGCCACCTCTCCACTGTTTTTCCTTGCATGTGGGTAATGCCGCATGTGCATTTGTGAGGATACACGTGTGTGCATGAGCATATGGACCCAGGCTGATGTCAGTGTCGTCCTCCACGTCCTTCACCTTACTTACTGAGGCGATGTCGCTTATAAATGCAGAGCCTGTAGATCTGCTAGTCTAACTGGTTAGCTTCTTCCAGGGACTTCCTGCCTTTGCTTGCCTCCTAATGAAAGCAGGTGACTACACCTACTCAGCTATTCATGTGAGTTCTGGAGACCCAAAGTCTGGTCCTCCAGCTTGAATGGACAATAATAATCCTTTCAGTAATTGCAAAAAATGGCCAGGAAACACACCTAGGGTCCCTGTACTCCAGAGGAATATGGCAAAAATATTAGAAGTTCCAGACTAGCCTAGGATATAAATAGAGACACAGCCTGTCAAAAAAAGGTGGCTGGGATTAAGCTGGAGAGATGGCTCGGCAGTTAAGAGGACCCAGGTTTGATTTGCAGCACCCACAACCACCTGTAACTTAAGTTCCAAGGGAACCCAGCACACTCTATTGGTCTCCTCAGACAGACATGCATGTGTGCAGGCAAAAAAAATTATACACATAAAATTCTGTTTTGGTGGGATCGGGGTTCGAGTCAGGGTTTCTCTGTGTAGCCCTGGCTGTCCTGGAACTCACTCGGTAGACCAGGCTGGCCTCGAACTCAGAAATCCGCCTGCCTCTGCCTCCCAAGTGCTGGGATTAAAGGCGTGCGCCACTACTGCCCAGCTTAACAAATCTTTTTTTTTCCTTTTAAAGAAACAAATGAGGCTGTGCAGTTTGGCACACACATTTATCATAGCACTCAAAAAACACAGGCAGGTGGATCTCTGAGTTCAAGGCCAGTGCTTAATTAACATGGTAAGTTCCAGGCTAGTCAGAAGGAGGCAGTGAGACTCTGTCTGTCCCCCACACCACACCCCCTGCTACTAAAAAGGAAAGAAACATGAATGACAGATGAGGAGACATCAAGAGTATTCAGAGTGAGTATCACCCAAAGCAACAAGGTGGAAAGAAAGGCTTGTACCTAAATCCAGCAGCAGCAGCAGCAGCTGCTCACTCTCTGGGCTTTGTCTACTCTTCCTCCTTTCCCTTCAAGATGGGCTAGAACTCTGGGCCTCTCACACATGAAACTGGTCCTTGCCCACTCAACCATCTTCTCAACCCTCAAAGGCATACAGAACATTCTCTAAAAGAGACTGCATATTCAGCATGGCAGAGAACAGCAAAGGCTCAAAGGGAGGGAAGTATGTTCCCACTTTAACAGAAAGCTAAGTAAGAACTTAAGACAGAGGGGAATTGGGGAAATGCCAATAAATGTGCAGTGCCTGATGTCTACAGAGGAACTAAAAGCAAACAGACCAAGGCCTCAAGGACTAGGGCTCCAAGGGTAGAGTGCTCCCCTAGGATGCATACAAGAATCCCTGGGTCCCACCCTCCTCCACATAAGCCAAGCACAGCAGTGCACACCTGTAACCCCTGCACTGGGGAGCAGAGGTGAGAAGCAGGGGTGCAAAGTCCTCTTTGCAGAGACATTGAATTTGAGGCCATCTTGGTTTTTGTTTTTAAAAAAAGTGGGGGTGGGAGCATGGAGAGGGAGAGGAAAGAACCAAGATTTCCCAAAGAAAAAAAGACTCAAATTGCTAAGATTTGGAATAAATGTAGTAATATCACAACCAACCAAAAGAAATAAAAAGGAAAAGGGGCTGTCAAGATGGCTCAGCAGGTAAAGAAGCTTGCTGTGCTAGCCAGAGGGCCTGAGTGTGAGCAATGCAAAGATGGAGAACTGACTCCAAAGTTGCCCTCTGACCTCCACGTACATACACTCCTACACATACCACACACACTCACACCCACACACACTTACACATGCACCACACTCACTCTCACATACCCTCCCACACTCTCACACATACCACATACACACATAACACTCTCAAACTCACAAACACACACTCTCACATGCACTCACACATACAAATGAATGAATGAATGAATGAATGAATGAATGAACGAACTAATATCTGTAGACATTTGTGTATTTTTGAGACAGAGCCTCACTCTATAGCCCTAGCTAGCCTGGAACCCACTCTGTAGATCAAATTCATCTTGAACTCACAGAGACCACCTGTCTCTGACTCCATCACACCCAGCTAAGACTTGTTTATGTTTATTTTATGTACATGAGAGTTTGCCTGCACGTATGAACATGCACCACATGTATGCAGTGCCCTCAGAGGCCAGATGAGGGTGTCAGATCCCCAGGAACTAGAGTTACAGAGGATGGTGGTGGGAAGAGAACCAGGTCCTCTGCAAGAACAAGTGCATTAACCATCTCTCCACTCTCAGAAATATTATCTTTAAAAGACTAGAAGGGCAGCATGGAAGAAATTGAAAACCCTGGAGGGAAAAATTACAAAGAAACTAAATGGATGAAAGTGGTAAAAGTATCTGGAGATGGAAAGGGAATAAAAGGGCCTGAATTAGTGGTCAAAAGCTTCCCCCCCAAAAGCCCAGAGCCAACAACTTCATGGTGAAGAAACACTGAAAAGAGAAGGAACTTCAATTCTTCAGAGACTCTTCCACAGAATGGACTAGAGGGAACACTTCTGAGCTCACTCTGCAAGGCCAGCATTCTTCGAACTACTCAGGAAGTCAGACGGAAGCATCAGACAGTTCTCCTCCTCCTGGAAGCCCTGAGTGTATACAAGTTCTGTGCCAGATGCGAGGCAGGGAGGCCCCGGGCACATCACAGGCTATGGCTTCTGCCCTTGGTCGCCCAGCAGAGCTAAATGGTTAGGCCCACCTCTGAAGACACCACATTATGACAGAGAGCTGTTTCCTGCTGACTAGTGGCAAGTGTTAGAGGTGCCGAGAAAGAAAGTCATCAATGGTTCTTCCCTGCTGTGGCCCACAAGCTACCATAACAACCTGTCTGGAAAGATATGTCCGTTGGTACAGCAATGTTATCAGTATTATTACTGGGGTAAATTAACCACAGAAGTCCACTCTACAGCAAGAAACTCAACCCTGGTTCTGTAAAGCTGGTGATAGAGAGCTCTAGGATTTGGGGGAAAACTTACTACAGGTTTTATTTTGGGGGAGTTGTTTGTTTAAATAGGGTCTCTCTATGGAGTCCTGGAACTGGAATTGTAGATCAGGGTGGCCATGAACTTAGAGACCTCATGTCCGTGTCCTGAGTGCTGGGATTAAAGGCATGCTCCACCATGCCCAGCTGAACCTACTACTGTTGTTGAACTGACAAACTGGATTCTACATGCTAAGGTTTGTAAGTATTGATTCGGGGGCTCTCAGCCTGTCTCAGAAAAGCCTCTGCAGCGAGCAGCACTCCATGTGGACATGCACAGCTGTTCAATAGAGAAGAGTGTCTGCAGGGTGCTCAGAATAGACCTCAACAGGACTGAATCAACACCTCCAAAGACCTGAATCAATCAAGGAACATTTTGAATCAAGGAATAGAAAGATGTTAAGAAGCCAGGCATATGCCTCTAATCCCAGCACTCAAGAGGCAGGCAGATCTTGGTGAGGTCTATATAGGGAGTTCTAGACAGCCAAATCAGCATAGAGACTGTGCATTAAAAAAAATACCACACACACACACACACACACACACACACACACCATGTGTTGCAGTGCATGTCTTTAATCTGATCTACAGAGCGAGTTCCAGGACAAGTAAGAGTATACAAAGAAACCCTGCCTTGAAAAACTAAAACAAACAAACAAACAAACAAACAGCAACTAAAATAAAGATTTTCTGACCCAGCGGACAGGAGGAGTGCTGAGAAACAGTATCTTCTGGACAGGGCACACCTGTAGCCACATGCTGCTCCGCACAGGACTCAGCCTGTTAACATTTCATTGTGCTCAGAGGAGGGGGCTCATGAGGCGCCTCCCCTCACCGAGGGGCTACAGGCTGTGAAAGGGTTCTGGAAGGCAGTGTCATGAGCAGTAAGTAACGCCCCCCCAACCCCTCTCCCCACAACACACACATGCCTTTGCAAGCAACCATAACTAAATCAGTGGGAAGAGGAGACAGTAAGGGCAAAAGCGAGGTGAAAAAGACTGCCTCGGCAAATTCCCTCCCCCTTCTCTCTCTCCCCCAGAAAGGGTCTCTCTTCATACTCTGGCTATCCTGTAACTCATTATGAAGATCAGGCTGGCCTTGAACTGATAACGACCTGCCAGCCTCTACCTCTGGAGTGGTGGTATTAAAGGCATGCTCCACCACATGCAGCTCTTCCCCATCTTTCTATTGCCAGGACAAAACACCATGAGAAAGGCAACTCATAAATGAAAGCATTTAAACTGGGCTCACAGTATCAGAGGGTTATTTAGGCTATGACCACCATGGTGGGGAACATGGCAGCAGGCAGCCAGCCACAGCACTGGAGTAGCACATCTGATGTAGGCTGAGGGCTTACATCTGATCTGCAAGCAGGAGGCAGAGAATGAGAATGAACTGGGAATGGTGTGAGCTTTTGAAACCTCAAAGCCCACCCCACAGTGTTCTGAGCAAGAAGGTAGAGGATGTGTAGTTAGTGTAACAAAAGTTATATTTTATTATGCTGAGGGTCATCACACAAGGTTCTAAATTCTTAGCTATGTTCTAGCCCTATCTCCCTAAGGCAGCTCACCTGCGTGACGTATCTTACTTAGCTGAGGGTCAGGTCTAATCTCTAACAGAAATCTGATTCAAGGGTCAAGTTCCTGGGAGAGATTATCCAGCCACATGACAAATCAAGGTGTCATCTGTCTAGATGTGCAGGGAAAAGCATTGCTCTTGGTCTCTGCTTATATACTGTGCAGTGGGCGTCACGGGGTTCTAGAACTGTGCCTTGTTATCCTGAGTGAGTAATGTCACTGGGTTCTAGTTATCAGATGCAGCCTAGGGTGCAGTGGAGATCCTGACTGAGCTAGTCTTACCTGTCTAAAGGGCATTTTTTACTATGCTCATTACACTCAGTGACCCACCTCTTCCAAAAGGCCCCGCCTCCTAAACCTCCCCAACTGTTCTACCAAATGGGGACCAAGTATTTAAGCATATGAGCCTATGGGACATTCTCAAACACCACAATGACCAAGTATTCAGTATTTAAAATGAATGAAATTGCCAAAGTTTTGTTTTTTAAAAAAAAAAAACTTCACAAAGAAACAAAGTCTAAGCTAGCCACAGAAGTACTCCCAAGTGCTTGGGAAGCTGAGGCAGGACAAGTTTGTGGACAATCTGGGCTTTACTGACAGAACTCACCTCAAAGACAAACCACGAGAAAGGCTCATGAGCCTCCTAGTCACAGCCTCAGGAGAAACGGATGGCTTTTCTCTAGTGATGTGGATCCTGTTAGGCTGCCCATGCTCCAGCGAATGGCCCTCACACCCACGCATATGTGGGCAGTACTACCTGCACTTAGTACTACTAAGTCATTTCAGAACAAAGAAAACGACCAAGTAGACTTTGGAGGGATGTGCTAAAGGGCTCCAGGGGAATTAGAGGAAGTGGTTGTGGCTTGGCCTGGATTAAAGGTGGGGGATCTCTGTTTGAGGCCAGCCTGGTCTAAATATTGAGTCTCAGGCCAACACAGCCACACAATAAGACTCTGTCTCAAAAAAAAGAAAACAAAATGTTTAAGGGCTGGCACTATGGCTTAGCTGGTAAAATGCTTACCTGGAATACAAGAAGTCTCAGGTTCTATTCCCAGCACCAGATAAATAGGGTGTGATGACAATGCTTGTTACCTGCACTGCAGTCTTGGAGGCCAGGCTGGACTAGACTATATGATAAGATCCCATCTCGAAAAACAGAAAGGAGGGCTGAGGGCAGAGCTCAGTGCCAGAGTGCTTGCCTAACATGCACGAGGGTCAATCTCCAATCCCCCAAAATAATTTAAGTAAATAAAAAATGTAAAAG
>NW_021604598.1:2401437-2418937 GCF_004785775.1 Grammomys surdaster | reverse complement strand
CAAGAGTGAGGCAGCAGGTAATATGGGGGCCTGGACAGCTGACGAAACAGCACAGCAATCAAAACAAACAGAAGTCTGGGATGAACAGACAGGAGAATTCCCCACTGGGGCCACCTGGTCTGTCATTCACAGCACTGAACAGGAGACCCTGTCTCAAACAAGGCGAAGGTTAGAACCTACGCCTTACACACACTTGAAACTACATCCTCTAACACCTACATCCACAAACAGTGCACATAAAGCATAAAAATGAATAGAGTAAAACCCTGCCCTCCCTGGGACTGAGGCTCACTTGGTCAAGGGCCTGCCTGGCATACGTAGTCCTGAGCTCTGTCCTCAGCATCACACAGACAAGTGCTGGTTGCATGTTTGTCATGTTAGCACCTAGGAGGTAGAGTCAGGAACGTCAGGAGTACAAAGTCACCTTCAGATATGTGATGAGGCCAACCTGGGACAGGACAGGCTTCAACAGGTCTTTAGTTGTTGTTGCTGTTTTGTTCTTTGAGACAGGGTTTCTCTGTAGCCCTGGCTGTCCTGGAACTCACTCTGTAGACCAGGCTGGCCTCGAACTCAGAAATCCGCCTGCCTCTGCCTCCCAAGTGCTGGAATTAAAGGTGTGCACCACCACTGCCAGGCTCAACGGGTCTTTATAAACAGCCTTTTTTATTTCCTTTTTTTTTTTTTTTTTTTTTTTGGTGCTATAGATAGAATCCTGGTCTATGGTTGACTAGGTCTCCATCACTGAGATATAGTGTCTTAGCTTTTTATTTTGTTTAGTAGAAATCCCCAACATAGCTGGGGCTGGGGACCCACACCTTTAAGCCCAGTACTTGGAGGCTGATGTTTAAAGCCAGCCTGGTCTATAGAGTGAGTTCCAAGATAGCCAGAATTGCTTAGTGAGACTCTATCTAAGAGAGATGATAGATAGATAGATAGATAGATAGATAGATAGATAGATAGATAGATGGATGGATGATGGGTAGATAAGACAGACAGACAGACAGACAGAGCTGATTGTAAAAGGGTCTCAGGGCTGGGCATGGTGCTGTACCTCTAATACCAGCATGCACCAAGCTGAAGTAGAAGAGGCTCAAGTTTCAGGTCAGTGTGAGAAGCAAAGTAAGAATTCTCAAAAAAAAAACAAATAGAAACAAAATTAATGTTTAAAGGACCTAGAACATCCAAAACAATTGAGAAAAAGAACAAAGCGTACTCACAGCGCCTGATTTCAACACTGAGCAGAGCTGCAGTCACAAACAGATGTGGCTTGTGCAGATGTGGGAGCCACTGGGCAGTGCTCCAGCAGCATCCAGAAAGGACCATGCCCATCTGACAAAGGCCTCCAACGCAACAGAAGACTGTACAATGCTTTGCAAAAAAATATAAAAAAAAACTCTTCAACTTTACAACTTACACTTTATAATCTATACAAAATGCAAGAGACAGCTAGGAACTAAGCTTCAACAGGAGAGTGCCTGTCTAGAATGCCCCGTGAGGGGCTGGAGGTGTGGCTCTGCCTACAGTAGTTTTCATCTTCCCCCTAATTAGGGGCTGGAAAGCCAACTCAGCAGGAGGGCACTTGCCTGAAATCCATCAGTGAGAAACTAGGGGTATTATTTAATGGTAGAACTCCTGCCTAGAATCCCCAGTGAGGCACTGAGGGCATGGCTCAGTGGTAGAACCCCTGCCTAGAATCCCCTCGGAGAGGGAATAGGGGTATAGTTCAGTGATAGAGGCCTTTCCTAGTATACATGAGGCCATGAGTTGCATCCCCAGAACTGGAAAAAATCAAAATGAAGTTTGGGAAGAAGGCTCAGCAGGCAGAGCACTTACATGCAAACTTGAGGATGAAGGTCCAGATTCCCAGCACTAACATAATGCCAATGTGTGGTATCTGCTTGTAATGCCAGTGTTTGTGGGGAAGAGATAGGAGATCCCCAGAATACACTGGCTAGCCAGATTAGCAGATTTAGACAAGCTCTGTTTAAGTGAAAGATTCTTCCACAGTACTTAAGGGAAACACCTGACACCAATCTCTGGCCTCCACACACTCACACATGCATGCAAACTCACACTTACGCTTGCGTCCTCATACATAAAGCCTTTAGGGCTTAGATACTTACAAAGGATAAAATATACAAAAACAAAACCAGTACTTTTCAGATAAGGAAACGTGGCAGATGCCATGTCTACCAGGAGGCCACAGCCCTCTCCCTGGTAATGTCTTGCTGGCCCACATTATAAAGTCCTACAGGATGCATAAGGTGGACCTAAGTGGCTTCTTACCCAGAATGAAGGAACTCACAGTCAGCTGTGAGAAAAAGCCAGCTAAGCCAGGAGAAGTTACTGTTGTTCGTTTTCTATAAAAACCCAAGGTCATGAGAACCTAGGATGGCCTGAGAGCCTAGAGAGCTGAAGGCAGGCAGCTGGACATGTGATCCCGCGTCAGGAGGGCAACGGCGGCCATGTGACAAGTGCCTTCCATCAACAGTGACAAGTCTTAACAGAGCCTGCAGTAGGGAGAGGCTAAGGTAGGCAGACATGAGCAGCCTGCCCTATATATTTTTAAACTGCACCTTACTGATTTGTTTCTTTGCTTGAGTGGGATTGCTATGTCCCTTGTTAGAGGACAGCTTTCAGAAGTCTGTTCTCTTCTTCCACTCTATGGGGGTCTCAGAGATGCAACTCAGGTCATTAGGCTCGACAACAAGCATCTTTCCCTCACTGAGGCACCTGGCCAGCCCCTCTATCCTCTCTGTACAACTCTTCTGTAGCTAGGGCATACCTTTACTCCTAGCACTCAGGAGACAGAGGCAGGCAGATCTCTGAATCTGGAGCCAGCCTGCTCTACACTGGAAAACACTGTCTCTAACAACCAAACTAAGTACATTAACAACGCTAATGTGATCTTAAAGCTGAAGAGGTGACTCAGTGGTAGAGCCCTGAGCAATCTCCAGTGTCATGAGAAACTTTAAAGTGTGACATGATGGCACTTGTAAACAATCCCAGTACTCAGGGGGAGAGCCAGGAAGATCAGGAGTCTAGAAATGGCAGAGAAAGATCTTGTCCAACACCCACCCTCCCCAGGCACACCAGGCTTGTGGGTGCATGAAGCCCTGGGTTCCATCCCTAGCATAACATAACATAAACCAGGAACTGTGGTATGTGCTCATCATCCTCTTAGAAGCACTTACAAATAGAAGAAGGAAGATTAGAAGTTTGTAGCCAGCCTGGATTATATGAAACTATCAACTTTTTAAAAATCCAGGCATGCTGGGCAGTGGTGGCGCACGCCTTTAACCCCAGCACTTGGGAGGCAGAGGCAGGCGGATTTCTGAGTTCGAGGCCAGCCTGGTCTACCGAGTGAGTTCCAGGACAGCCAGGGCTACACAGAGAAATCCTGTCTCAAAAAAAAAAAAAAAAAAAAAAAAAAAACCTTCAAAAGAAATAAAAAAAGTTTAAGACTTAGTTTTCACCACATGCCAGGGCAAACTCCATGTAGGCCAGTCCCTAGAAAACAACTTATACCCAACTCCTTGACAGCCTATGCTAGCCTTGAGGTGTCCCCTGGCACTGCCAACAAGGCAAAGGCTAAAGAAGCCAGGCTTTCTTCTGCTTGCTTGAGTGGGAAGTCAACATTGCAAAATGATGCCCAAGGGACCTAAAGCACAGAAGACTGAGCTGAGCAGGCCAGACACCGGTCACAGGCTCCCAGTCTTCATCTCCATGTGGCTGCACTGGGTAGCCACGAGGATTTTAGCAACCAGGAAGTTCCCCTCAGCAGAGTGGCACAGGCTGAGTGCCAGCACTAATGGTGGATGCAGAAGGCATCAAAGCCAGCCTCATCACTGGTAGGTTCCCTGCAGTTAGGGCTGCTGGAGGCAGGCATCCCAGGCCAGAAAGCTACCATCCTCTAGTGTAGTCACAACACTTTGGAGGTCAAACAGCCCTTTCACAGGGGTCACATATCAGATATCCTGCATACCAGATATTTATACTACTATTCTTAACAGTAACAAAAAATTATAGTTATGAAGTGGCAACGAAAGTCATTTTACGGTTGGGTCATCTTAAGAAAATTGAGAACAACTACTCTCATCTATCAGTACAAAAGACAGAAGCCCCTGGGCCAGGACAGAGTTTGTACTAAGGCCACCTCTGGGGCTTTCGATGGGATGGCCTGTCTGTGGCAGGGTGTATCCCTAGGCAAGCAACACTAGGACAATGCCTGCCTGCTCTACAGCCATGAAAGTCTGGGGAAATGTGTTAGGAGCAGTCTCTGGGGTGCCTCCTTCTTCACTAGGGAGTAGAAATATTCCTAGATAGCCTTGCTGGACTCGCTTCCACATAGGAAGCGGATCATAGTCAGACTTCACTTCAGCTTTTCCATAGGAGAAAGACAGCAGAGGACCCAGATATAGTGACACTGCCTGTAATCCCAGCATTAAGGAGGCTAAGGCAAGGTCTTTGCAGGTTTGAATCCAGCCTGAGTTGTATAGCAAAATTCCCTGTCAAAATAAATAAACAAATCATCAAGGCTAGGAAGACCATCAGCTCCATGGATAAAGCACTTGCTGGCCAAACATGAGTTCAATTCCTAAAACAGAAGAACCTGAGCACGGCAATACTGTGCCCATAATCCTAATTCCAGAGGAGGGGGAAGGGCACAGACAGTGAGACCAGCTTCCAGGTAACAACTTATCTCAAAAAATTATAATTAAGGGTCTGGAGAGATGGCTTAGTAGCTAAGAATACAGGCTGCTCTTCCAGAGAAACAGGGTTCAATTCCCAGTAACCACAGGATGGATCACAACTATCTGTAATTCCAATTCCAGGGGATCCAATGTCCTCTTCCTTGGGTACCAGACATGCATATGAAACAGAAACATTCATACACATAAAAAAAATTTTTTTAAGTGAAAATAGTCCCTGGCCTCCACCACTCCCCCTCCACACAGGTGCACACATAGACACACGTATAGACACCACTCTAACAATGATAATGACAGAACTGGAACCAGGCGGGCCACAGCCTAGCATGTATCAAGCCTGAGCTCCATGCCCAGCTTCACACCCCAAGCCTCGGGTACCTGCAATCCCAGCACTCAGTGGACGCAGGAGCATGCAGTTCAAGGTCATTCCCAGTTACAGGTGGAGTTCAAGACCACAACGGCAAACACGAGGCCCAGTCTTGAAGAGAGAATACAGTGAGAGTGAGGTGGCTGAGAACCCATGCGGGTGGAAGGGGAGGAACCGGTAGAGGAGGCACAAGCAATGAGGGCCAGGGCCTGCAGGTTCTCGGGAGACATTGGTTTTGTTCTACAAGTGGAAGCTGAACAGCTCTGAGCAAATAAGTGGCACATGGGACATAGGGACAGGAGGGAGGCCTCAAGGGAGTCCAACTCCAACTATGAAGTGGCTGCCATCACCAGGGTGAGGGCCACACAGCCTTCCCCATTCACACTGCACTCTACAAGGGTCCCGACCATGAAGAGCATTGTGAGTCCTGGAACAATGAGGGTGAAAGAGCTTTGATGTCTGTCACCAAAAGGTCCGCACATCAGCCACAGAGCACTTCACAGCAACAGTGGTACAAAGCACAGGGTCAGCAAGTCATTCCTTTGCTTCACCTCAGCAAGAAGACAGCTGCCTCCTCCAAGAGCTCTCCATGCCTGCCACTCCGGCTTCCTACAAACAGGCACCTGGAAAGCTGTGAGTGAAGCCACACCCAAAGCCTCCACAGTCACAACTCCAGACCTTGGCACCTAGGAGGGAGACTGGAAATCTAAGTTAGGGGAATCTATGGGGACAAGCCTCAGGGTACAGGCCATGAGAGAAGCCAAGAGGCTGGTTTCATAATACCCACCCCAAGGAACATTTACTAGTGAGAGGGAGCACACCCAGGCCTCCAGGTGGGTGATCCAGGCACATGATCTAGGCTGTAGCTAACAGCCCGTCGAAGGAACTACTTCTCTCAATAGCATGACCTCCTCAGACTCCCCCAGTGCTGCTCCAGCTCAGCCTACTCAACACATGGGAACTACCATGGAAAGATTTTAGGAAGTGCCCAGGCCAGAAAGCTAGTTATGGAGGGCTGGTGAGATGGCTCAGAAGTTAAGAGCACTGGCTACTCTTCCAGAGGATCCAGGTTCAATTCCTAGCACCTATATGGCACAAGTAATGAGGGGCCAGGGACACAACTTTCCATACATAACTCCTGCTCCAGGGGATCCAATACCCTCACAGACATACATGCAGTCAAATCACCAATGTACATTAAAAATAAAAAAATTATTAAAACACAAACTAGCTGTGGGCTCAGTGGCTAAGTGCTTGCTACACAAGAAATCCAGAGTTTAGATCCCTAGAACCCACATAAATGCTAGGGGGATTTCACAGCCTGCTTCTAATTCCAGCCTAGAAAGACAAGACAATGGATTGATGCCCAGAACAAACTGGCTAGCCAGACTAGCTGTATCAGTGAACTCAGGGTTTGATTGAGAGGCCCTGTCATGCAGTGGGAGATACCAGGCCTCCACAGACACTGATGCTCACACATGAAAACACGCATACACACACATATGCACACCACATACATCTGAAAAAAAAAACAGAAAAGGAAAAAGGGAAGTTGTTTTTGTAGACTTTGTTGTTATACCATTTTTCCCTTTGGTTTGTTTGGGGTTTTTGAGACAGGTCTTCTGTAGCTCAGGCTGGCCTCCACTTGTCTGGATAGAAGACACTTGCCTTAAACTTCTTTCTTCCTCCTCCTGTACCTTTCAGGTGCTGGGATTACAGCCAGCTTTTCTTCTTGTTTTTGTTTTGTTTTTTGTTTCTTTGTTTCTTGAGACAAGGTCTGACTCTGTACCCCAAACTGACCTTGAAATATGGTTAATCCTCCAGCCTCAGCCTCTCAAATGCTGGGATTACAGGAGTGAGCTCCCACACTCAGCTTGGGAAACTAGTCAATTAACATAAGCAGAGTGCTCAGAGTGGTCTATGGTGAAGACAAGGGGTCAGCCTAGGACAGCAGGCAAAGTGCACTAAGAATGGCCCCTATGGACAAACTCCAGCAGTGGCCCACACAAAGCTGGATGGGCAGGGTCTGTTACTGGTTCCCACTCTGCCCCATGTATCCCAGGCTATGCCAAATCTGCATCATGCAATTAGCTAACCAGGTGTGTGCAGGGCACTCTACCTGTTGTTCCCTCTGTGTGGATACTGTTCTATCTCACCAGTCTCCAGTTCAACTGAGGGGCATCCACATGACAATGGGTACTAAAACCAATCTCACTTCTGACTCCATGCTAGCTATCACCGGAATTCTCATTCTTCCAGAATGTTCTTTGTTTATTTATTTACCTGCCCACCCATTTTTATGTCTAGTTAGGTCCAGGTCCCTGTCAAGTCTCCAGCGCCTGGTCCATTAGGCCCAACTTAAGGCTTCACAGTGAAGACACACACCTGACAACCTTAAAGGAACCTGGCCTTCATGACAAATGTTATCCTCCCTCTCCAGTCTGTTTCCCAACCTGTAACTGAGGACAGTATAAAAACAGCAACTCTCTCCCAACGACTTGGGTGGGACTCAATTGGTGGACTGGTTCCGTTGCCCAGCAGGCAGCAAGCCCTGGGTTCCATCCCAGCAAGGAATAAACCAGAATGATGGTACACATCTGGAATTCCAGCACACAGATACAGAAAGACTGGGAGTTTAAGGTCATCCTTAGCTACTTAGGAAATTCCAGGCTAGCCTGGGCTACATGAGACCCTGTCTCAAAAGAAACAAGAGGAGGTATGAGGAAGAGACTCTCAGCAGTTATAAGCACTTACTGTTCTTGCAGAGGACCAGGGTTCAAGTCCTAGTATCACATGGGAGTTCACAATTGTCTACAACTTCAGCTCTAGAGAGTCCAACACCCTCTGGCCTTCAAGGACACTGCATATTTGTGGTGCACATAAACTCATGCAAGTGCGCACACACGCACGCGCGCGCGCACACACACACACACAGATTTTAAAAAGTAAATCTTTTTTTTTTTTTTTGGCTTTTTTTCGAGACAGGGTTTCTCTGTGTAGCCCTGGCTGTCCTGGAACTCACTCTGTAGACCAGGCTAGCCTCGAACTCTCGAACTCAAAAATCTGCCTGCCTCTGCCTCCCAAGTGCTGGGATTAAAGGCATGCGCCACCACCGCCCGGCAAAAAAAAAAGTAGATCTTAAAGAGAAACTACAGAGAAACAAAGTGTCCACCCAGCCTCTGGCTGAAGCTAAGCTGGCCTCCCAGAAACCTCAACCACACCTGGAAGCAGGAGACTTTCTTAGTGCAGCATCTGGTTCAGGAGGCATGACAACGTCCTCCATTGCAGAGAGGCCATGTGAGTAGCTCATTACTGACTGTATTTTCTCCAAAAACATTGACACTCTAATAAGGGCTAATTACAGCTAGCACTTGGCCCCTCCCCTGTAAATTAGGGTTCAGCAGATGCCCAAGTTTCTCCCAGCAACCAAGGAGCTTGTCATTTCAGCATTTGTATTCAAGCCTGGCACAGCCTAGACCAGCTGCAGCTTGGAGCAATTGCAAGTGTGAGAGCAACGGTCTTCCCTTCAGTGACCAGCTCTTACCCAGCTCTGGAAATGCTCAACTGAGTCCAGTGTGGTGGAATAGGCCTGCCATTGCAGCACTGGGGGAAGGGAGGCAAGGAATCATAAGCTCAGGGCCAGCCTGGGCTACATATAAAAACCACTGTATATTAAAAACAGAACAAAAGCCAGGTAGTGATGGCAGATCAAACCTTTAATCCTAGCACTCAGGAGGCAGAGGCAGACTAGTCTCTTTGAGTTCAAGGCCAGCCTGATCTACAGAATTCCAGAACAGCCAGGATTACACAGAGAAACCCTGTTTAAAAAAATAAAACAACAACAACAAAAAACTAACAAAAATACTGGTGAGATGCTCACTGGATAAAGACACCTGCTGCCAAGCCTGATGACCTGAATTGGATCTATAGGACCCACAAAGGAAAGAAACAACTCCTGCAAGCTGTTCTCTGACCTCCACAGGCACTGTACCACACTCAGCCTCTGATCTCCACATGCATATGAACACATGTGCAAATGTACCTGAGCACACAGCCACCCAGGCCTCCTGATCCAAGGAAAATGGGAGCAGGGAACAAGTGAACGGCACAGAGAGAACGCCCATGTGGAGCAGCCCGCCTAAGCGTCCAGCTAGAGGTAGGGGTGTGCCTCCCGGCCACTTTCCTTCCTTGCTCCCTGCTCCCTGCTTCCTAGGAGAGAAGAGGCCTGTGCCAAGACCCACAACAATTCCTTTTAAACCTCATCCCACAGATCCAGCTTCCTAACACTCTTGGATATACTGTTAGCTCTGAATCTTCACACTGGCTATTTTCATACCCTGGGATGCGTTTCCAATCTTCAGGATACCTTTCCCAACTTCTCCCAGTCTTTTCTCCTCTGATTGTTGTCCTCACTCACTGGCTCTGATCACTCTCCGGTTTCTCAGGGCTATTAGGACCGCACCAGTGTCTTTAGTCCCTGCTGGAAGGTTATTTGGCTCAAGGCCATAGCCCTATGCACACGGCAAAGTTGTGCTAAGCACTAGAAAACACTGTCCAATGAACACTCACTTGGCCTAAGGAAGAATTATTGCTATTACACACACACACACACACACACACACACACACACACGTACACACCACGCCTATTTATTTACTTAGGCAGGGTTCCAGACAGAGCCCACCCAGGCTGGCAGTCTTCCTGCCTCAGCTGAGCCCTGGGTTCTGGGCCTGAGGCTGGAACTCTATTTTATTTTTTTCAGGGAAGCAGGGTCTCATGTAGCCCACGCGAGCACAGCTAGCTATGCTGCTGAGCAGACCTTGAACTGCTCGTGTTTTTGCCTCTGCTTGGCTTTCCAAGCATGCCCCGGGTTTCCGTGCTACTGGGGGTGGGATCCCCACTCATGCTAAGTACTCACCAACTGAACTACAGCCCTGAGCTCTCTTTTTGTTTTTCTTTAAAAAAATTTTCTCAAACATTTCATTTATTTACCCTCTTTGGGTCTGTGTCTACATGTGATGTACCACACAGATATTGCTTCTCTGCTTCTACCATTGGATTTCAGAAATCAACTCGGGTCATCATGCTTGGTGGCAAACCCTTTACCTACTGAGCCATTGCCAGCCTGCTTGAAAGTCACACAGAGGTGGGATTCAGCCTCTTGCCAAAGGCCTCAGTGACATGCACCAGGTGACACTCTAAGGGAACAGGTCAAACACTCAAGGAAAGGTAGCCCCACTTCCTACTGAGATTCAGATTCAGAAAGGCAATACACTCACAGGAAGGAGTCTAGCCTCAGCTTTCCAGGCTGAAGCCCCAACTTCCTGGGCTCCTGTCCAAATGGGGAGGGGGAGGAAGAAAAATCCCAGCTAGCCTCTCTTTGCCAGCCCTTCTGCTAAATAGCAAAGGTTAGGTAGAAACCAAGCCCTCCTGAGAGCCACAAGCTAGTGCACAAAGCTGGCTGGCCAAAGGTCTCAAATGCTAAAGCTTCCAACAGCCCTGGGTAGAAGACCTAGTGAGTTACCAGTGAAGTCAGTTCACCCCAGGGTGAGGGTCTCAGTCTTTCTTTTTACCTTCTGAGAGCCTTAGCACATGACAGCAGGCATTATACCACTGCCCTGTAGTGCCCAGACTACATACAGCTCCAGTCTTATAGCAGAGAAACCTGGGGTCTGTTCATCCCCAGTACTGCATAAACCCCAGCATGGTGGTGCACACCTGCAATGCCAGAACTCAGACATAGCCATTTCAAAGCCAGTCCAACAGTCAAACCTTGGCACTCAAGTAAAAAGCCAGGAAGCATAATGCACACCTGTCACTCCAGCACTGGGAAGGCCCAGACAGATCCCTGGGGCTTGCTGGCCAGTCAGTCTAGACTAATCAACAAGCCCCAAGTTCCAGTGAGAGACTATGGCTCCCAAGGAACCATGCCTAATGCTGCCCTCTGACCCGCATACACCCATATTCAGACATCTGTGCATAGACACACACAGGAACCTGGGGCTTAAAATGTCCAATCAATCCCCTTGACACACACAGTCAATTATGGTAGACCCACGCTTGGGGCCTCAGGCCTCCATGTCATTATTACTCTCTAGAACCTTCAGGGTACTTTCAGGCTCTGTAGAAATCTGGACTTCATGTGAAACCTGTTACATTTCAAGTCCTTGGCCTCCAGGGCTAGCAATCTGCATGGAAGTCTCAGCAAAGGGCTGGGCCAACTGAGACATCCTAGAATACACTAATGTTCTTAGAAAAATCTAAGGCAGCAGTGACAGGAAGCAGCCTGAGCTGTGCCTAGGTGTTGGGCTGGCCCAAGCCCTTGGCACACTCTCTCCTCTGCTCCTGGCTAACAGCCAGATGCCCACTGGATGGACAGTCAAGAACAGAGGAGGAGGAAACAGCAGAAGAGTCAGAACAAATTCTTGGTTCTGACTCTGTTTAGTAAACTTCTTAGCAGGAAATAGAGAATAGGAGTGAGTGGGCCCCTCTCAACAAGGTCCTGCAGCACAGGGGCATTATGGCTTTCTAGAGTAAAAAGAACTCAATGCCAGACAGAGTGGCGCATGCCTGTGATCCCAGCTCTTAGAAAACGAAATCGGAAAACTGCTGCCACAATTCTGGGAGTCAATCTGCGCTACACAGTAAGTTCCAGGTCAGCCTGGACCACACACAGTAGGAGACTGTTTCAAAACAAACAAACAGTAATGGTGCTGTACACCTTTAATCCTAGCACTCAGGAAGCAGAAGCAAGTGCATCCCTATGTGTTCAAGGCCAGCCTGTCCTACAATGTTAGATGTGATTTAAAAAACTAATCAATAGCTGGGCTTGGTGGCCTTTGCCTTTAATCTCATCACTTGAGAGGTAGAAGCAGATGTCTGAGTTTGAGGCAAGCCTGGTCTACAAAGCGGGTTTCAAGACAGCCAGGGCTCTGTTACACAGAGAAACACTCTCAAAAAACCCAAAAACTGAAACAAACAAACAAACGAGAATATGTGTATATACATATACATAAAAATTTTTATTTCAGTATCTAAAAGCCACAGTCATAGAAAGGTCTCTCTGAGTATAAAGCAATCAAAGAGAACATAAATGTCAATAATATTTGTTATCAGTTTGGTGCTGGGAGCTGACCCCAAGGTCTTCTTCATACTAGGCAAGTACTCTATGCCAGAGCTTCACCCACAGCCCTCTCATGGCCTTTTTTTTTTTTTTTTTTTTTTGAGACAAGGACTAACAATGGAGCCCAGGTTGACCTCAAACTCAAGAAATCTCCTGCCTCAGACTCCAGAGTTCCTAAGGTCACAGGTACAGCTAATTCAGCCTAAATGGACACTTCCAACAACCTAGTCCCTGCAGCCTTGAATCAACTTTCAAGTTTTTTTTGAAACAGGGTCTCACTATGTAGCCCTGGCTGCCCTAGAACTCTCTATGTAGAATGAGTTAGCCTCAAATTTAGAGATGCTCCTGCCTCCACAAAAGACTGGTAACAACAATAACACACAGCCGAGAGTGTTTGTCTGTGTGTGTGTGTGTGTGTGTGTGTGTCCCAATGATAGGGTGAGGCAGAGAGAGGAGCTCACTGGCCAGTCAGACTAGCTGATCGGTGAGCTTCATGCTCAGTGAGAGACCACGTCTCTAGAATTTAAGATGGAAGGACAATGACATGGCTCAAGGGCCTGCCATCTAAGCCTGATGCCCGGAGTTTGGTCCCCAGGACCCACATAAATTTGGAAGGACTTCACAAAGATTATGTCCTCTGACTTCCACAAGTGCACTCTGGCACACATTTGGACACACACACATAAAGATACTGTCCACAGCAAAGCAAACGTTCTCACTGGGCACACACTGCAGCATCAGACATGGAACACTTCCTGGAATGGAGAAGTGCTGCTGTGAGAGGCAGGGGGAGGGGACAGGGGTAAATCAACATCCCTCCTTCACTCACTTCCTGGGTCCTAGAAACAGCTGCAAGTGGAATTTGCCCACTGGACAGATGGAACAAGCTGAGGCTCCCAGAGCTATCTGGAGAGCATGCCAACTGGGAAGCTTTAGCTTAGAAGCCATCTACTAGGTTTGGGGATCCTGAGACAGGAAAGAATCCTACAGAATGTTTCTTCCCAAGTTCCCCAACTTCTGTCACTCAGAGAGGATGGCCTGGGTGGTAGTGGAGAACAAACTAATGGATGGATCCACTTGGAACACAAGAGGCAGTCAGCCCAAAAGAACCCGATAATAAGAGGCTCCCGAAGTTCAGCCAGTCAGATAGTCGAGGCCAACTCAAGTAAATAAGGGGCACAGATGGGCATTTGCACACGAGAGGTCACCTTAGACGGCTAGCCAGACAACGGTGGACTTCAGAGTGGGTCTGGACAGATGGGACAACCAAATGGTGCCGGTAGGAAGCCTGTCCAGAACGGATAACCAACTAACCAGACAAGAGAGAAGGCTCCAGATAAATAACTGGCCAGACAGACAAGAGAGAAAGCTCCAGATAAGTAACTGGTCAGACAGACCCCAGGGGTCATTCCCCATAGATGGCTGGGTGGCAAGTGTTTCTTCAACAGCACACACACTAAGACTTCCAGGTAGAAGAGGAAAAGAGGAGTGGATCTATCCCGGATCACAGGCAAAGCGATGTCAGAGTTGCTCAGCAATAGCCGGAACTAGATGCTCCAAGAGGGGTCTGCATTGACCGTCTTGCCCCAAATATCACCCACTATTATCGACTAGCTCCAGACCTGGATCTGCATCTCCAGTCCCTGCGGAAAGCCATGGAGACTCTTGCCCCAGACCTTGCCCACTGCCACCGGTCCTGCGGCGTCCGCGAGCCGTAGTTCCGCCATTCCCCGCCCGCCCTCCGCGCCCTAGGCCGCCGCCCGCCCTCCCGGCCGAAGCCCCAGAACCGCCGCGGCGCGCTCGCTCACCGGCCCACGAAGTTCTCGAGCACCGAACTCTTGCCGGCGCTCTGGCCGCCCACCACGGCGATCTGCGGCAGGTCCAGGTGGCAGCTCTGACCGATGGAGCTGAAGGCGTCCTGCAGCTTGTTAACCAACGGGATGAGCTCTTCCATCCCGCGGTTGCCCATGGTGCCCGCCTCCGCCCCGCGGATCCCCCGACTACGACTCGCGGTCCCGATGCGTCTGTGGCCGTTGCTTCCTCCTGCTCTACTCTGCCAGCCCGCCCGGGCTCCCCTTCGCCGCGACGCCCGCTCCCGGCTCGGCCTCACAGTCGCCGCCTCATCCGGTTCTCAGGCGACACCCGACCCGAGCGACCTCCCCTCCCGGCCTCCGGGGCCGAGCCCGCAGCCCTAATACTTTATTCAATTGGCCAATAGCACTGCCACTCAACAACGTAAGCCAATAAAAAAGGCACGAGGAAGGGCTAATCTCACAAGTTTACTGGATAATAAAACTGTCACTCTTAAATGAAAGCCAATAGAAATGGAACTGGGTTGTCAGACCGGGAAGGCGGGGTCTCTGGGAAAGACACTGAGGCCTCAGCTCACTAGGTCGATTCGGGCAGGCAGGAAACCTGCTAATAATGTAAGGAATCAATCCTTAAACGCTGGATTGTCATTTGACATTAGTTAATTCCGTAAAAATTTCTCATTGGTTGATATATCACTTCTCTACTCCAGTAACAGAAAAAGAGAGCCGCAATCTTTTTCTTTAGTTTCTATAGTTTCTCTATGCTAGTTTCTTCTGTCTCAGCCTCCCTCCTGCTAGTCTCCCAATCCGGATTGACAACTGTGTCATAAGAATTTTTCCAGTTTTCCTGGCATTTATTATCAATTTGTGATAGTCTTTTTAAGCAACGGGAAACAGTACTCAGGGTACACCATGGTAAGGTTCAGTGATTGTCACATCTGAATTCTTAGGCTGTAGTGAAAACTTATATTTTAGAAAGCATCAGATCCCAGCTCTGGAAGAATCCTAATGCCAGTGGAAGATGAATCGACACTTTTTGCCTCATAGAAAGGTGTTCTAATCCTCTTGTGCGTGTTTCTGTATGTTACTGAGGTTCAAGTTTACAGTTCCATGAAGCTAAGCAAGTGTTTTACTAGTGGCCACATCTCTAGGGTTATTTTTACTTTAATTTTTTTTTTCCTCCTAGACCGAGAGCTCCGTTGTTAAAGAGTACTTGCTGCCTTTGGGGAGAACTTGTGTGGTTCCCAGCACCAGCATGACAGCTCACAACCATAGGTGATTCCAGTTCCAGGAATCTGACACCCTCTTCTGGCCTCCACTAGGATCAGACACAGAGATGATGCACATACCTACATGCAAGCAAAAACACCTATGTACAATTTTTAAATTTACATAAAATAACAGTTAAATTGTTTTAAGATTTTATTTTTATGTGCACCAGCTATGTGCCTGGTGCCCACGGAAGTCAGGAAGCATCAGATCCCCAGAACTGGAGTTCTGGATGGTGGCAAACCACAATGTGGGTGCTGGGAACCAAACCCAGATCCTCTGCGAGAGCAACAACTGCTTTTAACTACTGAGCTCTCTCTCCAACCCCAAACTTTTGGTGTTTGGCCTTGCAGGTATGCTTTGTTCCCCAGATTCATGCAGGACCAAGAAAACCAAAAGAGAGCATCAGACCCTCCCAGAACTGGAGGTACAGTTACAAGCTGCCATATGAGTGCTCAGAACTGAATCCACCTCCTCTGCAAGAGCAACAAGTGCTCTAAACTGCTGAACCATCATTCCAGGCCCCTTGTTTTAATTATGTTTGTTGGGTGTGGTATAGGAACGTGAGATGTGAAGAGGGCATGGGATCCCCTGAAGCAGGAGTTAAGAGCAGTTGTCAGCCATCTGATTATGGGTGCTGAGAACCAAACTGTAGTCCTCTCTGACAGCAACGCTCTAAACCATCCCTCCAGCCCCTACTGTTCCCCTCATTTGTGTGCCTGTGGTGTGGCCCTGTGCATGTGCATACAGAGGTCAGAGTTCAACATCAGGCCTTGTCACTTCTTTGAACCAGGATCTCTCAGTCAAGAGCTCGTCAGTTCAGCAGGACTGGCTGCTGGTTAACCTTCCCAGAGCTGAAATGACACATGCTCACCACTATGCTTGACTTTTCACGAGGGTCCTGGGGATCTAGGCCACCATCTTTCCAAGTGCCCCATCCACCCACCCCCCAAGCCATTGTAAGGCAGGAGAAGCCAATATTCCAGTTGTTTCCAGGTTTCTTCAACTTTACTACCTCCGACACCAATTTTATTTTTTTTGTTTTTTTTTTTTTTTTTTTAAAGATTTATTTATTTTATTTATGAGTACACTGTAGCTGTCTTCAGACACACCAGAAGAGGGCATCCAATCTCATTACAGATGGTTGTGAGCCACCATGTGGTTGCTGGGATTTGAACTCAGGACCTCTGGAAGAGCAGTCAGTGCTCTTAACCGCTGAGCCATCTCTCCAGCCCCCCTCCTACATCTTTTTAATTGCCAAGTGCAACTTAGAAATCCACTCCCTAACACAAGATGAGAGGATACACTACTTTGCAGGCAAAACTGGAGGTTCTGGAAATGTATTTTGGGGGGAATGGTGGTGTTTATTCTTGACAGAGCCTCATTTGACAGAACCTCAACTTGAGGCTGTATAGCTAAGGCTGGTCTTGAACTTAGATCCTCCTGCCTCTAACTCTGAAGTGCTGAGATTACAGGCAGGAAGCACCATACCTAGTTTTTTAGGAACACAGAGCTTCTTTTTATGCCAGGGTCCCAGCATTTGTCCAGTATTTGCTTACTTTTAGTAGGGTTGTGTTTGTTTACTTGAGACATACTCTGTGTACCTTAGGATAATCTTTAATACTATGTATACCAGGTTGGCCTGCAACTCCCAATCCTCTTGCCCTCGCCTTTTGAATATAGGGATTTCAGCCATGCCACCATGCCAGGGTGGAACAATTAATCACTAATAATTTGATGCCTCTGGGCATACATGTGCTTGAATAGAAGCCCAGTGAGGAGGCAGAAAGAATGAACACTCTGGAAAGCAGCTGACAGGAGGTGGTACAGGATGCATGTTGAAGCCGTGAGCGAGACAATGAAAGAAAGAAAGAAAGAAAGAAAGAAAGAAAGAAAGAAAGAAAGGAAGGAAGGAAGAAAGGAAGGAGAAAAAAAGAACCAGGGCATTAAAGCCTTATTGGCCAGAGGAATAAAATATTTGTCTAAGCCAATGGGAAACTTTAGCGAACTACTGACAAGCCATTGTTTAAGGAACATGACTTACTTCCAGGTCCCAAATATATGGGTTTATGGTTGAAAGGCCTGGCATTACAGACTTTATTAGGACTGCAAGAATCTAGAAACACACTAATTGTAGATAGAACAAGTTGGCTGAATATTATGTAGAAACTGAAAGAAAGAAAGAAAGAAAGAAAGAAAGAAAGAAAGAAAGAAAGAA
>NW_021604598.1:2365676-2401427 GCF_004785775.1 Grammomys surdaster | reverse complement strand
GAAAGAAAGAAAGAAAGAAAGAAAGAAAGAAAGAAAGAAAGAAAGAAAGGAAGGAAGAAAGAAAGGAAGGAAGAAAGAGAGAAAAGTATAGGGTTGGGTATGTGACTCTGTGGGACCAGTGCTTCTCTGGGATGCCCTGGGTTTCATCGTTGGCACATGAACCAGGGGTAGCCATGCACACCCATGATCCCAGCCATAGGCAGCAGTGGGCAGGATGATGGTGGAGTCAAGGTCATCCTCAAGAATGTAACAAGCTGACTGATGGGTGGTTCATGCCTTTGATCCCTGTCACGTGCCATGGTGTGATCGGCTGCTAATTCACATCTATTATTAAGGAGAGTCCAGAGAGCTATACAGAGCCAAGCATGTGCCTACAGGGTTAAGAGTAGAGCAGAGGGCTGGAGAGATGGCTCAGACGTTAAGGGCACTGACTCATCTTCCAGAGGTCCCGAGTTCAATTCTCAGCAACTACATGGTGGCTCACAACCATCTGTAATGGGACTCAATGCCATCTTCTAGTGTGTCTGAAGACAGCTACAGTGTACACACATACATAAAATAAAAAAATCCTTTAAAAAAAAAAAAAAAGACAGAGCAGAGAAGCAAGCTGCCACTCTCTATTGGTGACCTTGGACAAAGTTGTTTCCTCTCCCTGGGCCAGCTAAGCACCTGACATCCAGGGAAGAATGAGAGTGATATCTTCCAGGAGAGCTGGGAGATCCTGACCTCAAGAGAGATCCCCCAGTCTGAGACTACATTCCAAAGCTGGGCTATGCCCAGTGGTTCCCAGTTACCCCATGGTTGCTATGACTACTTTTTTGTTTTGTTTTCATTGAGAAAGAGTCTTACTCTGTATCCAAGGCTGGCTATGAAAATTAAGTTTGTCTTAAAATGCAGCTAACCTCCAACTCCTGCCTATAGGAATATAGCCAATAGCTAAGCTCCAGAGCTAGAATTATAGCCTAACTCTGGAGCTGCCAGACTGAAACTAAACTCCTCAGGGCCACCTCCCCAGACCTTCCTGGCTCTGCCTCTCTTTCTTTGTCCTGGGATCACACACCCTGGAGCCTCTATACATATATCCAATTATGGGCCCACCTCCACTCTCTGGTTCACTTCCTACTGAGAATCAAGATATCCAACTACAGTAAAGCTTGGAATGAGGAAGAAGACAGACAGGCGGCCTCCCCAAGAAGACACAAGATCTTAAATGAAAACAAAAAGTAGTAACAAAATCTTTTGTAGAAAAGAATGCTTCAAGCCGGGCAGTGGTGGCACACACCTTTAATCCCAGCACTTGGGAGGCAGAGGCAGGCGGATTTCTGAGTTCAAGGCCAGCCTGGTCTACAGAGTGAGTTCCAGGACAGCCAGGGCTACACAGAGAAACCCTGTCTCAAAAAACCAAAAAAAAAAAAAGAATCCTTCAATATTCCCCATACCCCAGCGTCCTTCCCCAGCAACCAGGTCATGTGAGTGTGATTCCCACAGAGGCCAGTGCTTCAGTGGCCCAGGCAGGACAGAGGCTGTGGTCGCCATACATGGTACGCATGAAGTTTCGGACGAAGTCAGGAAAACGCTGCTCCAAGATGCTGCTGCGCACTGCACTCAGGAGCTGCAGCTGCAGGGCAGGGAATAAGCATCAGCCAGGGGCATGCGCCACCAGTGGGTCCAAGGATGCACCCAAGGCACCAGCATGCAAAGAATCTCAACCACATCACAAGCCTAAGGCAAAAGGAACCACCCTAGAGGGACCCAACCACCCACACCCTCTAGATGAATCTTGCCAACAGGACCCTTTACACCCATAGACACATATTGCATAGACACATTACACCCCTAAAGGAGCCCCACTATGCCTCAGACATAAAGAGCCATGCTGCCCCCGCTATGAGAGCCTCACCCCACTCTGCCTTGAGAGCCAAGGCCTTCCCTGCCCCAGGACCCCCAGGCCCTACCCTCTACTTGTCCAGGTCACCTGATAGGCAATGTTGTGCACAGTTAGGTGGTGCAGCGCTGCAGTGTTGTCACTGTGCAGCAGGGCGTGTAGGAAGGCTCGGCTGTGCCTGTGGGTCACACGGTTGGTAGCAGCACACTGCCTGAGCCCTCTCCCCTCTCCAACTTCCAACTCCCCAACTTCCAACACCTACGTCTGGCAGGTGGGACAGGGACACTCCGGGTTTATGGGGCTGAAATCCTTTGCGTACTGCTTCTTCTTCAACTGCAGGTTCCCAGTAGGCACAAGGGCGGATCCAAAGCGCTGGGGACAAGGACAGTCAAGGTCACAAGGGGCACAGGCTCCTAGCCCTTCCAGTCCCCTGCTCAGGACTCACCGCTGTCCGTGTGGGGTACACACAGTCGAACATGTCACATCCAAGAGCCACGCAAACCACCAGGTCAGTGGCATAGCTGGGTGCAGCCATGGGAGAAAGGGAGGAGGAAAGTCCACCTGAAGAGAGAGCTTCCCAGGGCTCCCTCCAGCCTCCCCCTGAGAAGAGCCCAGTGTTCGCTTTTGTCTGCTTCTGTACTGATGCTGTATTTCACTTAGCCTAGGCTGGTCTTATACTCCCTACATAGCTGAGGATGCCCCAGAACATTATTTACTCCAGGAAGTGGATGATGATGTGACCACTTCATTAGCTCCCCAGCAACACCATACCCTTCTTTTCATAAGAATCCATCAAAAGGGAATGGGGACCCCAGGGTCTGTGCCCCCCACCCAATCCCAAGGTCTCAGGATTCTTTCTCCTCTGCCCCAACATACCCGACCCCCATCAGGTATCGTGGCTTGCCCCTAGGCAGCATGGAGGTGCTCAACGCCACCATCTTCCAGAACTGCGCCTTGCTCTCTCCTCCACTCAGACCTCCAATGGCGAAGCCTGGCACATCCCTCTTGGTCATCTCTGAAAGGACAGATGACCCCAGCTCAGGAGGATTTAGGATCTTGTGACATTATAAAGGTTAAAATGAACTACTGTCATAAGGCTCAATTTCCTTTGGCACAATACAACATTGCACTAATTTTTCATAAAACACGACCTTAAGACAGGGATCCCAGGAATCCCAACAGTTCAGGAGGCGGAGGCAGGAGAATCAGGAATTCAAGGCCACCCTGAACTACTCTACTGTGACTGGGTCATTAGTGTCCCATTGAGCAGGAAGCCCTAGGGTCCAGCTCAGCGACACATCATCCTTGTGTAGTGATGTATGCCAGTGACCTCAGCACTCAGACGTGGAGGCAGGAGGATCAAAAGTACAGGATCGTCCTTTGCTACACAGGAAAGTCCAGACCAGCCTGGGCTACATGAAAGCCTGTCCCAAGTCAATGTAGTATTTCAACAGATCTGCGAGAAGAGCCAGCAAGAGGGCAAAGGCACGTGGCGCCAAGTCTGATGATCTGAGTTCCACCCCAGAACCCACGTGGTAGGAGAAAACTGACTCCTATATTCACACGGTCACATGTGCGTGCACGCACGCACACACGCACTCTGGGAGGTAGAGGAGTGAGAGAGAATGAGGAAAGAGCGCGCATGCGAGATAGAGAGAGGGAGAGGGAGAGGGAGAGGGAGAGGGAGAGGGAGAGGGAGAGGGAGAGGGAGAGAGAGAGAGAGAGAGAGAGAGAGAGAGAGAGAGAGAGAAAGTGTGAATGATCAAATTAGAAAACCACAATCCAACCTGGGATCAGCATTTCGCTCCATTCCTTCCATTTTCTAGACCGCAGGAGGCCTCAGGGCCTTTGTCTCCTTCGCTCACACCTTTGCCAGTTAACAGCTATGGCCACAGTACCATTCTGTACCTGGAGCAGCCTACCCGTGCCAGTACTTGACTCTACCTTTCAGGCAAGTGGTCCGAAGATCAGCATTCAGTCCACCCTGGATGATGGCAAAGAGGTTCTGCTTGTCCTGATGCTTATGGGCTGCGATGCATCTGTCCAGCCAGCGGACTGACCTGCAGGAGGGTCCCTGGTCACAGACCCTCAAGTGGCTCGGGAGAAGGACGGGAGCCACAGGGCCCAAATCCTTTCCCTGGGTACACACACGTGAACACGCCCACACACACCTGTGCATGGCCTCCTCCACTCGAGGGCCTGTCACGGTGCTGCTCACCACGTCGTCCAACTGCATGATGATGTCCGAGCCTAGGGGTGGGAGGGCGCTCTGGTGAGGAAGAGGACACAGAGGACACTCCCAGGGTCCACCTCTGTACTCATGCTGACTTCTACACAGAAGCCTGGAAACTTCTCATTTTCTTTTGTACAAATAACCTCATGGGCCAGTGAATAGTTCAGCAGGTAAATGTGCTTTCCTGCAGGCCCAGCTCCCCAGGTTCAATCCCCAGGACCTGTATTGGGAGGGAGGAAAACTGGTTCCTACACATTGTCACTATGGACCCCAGGCTGTTCTCCAGCTCCCAAGCCTCTACGCCTCCTGCCTCTACGCCTCCTGCCTCTACACAGACCTATTGAAATGATGTTTCTTCAGTGGGTTCAGTGATGGTCTAGCATACACAAGTCCACAGTCTCCATCCCCAGAACTGCATAAAGTGGGTGCAGTGGCTCTGTCCCAGCATTCAGGAGGTGAAAGCAGAGGAATCAAGAGTTTAAGGTTGGGGGTTACTGGTTAAGAGTGCTGACTGCTCTTCCAGAGAACCTGGTTCAGTTCCCAGAACCCACACGATAACTCACAAGCAGGATCAGACAATCCGGTGCCCTTTCCTCATTTCCATGCCACATGTGGTACACAGATATACATGCAGGCAAAACACCTCCACAAAACAAATCAAATCAAATAGCTAGACATGGCTGGTGCACACATTTAATCTGAAAAGAGTCGGAGCTCTGAGTTCAAGGCCAATCTAGCCTACATAGCAAGATCTAGGGCAGCCAAGGCTACATGGTGAGACTCTGTTGTTAGATTTCCAACCCAGGACCCCTAACCCTAACCCTGTCACAATGCCCAGTTAATAGGATAAAGCCCATACCCAGCACCTGAGATACCCTGGTTTCCATGCCATCCCAGCACCAGACACAATGGCCCTGACAGATCTTCCTACTTGTATGTACAGAAGTGGGGAAGGGCTAGAGCTTATGCTCCAAGACTCCCATGGACAATCTATACAACATAAGCTGTCCTGGACTGTAGCTGCAGCTCAGTGAATAGAGTGCTACATCATGTAATACAAAAGCCCTGAGGCTGAGCCCCAGCTCAGTATCAAACCAGGCATCATGGCATTGGGCTATAATACCTCCACTCTAGAGGTGGAGGGAAGAGGATCAGGGGTTCAAAGTCAACCTCAGTTAAAGAGGGAGTGAGGTCCAGGGCAGCATAGACTATGTAGGCCTCTGTCTCAAAAAATAAGACAAAATAAAATAAACTACATAGATGGAAATGAGGGGTCCAAAGCATGTGAATCTTACCTTGTTGCCACCAATATTTTATAAAATACAATTTATTACTAAGAACACTAACGGCTGGGTGTGGTGGCACCTGTCTTTAACATCAGCACTCCAGAGAAGAGGCAAAAGCAGGTTTATCTCTGTTTGAGGCCAGTCTGGTCTACTGGTCTACATAGAGAGTTCTAGACCAGCTGAAGATACACAGTGAGACCCTCTCCAAAATAACAAGAAGTAAATAATAAAACACACACACATAAAACAAACCAACAAATAAAAAAGGATGACTCCATATCCAGCACTGTGCTTACGCTACTGACACTAGTTCTCTTTTTTGTCAGGAAATGGAGACAGCTTCTTAACAGTGTAACCCAAGCAGGCCTGGAAGTAGCAATAATTTTTCTGCTTAGCTAGGCAGCCGCCACATATTTTTTTTTAAAAAAAAATGTGTTTGTTTCGTTTTGTTTGCTTTGGTGGGGATCTAGTCCAGGACGTGGACAAGGCACTCCAATTAACTGAGGCACATGCCCCAAACAGGACCTATTCTTTATCCACATTTTCGTTGGGTGAAAGAGTCCAAATTCAAAGAAGTCCCAAACCACGCGTGGCGTCCGAGGCCCTGTCTAAGCTACAGACCAGGTGAAGGGGCGGCGCCCCAGGGCTCTCTTACCCAGAGCGTTCTGGATCTCCACCGACCTCTCTGGGCTCAAAAGTGTCTCTTCTCCATCGTAGGGCGAGCGGAAGCGGACGCCCTCCTCCGTCACCTCGGACAGGGAGAAGAGGGACACCATCTGGAAGCCGCCGCTATCCTGGAGAGACCCCCGCAGTGAAGCTGTCAGGAGATCGCGACTGGGGACCTCTCACCTCAACGCAGAGCCCGAGGGCGGCAACCCCAACTCACCGTCAGCAGATTGTGGGGCCAGTTCATGAAGCCGTGAAGACCCTGGGCTTTCTGGATCAGCTCCGGACCCTGTGATGGAGAAAAAGTTAGGCAGTAGCCTGCAGCTCTACGGCCAGGTCTGGGTGAGCCCCAGCACGGTGCGCGTTACTAGACTGACTTTTTCAGAGGCGTGTCCCGGTTAGACGGCCCCCTCGCTGCCCACCCCCGGATCGAATCCACACACCGGCCTCAGCCCTAGATGGTAGGTGTTGCCCAAGCAGATGCGGCAGCCCAGGGAGTCCAGCTGCTCCGCGGTGATACCCTTCATGGTGGCCTGTGTACCCACAGGCATGAACACAGGGGTGGGTACGGTTCCATGCGGCAGCCGCAGCTCACCCGCCCGAGCTCTGGAGCGACTGCACTCAGCGACCAGCCGCATGATTCGTGGAGCGGACTCGAGCGAAACTGGGCTGCCTACCGCCGCCATTTTGAGTCCCGGAACCACGTGGGCTGAGACCACAGTGGACAGCGCCATGTTGCCCTGAATCACGTGATCTGGGAAGCTCTCGGGAACCATAGCAACTGACGCCTACACCCTCCACACTCTTGGGTGCACTACTTCCAGATCCCATTGCTGCCACTTTCCCTCTATAACGAAAACGGTTCTAAGGCCCAATGCCATGGCTCAGCGAGTGAAGATACACGGCGCCAAGCCCAATGACCTGAGTCTCTGAGACCTACAAGACAGCCATTCATATTCTCATGGGCGGACATACAATAAATGTATTTTAAAACACTCCAAGACATGTTTTCCTGCTGTATAAACTACAACAGCCCGATATGATGACTCATCAGGAATCCCAAGTTTTCAGAAGCTGGGGGAAAGGGATTATGTGGAGCTGGAGATCGACACAGCACAGTGAGTTTCCTGCCAGCTTGGGCTACAGAGAGATCCCATCTCACAAAAAGAAGAAATAATAATTGAGTCGAGCCTGTTATTGCACTCCACTAAGATCGGGAAGGCAGAGGCAGGTGGAGCTCTGTGAGTTCGAGGCTAACCTAGTCTACGTAGCAAGCTCCAGGACAGTTAGGGCTATATTGTGAGCTGCCTCAAAAAAGGCATTGTAGAGCACTACTGCAAATCCCAGTACTTGGGAGGTAAAAACAAGAGTGTTAAGAGTTCAAACCATCCTGTACCATATAGTGATTTCAAGGCCAGCCTCAAAAGAAAAGAAAACAAAAAACCTATGGTGTACTGAAGAGATGGCTCAGCAGTTAAGAGTACTGAATGCTCTTTCAGAGGAACTGGATTCAATTCCCAGCACCCACATGGCAGCTTACAACTGTCTGTAATGACAAGATCTAACACCCTCACATGGCCATACATGCGGGCAAAACACCAATGCACATAAAATTATTATTTTTGTTTTGTTTTGTTTTTTCGAGACAGGGTTTCTCTGTGTAGCCCTGGCTGTCCTGGAACTCACTCTGTAGACCAGGCTGGCCTCGAACTCAGAAATCCGCCTGCCTCTGCCTCCCAAGTGCTGGGATTAAAGGTGTGCGCCACCACTGCCCGGCTATAAAATTATTTTTTAAAAAATCAAAATAGGGGCTAATGAGTTAGCAGGTAAGAGCACATTCCCAGAGGACACAGCATTCCTAGCACACACAGCCCCCTGTGACTCCAGTTCCAGGGACTTGATGTCCTCTTCTGACCAGGCAGGTAGATGGTGGTACACACACATTCAGCAAAATACTTACATACACAAAATAAATCTTTAAAAAAGAGCTTCCTGCCCAGCATGCACAAGGCTCTGGGTTGAGTCTGCACATATTCTTACATACACTGAGCATAAAGATGGATGAATTTGTGTCTTCATACATGTAGTCCCTAACACTAGTCTCTGTCATTCTGTGTTCATTTATTCAAGGACCCAGCACTGAGTCAGGTGCTCAATACACAGTCTCAGTCATTTTTTTGTCAAAGGATTCCTATCATTACAAAAGAAACGTAAGGCCCATAAACTCGACTCTCACCATTACTTTATTCAATGAAGAGTGTGTGTGTGTGTGTGTGTGTGTGTGTGTGTACACTCATGTGCCTCCAGTGCCCTGAATAGAGATAAAGCCAAGTGATTTACTACAAATAAACCTTATCTGTCGCCTCTGCCAGAAGAGGGCACTATTGTCCTACAACATTCCTAGTGAGCTGCTATGCAAAACCTGCTAACATGAGCAGAGGTACTGGGTAGAATTTGAGTGATAAAGGGTAAATGATAACAATTTCAAGAAGTTATAGAGGTGAGCTTAGTCAGAATGCCTCAAAACCCCAAACCTGAGGTGTCACTCAGTGATACAACACTTTCTCCACAATATTCAAGGCCCTTGTGCTTGTGTGAGCAGAGGCCAAAGAATGGCTAATATCCTGCTCTGTTGCTCTCCACTTTAATCCCCAGGCAGTCTTTCACTGAAGCTGAAAGCAGCTTGGCAGTCAACAAGCCTCAGCAAGCCTCATCCTTACAACCACTCCTCCATACACACAGGGCTAGTGTTACAGGTCCCAGCCCTGCTTTAGAATTTGTATGTATGCAGGTGTAAATTTCGGTGTGGATATACCCACACACTTGCCACAGCATCCATGTGGAGGTCAGAGGACAACTTCCAGAAGTCTGCTCTTTGGTCCCAAGAAATCAAATCCAGGCTGTTCTCTTTATACATTTATCCAGCTCCCTAGACCCCACATCAACTATTGAAACATTTCATGTGTGTTTTACCTACATGAACATCTATGTACTGAATGCATCCTGGAACTGGAGCTACAGTTGTGACCCATCATGTAGATTCTGGGATTAGAACTGCTGAGCTGTCTCTCCAGTCCTGTACTGGTTATTTATTTATTTATTTTTTTTGAGACAAGCTCTCACAAAGTTCATGCTGACCTCAAAATCACTATGTAGCCGAGGCTGATTCTTCTTTTTGTTCAAGGCAGGGTTTTTCTGTGTAGTCAGTCCAAACTGTCCAGGAACTTGCTTTGTAGACCAGGCTAGCCTCAAAGTCAAAAGAGATCTGCCCACCTCTGCCTACCAAGTGCTGGGATTAAAGGATTGCCTCACCACTGCCCAACCTGTCTCCACCTTTACATGCTAGGACTACCACCATAGTAGCTGGTGATTCTTTGGGTTGTGGCAGGTTTACCCTGTAGACTATGCTGTCCTGGAATGATGCAGACCAGGCTGATGTCTCACAGCAATTTCCCTGCCCAGTCTTGAGGCTTTGAGATTTTAGGTATAAGCTACAACAGCCAGCTTCAATGTCCAACTTTTTCTCTCTGTTGTTTTTCAAGACAAGGTTTCACTGTGTAGCCCTAGCTGTCCTAGTACTCACTCTGTGGAAGAAGCTGGCCTTGAGAGATCCACATGCCATCACTGGCTTTATTCACAGGGTTTTAACATGTAGCCCACCTGCCTCTGCCTCCTGGGTGCTGGCATTAAGGCCTGTGTCCCCCATACCCAGGACCCTATGCTATTGATTCATCCATTAGGCTAGGCTGGCTTGCAAGTAAACACAAAGGAGTATCAGGGTCAAAGAGGAACATCATTGCTATGGTGTAACATTTGCTACTCAGGACCTTGTGATTGGTTGGTTTTACAAACTGATCTTTCCACCCCTAGAGACGTGACTATCTTAAGGATGAGTAGACGTCTCTGGGGTCTAGATTTTTATTCCTTTTTTCTCCCTTTAGTACTTTGGAGCCAATACTGGCCTCAAGAATCTTGTGCTCATGTGAACTCATTACTAAGCCTCCAGTGGTTCAGAAGCACAGAAACAAGGACTGGGCCTGGTAGAAGGCCCCCCAGCTTAAAGTAAGACCTGAGGGTTGGTGCAGACTGGAGAGGGCTTTGCCACTGGGGTAAATATGCATGGGAGAAGGAGTAGGGGCCTAATGCCATCAGTGGGAGAACTGGGGGCGTCCTGAGCCCTCCCCTGCAATTAACATCGAGACCTCCGCTTCAGCACAAGGGACAGCGCCAGGATAGTTGCCTGGAGATTGGCGAAACCATTGCACATACAAGAGGCGGGGCTGAGAGTGCACTGCCTTCAGAAGCTTGGGGACTCACTGAGAAAGCTGGCAGAGTTCCCAGTGTAGCAAAGTCCAGGAGTTACCTAGGAAATCCTGAAGAGGGGACTGGGTTAGAAGGGGTGCTGTATGCCAAAACTGTGCCCGGGAGCTTTCTGTGCACTTTTCTGTCTAGCCATAGGTGGTCTATGCTCAGACTGTTCTCACCCAGAGGTTCTGTGGCTGTCCATGGAACCCTTTAAACAGGGATTAGGGCCGGCATCAGAGAATTGAGGACTCTATAATAGAGTCTATAGGCAGGCAGGCAAGGTCTAGATAGAATTCTGGGTACAGATAGGCGCTGAGAACTTTCAGAAATGTAAAATTAGGGTTTCAGAACCAATGGTAAAATGGTTTAAGGACCAGGGATTCAGGTGGGAATTGTAGGAGTCTCCAGAGCCTTTAAGCTTGTTTAGCCAGGGTAGTATCCCATGACAACCTACAATGCCTAGATGCCTCAGCAGCTGGACGTAGATGCCATTTTTTGGGCAGTGGAGGCCATAGCTCTAAAGACGTCACCTCATAACAGAAGGGAGTACAGACCCTGACCTTTCAAAAGGCTCACCTCGGAGTTCTTCAAACCACTTTAGATCTCCTTCAAGTCCTAGAGACTTTCAATTTCATAACATCACAGTCTTTCAGCACCTCCTGGCATACAATCTCTCTCCTCTTGAGATCCCACTGACCGTAACTCAAGAGGATCTGGTCTTCCTAGGTCAGAATCCTCAAGTGGTCCACTCCATTGCCCTTAGGACAAGGGTTATAACCCTAGGCCTGGCATTCGGTGAGCCCTGGCCCCCAGTCACACTTCTCATCATTCCCTTTGCATAAATGCTTCAGCCCTTGTCCAAACCCTACTGTTCTTCTGTATCCCAGGATACTTCTCCCCTCACTTCTGATCCTAACCCAACTGAGGCCTGGAGGCTCAATGACTGTAAAGAGAGGGCAGTACCAACACAGGTAGCAGAGATCCTCAACATCCCTGCCACTAAAGCACATGGTTTAACAAAACATGAACCAAGTGTGGTGCCATCTCTCTGTCTCTCTCCTGGGAAGGGTTGGAATGAGCCCTGCACCCAAACCTCGACTGTGACTTGCCTCATCTCCAGTTCTCAGCATGTAGAATACACAGTCAGACTGGATGTGCAGCTGCAGATGCCAAAGGCATTATGGTGAGCTTTGGGACACAGGACACCAAGTGGATGGCAAGGTGGCAGATGAGAATGGCCACAACCCGGGCACTGCTGAAGTAGACAGAAGCCCTGGACTGCATCCCTCCCTGTTAAGAGTCCAGAGTGGCCTTTAGTCACCCATTCCCAGCCTGGAAGGCTTCCTGCCCTCAGACAAGCATTACCACTCTGGAGCAGTTTGCATCTGGAACCCAGACCCCAACCCCAAGCACCCTGTCATCAGATGGACATCTAGATAGAGACTCCTTGCCGCTTCCTGCTAGAAGACAGATGACATGAGACACCATCCAAAGCAACCCGGAGAATAGCACCCAAGGAGTGTGTCCATCATAAACCAGCTCCTGTCCACTTACTACAGAGTAGGGGAGGAGTAGCAGCTCTCCAGGTTAGCTTCCAGCTGCTGGAGAGCAACTGCCAGGAATGCTTCCCGTCAGGTATGCACACGTCAAGGGCCAGCAACAGGTCACTATGTTCAGGGCACAAGCTACACCTTTCTAAAGCCAACTTCCTAGGTTGACAAACTCAAAAACATCAGGGGTGGTATGGGCAATCGACTGCTGCTGGTTGAGTGTCCACTGACAAACTTTAGTGTGGTAGACAGCTAACTTCACCCAGAGCTGCTGAAGGGGAGAGCCAGCTTGGCAGAGGGTGGAGTTGCTGTTAAGGTCTTCAGAGTTCTAAAGGTCCTGGGCTTCACAACTCCTCCCTCAGGCTATTATCTAACTAAGGCACCCTTTGTGTCTCTTGGCTGCCTTGTTGCGCGGAGGCAGGAGCCTAGAGTACCATAAACATCTTCTGATCACTTGCGTGGGAAGTCAAGGGACACCTGTGCTCAGGCTTGCAGCACTATAGACAGGTGACATGGGGTTTGTTGAAGGCTCCTCCCAACAAGTTGAATAGGAGGCTGGATGCCCTCTAGACCTTGCAGGTAGGGTCATAGGTGAGGAGGCCTTCCCTGGTGAAGATGCAACATCATCTGCACTGTATGAGCAGTATGAGACATGTGCCAAGGTACTCTCTCCAGGCAACACTGGCTTCTGGCAGCATCCCTCCTCCCACCATGGTATAGAATGTCACCTAGGGGGCAAAGACCACTGACAGTGACAACCACTGCCCTTGGGCACTCACAAGTCCCAGTCCAAATTCTTGAATTTCATAGCACCTTGAGGCAGGACTGAAAGTGGGGAACCTTATCCAGCCCTTCCATGCAGTTTTCCAACTGAGTTTACAGTCTGCTCTGCCATGGTGTGAGATTAGACTTAAAACCGTATCAAATCTGGGTGTGGTAACGCACTCCCTGTCATGCCAGCACTTGGGAGGCTGAGGTAGGAGGAGTTCTGCAAGTCTGGGACCAGTTGGGGCCCCATAAATTGAATGAAGACGTGGAGAACCAACACCATCCAAGAAGAGAAGACATCGGAAGGCCTGCAGATGGACTCTTACTAATAACCACGGTCTTCTTTGACCTTTCTTGCATGGCTGGGGGTCAGACACCCAGGCCTGAAACAGGCACTGTTTTGTTTTTCTTTTATTTATCTACATTCAGCGGAATTCAAATGTACTGTCTGAATGATCCAAACATACAAAAAAAAAACCCAAAAACAAACAAACAAACAAACAAAAACACCCCACTGTTTTTTAAGATAAAATTTTCACTTATAAAACTGAAACACTAAGCATTAAAATAATGAAAGCTCATGTAACTCACTTCACAAAAAGCATTAACAGATGACGTATCCCTTCTGCAACTATTAAAGACACCCGATGGAACTCATACCAGGCATAAACAGACAGGGATACCGCACGGCAAGAACTCGGAACACTATCAGACAAGGTGTAATGGTAATTAACAAACCACTGAAGACACGGAGTCCAAAACACAGCTAAATAGGGGTCACGGCACGGGTCCCGGGGACCACCACACCTCACAGCGTGGCAACGTCAGCGACGTGGACGGGTGGGCACTGGCCCAGTGGACATGGCAACTGGTGATGTGCAGACTCAATCTCCCGAGACAAGTTGGAGGCAGAGGTGCAGAAGGTTGAGAGGGGCAGCTTGAGCCTTTATCTGTACTGGTAGTTCATGCTGTGCTCTGTGTTCCGACTGTAGCCACCCTGTGAGGACTGGTAGGAGCTGGCAGGGCCGCTGTAGCTCTGGCTGGACCCAGGGGAGCTGTAGTTTGACTGTGATGAGTAGCCTCCTGCAAGATGAAAGTGGCTTAGAGGACAGAACTGGACGCCAAGGTGGCAGCTCCTGCTTTGTCATGCAGGCCCCATCACTCACTGCTACCCTGAGAAGTGGGAAAAGCTTCTAGGGGCCAATGTCAAGTGTTGACTTTCTGATCAGAGAAAGGAGCCCCACAGGTCAGTTCAGTCCCCTCTGACACAAGTGGCTCTTTAGTTTGGTGCCAACATTTAAGAACTTTGAGCTAGGTGTGGCAGCGCACACCTGTACTCTCAGCACTCACAAGGCAGAGGCAGGCAGATCACTCTGAGTGTGAGGCCAGCCTGGTCTACAGAGCTACACACACACACTCACAAAAATAGGTGGGAGGGTGGAGTTGGGCAACTTAAGGTCTCTGGATTCTGAAGACTGAGTAGTGGGTGTGGCCAGAGCCCAGGCTCCCCAGCCCCCAAGCACAGTCACCAGAAGTTGCCAGTATAGCTTCAGGCCTGGTGCATTCCTGCCAAGTCCTGTGCCCTTTAAAGCCCCCACCCCACCCCATGTTGGCCCTTGTTTCTGGGCCCACCTTGTTTGCCTTGGTATGAAGAGCTGCCTCCAGAACCTGCGCCATAACCCCCATGTGAGCCCGTGTTGTAGGATGACCCGCTGGAGCCATAGCTGTTCCCTCCACTCCGGCCTCCACTACCACTGTAGTCTAAGGCAAAGAAATCAGTGTGATTAGGGCCCGAGCCAAGGAGAACTGAGGTAGGCAAGGGCCTTGGCAGCAAGCCCTGTCAGTTACCCTGCCCCAGGTCAGGCTTGCAGCCCCCTCTGAAGTCTATCTGTCTCACTTCCCCCCTGCCTCCTCTCCCCTGAATCACAATGCTTTCACCTTCCCTGCGGTGCGCACCGCTTATTTACTCTCCAGTCCTTTTAATGACTGCTGTTCCATCATGAGGACAACCTCACTCCTACTCAACCCTACTGGGCAAAGACGTGCATGAGAATGGCTCAGAGGAGCTGGATATAACCTTGAGAAGTCCCAGGATGTCGATGGCCTTGCAATTTCTAGCCTGGTTAACTAGCCATAGCCTAGGGACAAAGGACTCAGCCAGAGGTGGAGACAGGGAAGAAACTTATAGCCCAAGGTGATGCTTTCAGGTTTCTCCCTACCTCCCACCCTCTCAGAGCCAAGACTATCTGAAATCAAGACCTCACAGTTCCTGGCTAGAGCTGGACTTCTTGCCATCCCCAACCAGGAAGTGGACACTGGAGGTCAACTCACTGAATTTGCTGTCGTAGCTGTAGTCAGAGCCCCCACCACCACCAGGGGAGTTGTAAGAGTTGGAGTAGGAGGAGTAGCTGCCCTGCCCATGGCCATAGCCTTTCTGCTTGCCCTGTGGCGTGCCGTAGCTGCTGTACTGGCTCTGGTTGTAAGGTTGCTGCTGGCCCTGGTGGGACTGGTAGCCCGAGCTGTAGGAGGGTTTCTGCTGGCCCCCATGCAGCGGCTTCTTCCCGGCATGTTTCGGGGGTACTGGTGAGCTGTAGCTGTCTCCTTGGTAGTAGGAGCTGTAGCTGGATGAGCCACCACCTCCCCCGCTGCCTCCACCACCGGCATTCCCAGAATGCCCTCCATTGCTGTAGAACTGACCTAGACAGGGAAGCAGCAGATTAGATGGATGGTCCCAGGGTGAGGGCTGGGAGGGGAGGAAGGCAGCAGTCATGGGCCCTGAAGGATGGCCCGCAGCCTTCTGCTCAGAGCAACGAGGAACAGATTGGAGCACAAGGCTCTGCTGGTCAAGGCAGCCTGGCTTAAGCCAGCCCAGCCTTCAGCTCCACTCACCCTCAGCTGATGACAAGGGGTCTTTGCCAAGCAGCAGCACGACAGCAGCTTTGCAGATGTCAACATTACAATGAGATGGGCTCCGAGCGTGGATGACATTCAGGACTAGCTGACGGCTACCCAGATGTCCCCAACGGTGACAGGAAAAGCAAAGCACCCAGAAGCAGTGAGCCACCCCCTTTTCCCTCCGTGCAGGAAATGAACTCAACAGGCATAAGTCATGGGGACCCCAGGAGGAGATGCCTTGCCATAACCACCATAGGTCTTCAAAGATCAAGTGGTCTTAAGACAGTGATGTGAGACTCAGACACTGCCAAGCTTCCTTCCTGTGAAACCACAGGGCTGGGGCACAGAACGGGTCCCTAGCATCACGAGAAGGCAAGCACAGGCCATGAAACAATGTCTGACGGGTCTCAGCACTGTGGCTGGCTGATACAGTCTCTGGCACCCACTTTTGATCACTGGGTTTGTCAACATGTTCCCTGTTGGAGACTTGGGTGGAATGACATGGGCTGGGCTGGGCCGAGGTATCACTTCAGCACCACTGAAGAAGGGAGTTCCCATCTCCAGGTAGGCTCAAGGGAAGCCAGTGCTCATCAGGGCCCTTGGAGTTCCTAGAAGCCTGGATTCCCAGAGTCGGTGCCTCAGCATGCAGACCTTTAGCCCAGTGAACCCCATCAAATCCTAGACAGGTACAAGGAAAAAGGGTACTCCCACAAAGCCTGTCCTTCCTTCCCAGGTTGAAAACTAAGGGCACCACACCTTCCCTTTACCCCCTCGTGTATGTACACTTCACCCCCATGCTGATGCTCCTCCTCCCAGCTACCAGCACAAGGAGAGGCAATACCCCTGTGCAAGCCCTTCCCTAGACAGGTCTCTCCCACCCCCATCACAAAGCCACAACACTGCAGGAGGAAGTGTTCCACAATGCAAGAAAGCAAACAGATGGAGGCTCAGTGAGGATACTGGGAAGCCAAGGGCTCCAACACTCCCCACTCCCCACTCCCACCCCAGCATCTCCTCCAAGCCCCTGCCCTGGCTTCCCAGGGTCCTATGCTGAGCAACTAAGCTGCCTGCCTGAAGCCAGGCATGAATGAAGACTCAAGTACGGGCTCATTACTTTAACATGTATTCATTTAAAAAATAATAGTAATAAGGAAGGGTAGGTCTTCAACGTCATTCAGAACTATTTCCTGGTATAAAAAGACATTATTTGCCAACAATAACTTTCTAAAAAATAAAAATAAAATAAAATACATCATGCAAAATCTTAGAAAGTTTCACTGACTTTTCGAACCTTGGGAAACAAATCACACAGTAACCATTTTGACCACTTTCTGCCTGTAGAAACGTCAAATCTTGCAAGTCAAGGCAGGGGCAGATCTGCAGCAAAGACTGCAGAGCAGAGGCCTAACCATAATATCACAAGACTCCTCACCAAAAAGAAGGGACCCTGTACTTTACACACTGGGACAAATTTCTAGGCACACAGACTCAGTGTCTGTCTACGTGCCAGGCAGTGTAGACCCAGGTGGGGCCAAACCCAGCTCTCAGCTGAGGGGAAAAAAGCCACAAAAACAACTGGGGATGTGTCAGGTTCTTCCAGGTCATTTTAAAAGCCCCATTGTGAAAAAGAATACAAAGCCAAACCCAATTCAGCAGTCAGTCACTGACGCTGCGATCAGGACTTGCAAAATTTTACGTTATTCCCTCCTCTCAAGCCTGGCCCATTTCTCACACAATTAACGGAAGCGCAGTTTTGATGCCTTTGCAAGTTCACTCTTAACTAAAGCAGCCACAGAACCTCAGCCCAAGGACCCAGAGCATTTACAGAAAGGTGGGAGGCCCTGCTCTATGCAGTGCACAAGTCCTGGCCGTCCCAGAGGTTTACATGCTCATAAAAAGGCAAGAAAAAAGCCAGCTGCTGTGAAGTCAGATGTGCTATAACAGTTTATCACTGCCAAAGGCATCAACCACATGTGGAAATTTATGAAAAGGTTAAAAATGCATACAAAACCTGCTGTAAATTAAGACAAAGGTAGATTAAAACGTGCCATTATCTGTCTCTTTAAATAAAAGAATGCTTTCCATAAAAAGCAAAGATGGGCTTTTGCCTTGATGCTGAACAACGCTGGCTCTAGAATTCTGTGCAAGGCTGCACACACGCACAAAAAAAATCTCTGAGAAAAGGGTTTTTCCACTTAGTGTGAACTTCGAAATGACCAAGTTCAAAGGCAAATTCATGATAGAAACTGCCATTGTCTTAAGTCTGCAGGCTAACAGTTTCAGACAGGCTGCGGTGGAAAGCCACGGTTGAGAACCCCAGTGAAGCACAGGGACACAGCACGGACACTTTGGGTTTTGGAGTTGGAGGAAATTGGAGTAAAAAGTTGATTTTGTGTCAATACTTTTAGACGCTCTAGGAAGCCCCAAAATCATGATAGCCGTAGCAGTCTGTGAAAAAGTCACCTACAAAAGGGGGAGACAGAGCAGAGAGAAGAAATTAGAATTCTTTTGAAAAAGGGCACAAAGCGCCACATTTGAAATTCAGGTTTTAGATTTCTCTGCTCGTGTGACCCCCCAATGAAGGCTCCTTCTCAAGACAAGAGCGGTGCACGGGCAGGAAGGCGCATTCTCAAAGACTGGTGCTTAAAGCAGAGAAATTTAAAATGCCGACTTCAAAGGAACTTAAGCGGTACACAAAGGGTGTCTTAGTATTAAAATTGTCAAGGACACACTTTGGGGACGGGGAGGTGGGGGTGGGGGTTTGAGGACCAGCTAACCTAATCACCGCAAAAAGGTACGGCTGGTGGCCCTGAGCCTCAGAGATGCTGAGGCCAGCACCCTACCCTAATCAGACCCAGACTATGCTGCCGCAGCTTCCCAAGTGCAGACACAGAAAGTGCACACTTACTGTAGCCTGCTGTGGCCGAATTGCTGCTGTACCCATAGCTTCCGTATCCAGCACCTGCAAAAGAACAGACAGGTTACAGGGTAGACATGCACCCACCCTGTGCCTCCAAGGAAAGGTACACAATAACTCCTGGAGTAGGCCAAGTAGGTGACATGAAGGGGGTCCCTCACCAGCATTCATGTAGCCTCCTCCATGGTTGGTGCCACCAAATCCTCGCCCCCGTCCTCGACCTCGGATGTTACCTCCTCGGCCCCGACCTCGGATGTTGGGAGGAGGGGGCACTTCATTATGCATAGGGCCTCCCATGCCAAAGCCAGGGTTGTGTGGCTGAAAGAGAATGCAGAGGAATGGGGTCCACCCCACCCTCAGATCATCCAAATTCCTACCCATGATCAGCAGGGTCAAAGGTAAATCCTCACCTTGGCAGCAAATTTGGGTCCACCTCGGACAGGTACAGGGGTTCTTTTCTTTTTGTTGGCTTCAAGAGCAAGAGGGGCATCAGGGAAAAGCTTCTCTAATGCAGCAAGTGCAGCATAAGCCTTTGCCACCTTTTTGTTTGAACCAGCACCTTGAAACTTCTGTCCGTCCACCTCAACCTGTAGAAAAACACACTGTTTGGGGGCTGAGCTAACCCAACACCTCCACTAGGGAAAGGGCCTAGCTCAAAGTTTTTCTGCAGAGGACCAGGCCTCCCCCAGAGCACTTCTTTCCCAGGAAGTTCAGAATGCCTCTAGCCAGCCACCTGCTTACTCACCTCCATAACAAACCGTTTGTCGTGGCTGCCCCCTGTCTCAGAAATGAGCTCATATTTGAGGCCACGTCTCTTCTCATTAAGCTCCATAACAGGGTTCTTGCCATGCTTAGTCAAAATCGGTCCCTGCTGTTTGACGCCCTCAGGGAAAGCACACAGATACAAACAAAAACCCAAACAAACAAACAAACGAACAAACAAACAAAAAGAAAACACTAAATTAGATTTGGGCACTCTACACCCACAAGAGTAAGTCACTGAGCTAAGCCCTCTCACTTGAACTCCTAACTGGATCTAAGCCCCCTATGTGTAAGGCAGCTGACAGGTGTCACTGAAACCCCACCTCTACCTATGTTGTTCTGACTCCCTGGGTACAGGGCTCTGGGCTGCATGACTCCCACAGCTGCCTGTGCAGGTGACTTGCATAAGATCTGGCAGGTTAAGTTCAACCTTTTGATACTGCAAAACATTACTATATACCAAGTTCTCACATAGGGACAAGCAAGATAGTTCAATGGGTAAAGATGCTTGCCACCAAGCCTGATGATCCAAGTCAGTCTCTGGAACCCACACAGAAGAAAACAGACTTCTAGAAGTTATGAGCACTAAACGTGCTGTGGTTGCATAGGGCCTCATATGTATACACACACAATAATGAGTAGAAGAAAAAGATTGTAGTAATAAAATGAAACTGCCATGGAGCTTATTATATTAAAGAGGGAAAAGAAAAGGTTCAGAGACTAACTCAGAGTTTTAAAGTACTGGCTACTCTCCAGAGGACTCACATTCAGTTCCCAGCACCTATATGGTGGTTCATAACCTTTTAAAAATTCAGTTCTGAGGAATGAGGGCACTGCACACATGTGTTGCACAGACACAGACACACACAGACACACACACACAGACACACACACACACACACACACACACACACAAAGAAACACACACATAAAAGATAAAAACTGGGGGGGGGGGGGGGGAATTAGGCCTAAGAACCAGGTACCCCAGGTTACAAAAAACCAAAAAAGTGCAAAATAATCTGACTGTATGAAATGATTTTGGGACTTCATACGGCCACAGGATGGAGGAGCCTGCCTGTGACTGCTTGTTCTGTCCTGGCAATAGCTTGTTTCTAGCACCCACCATGCATTCAGCACCATCTCTAGCACCCACCAGAGGCTCACCTCAGTAGTGGCATCTGAAGGGAAGACAGAACTGGGGTTGGAGACAGCTTCCACCACAGGGGGTGGGGCCACTACTGCTGGCTTCCCATCTGACTCCTCAGCGGAGTCCTCCCCCTTGCTGGAGTCTCTGCCTTCAGCGCCTGTTGGCAAGCCCATGTCCTGTAACACCTGTGGAGCAGACAAACCCAGGGAGCTCAGGTGAGGAAGGCTTGCAAGGAACCACCTACGCAGGTCCTTCCCGTACTCAAGAGCTTCCTAGGGGAGCTTGCAGCACAATCTCAGCTACCTTTTTTCTTTTAGTTCCTCAGGTTATCTCTGAACGTATGATAGATGTAACTTGTCAAATGATCCAAAAATCTAACTACCTATATTTTTATACCCTTTCTGAGATGCATGCTATAAGCCTAAAAAACCTGAGGCCAATGTGGGAAGTGCACTTTCTGTTAGGAGAGGAGTACCCACACTTACCTTCACGGCCACATGGAGCTTGGCAGTCTTTTTAGATGGCCCCGAGGCCTCGAAGGTACTGCCGTCTACCTCCACAGACATGGTGAAGATGGGAGCATGAACAGGACCCGTCTGGGAGATCAGCTTGTACTGCAGCCCTGGCTTCAGCTGGTTTAACCTCATCAAGGCATTCATAGCTTGGGGAGGCTCAGCCTTCTCCTCTAAGAAGACAACAAGGCAAAATGGGATTAAACTTCAAGAGCCCAGAAAAGACAAAGCCTAGAGACTGCTAGAACCTGTGGCAGGTGTGACTCATGGGAACATCTCTCTTTGTCTGTGCCTGTTACTAGTTTTGGGGGAAGTGAAAAGATGAGAAAGGTTCTCTCTCAGCTTAGCCTCATGGGTGCTGAGATGACAGATGTGGGACACTAGATGAAGACATTAGGTTTTTACAATACTTAAACATCAAGCAAGAGCAGCCTGGTCTCCATAGCCGGGTCAAGGACAAGTATAGCTACATATCAGAGACCACGTCTCTTTAAAAAAGAGGAAAAACAAAAACAAGAACTAGGAAGATGGCTAAGAGGGCAAAGAGTCTACTGTTGTGAATGAATGAATGCCTTAGAGTTCAGATCTTGAGAGCTCACGTAAAGGCAGATGAGACAGCCCATCTGTATCTGTGATCTCTGTACTCCCATGGCTAGACAGGAGACGGAAATGAAAGAATTCCCAGGAAGCACACGGACAGCTAGCCTGGCCTAGTGAGCAGTGAACAACAAAGACACCCTGTCTAAAACAAGGTGGAAGGCAAAGACCAAGGATGTCCTCTAACCTCCACAAGAACACCATGACACATGAACATTCAAACCTATACAAAAATTTTAAAATACACAGAGATAAAAAAAATTTTTTAAGCTGGGCAGTGGTGGTAAAATCTTTCATCCCAGCCCTCAAGATGCAGGGGCAGGCAGATCTCTGAGAGACAGCCTGGTTTACAGAGTGAGTTCCAGGACAGCCTGGGCTACAGAGAAACCCGCCTTACACAAAACAAACAAAAAACCCACAATGAATGAATAAAAAAAGTAATAAAGCCTTTAAATATGTGTTTAAAAAAAAATCAAAGCAAGAATAAAAGCACACTCATAACTTCCAGCTGCACAGTGACTGGGGCAGACAAAGGAAGGGTAGCATCCACAAACCAGGGCACATACTCATACCTTTCTTCTGGATCTTCTTTTTCTTTTTGCTGGGAGACTTCTCCTCCCCATCCTCTTCCATGGGGCGTTTCATGGGTGTGATGGCATAGGTGGTGCTGGGGGGGATTTGAACTGAAAAGGAGATCAAGTTAAAGCAGCTGAGACATGCAAACAGTACTCTAGAGAACCTGTCAACAATGTCTGTGTGTCCTTACCAGTGTAATCCACCGGGTTCTCGTTCTTTGGTTTCTTGGGCATTTTGGAAGGCAGGGGGTCCATTCCCAGTACTTTATGGAGTTGACCAAAGGCAGCAAGCCGCAGAGCATGCTATAGAAGGGAAGAAACTCTGACTTGGCTGCCTCATGCTATAGTGACTGTGTGTGTGCTTACTAATGCCTTCTGAGATGGGGTAGGAGCTGGAGGGCTACTAACAGTCTCCCCTAGGTCATCAAGGGGTCCCCTGACAGCCAGGGCAGGGCCTGACAGCTCGGGCCCAGCCTTGCTGTGGGGGAGGGCCAGCCTGTGACCACCCCCCTCAAAATGAGTACAGGAGACCCCAACCTGGGGGCTGGTTGCCACATGGAGTCAGGTGGTAGATCTGCAGGGGAGAGCCCCACTGCAAAGCTATTGCCCACTGCCCTTGCTGTGCCAACATGGCACACGAGCAAGGTGGACAGCAGACAACAATCACATGTGGCACCAGAACAAACAGCCCAGATTGGAGCATCCTGTATCAGAGACACCATGCCTTTTGCCTTGGTCCCCAACCTGAGCCTATGATCCAGGGGCTGCCCTTCAAATGCCCAGTAATGGAACTGGGAGCCAGTGAGTGCAGACTGGGTAAGGGCTCATGTTGGCAATGGCGACGACTATACCTGCGCACTCTGTGTGATATCTTCCCGTTGCTGTCTGTCTAGATGCCCAATAGCATCAGTGGCTTCTTTTTCACAAGGGTCATAAATGCCAGAACCATCTGAAGGCAGGAAACAAGGAAGATATGCAGAGGATTATCTCTTGTCGTCTCATAAGAGTTGTTGGCTGAGGGAACCAGGTGTGTTACCCCCCCGCACCCCATCCACACCCAGCTCTGGAAAACACACCGAGCTCGGTGACCCACTCGGCATCCAGCCCTCGACAGAAATAAATTATGTGTGTCTCAGAGCAAGAAAGTCACGTGGGAGTGGGTCACCACCGGCCCCGGGTCCGCCCTCTGATTCATGGCTGCGGACCCGGCACAGGGCTGGATATGATGGTGCAAGAGGGTAGTCACGTGCTTTGGCCCTAGCAAGGGGACATGGAGCTGCTGTAGCCCTAACCCAGTCAGTGGACCAGTGAGGCAGTGGCTATAAGGCCTTCATCCCTGTCCTTTTCCCTGTCCCTTGAAAATCACAAGGCCCCAACCTGGCATTACGATGCCGGATGCCAGGCACTCCAGCACTCTCCGCAGGGCTTCACCGGCACCCATTGGCCTATTGGCAGTGCCGATGGACTTCTCACACAGCAACTCCAGAGGCTAAAAAGCAAGAAGTATAATGAGCTTCCAGCTGCAGAAGGTGATATCCCAGGAAGCCCTATTAACAGGTAAGAGAGGCTAAGGGGTCCTAAGAATCAAAGCCAGCCAGTGAGGTGAAAGTCCAACATAAGACATCTAGGCAGGGGCTGGCAGACTTTCACAGGAGCAGTATGGGGGCCAAGGAGCAACACTGAGAACAGAAATGGGTAATTATGCTTGAGATGTAACCACTAGAAATGATGTTCTTAATAGCAGGCTGTTAAGAAATAGGCAGCTGACAGAATAGGCCTTGGGCCTGTGTTGGCAAGAGGTTCAAAATACTTGCACACTTATCCTTAGCTGAGTCACAGTAGACTGCCTGGCCAGCTCCCACCTCTTCTCTGAACTATGCCCCTCACAGAAGGCCCTCGTCTTGTTTCTACCCCCAACCCAAGGTATAACTGATCACAACAGCCACTGAAGCCAACAGCCATGAAGCTATGTGGAGGCTACATTCTGAAAGGGCCTGCTTGGACAAACACCACCACCACCCCTAGTCACAGGTGTGTGTCTTACCCATCCTCTGAGGGGACCCCAGGTGGGTACTCGGGTACACAGATCCCTTAGGACACGGATGACAATGACACACGACTTCAGCCCATTGGCTCTGGCCTAGAGGAAGAAAGTGTAGACTCTTCATACTCAGGGCACCATGAAGGACACCAGGCAAACATGAACAACTTGAGTCTCATGGTGCTGCTTTGCCAAGGGCACACAATTGCAGGGGTACACAGCCACCAAGTATGTGGCCAGCAACTCGCTCATTGCATAAGTGGAAGCCTGTTACCCTTATTGCAAAGCAGCCCACACTCAGCATGAGCCTCCTCAGGGTTGTCAAGTCAAATTGATTGAGGCACGCTCCTTTAGCAGCTGCACGCTGCAGGTGCTAACAAGATCGGCACAGCTACAGTCAATGTTATGGTCAAAGTTAGCCATGTTGCAAAACTTAGGCATTCTCTACCAAAAGACAAAGAGAAGAACAAAATGCAAACCTGGAACCACTTGGCGTGTCGGAGGGACGCCAAGGCAGCAAGGCATTTCTGCCTGTCCAGAACATCCGGGGGGTCGTTGACTGATAGCGTTTCTATTCATGGATGGAATAAGAAGACAAGGCACAGTTTGACCAAGGGGTTCTGTCAGGTACAAAGGGGGTGTGGCAGCTTCCTAAAGGGCAGCTGAGTCTCCCACAATCTCAATGTGTGTCCACCCTGGACGAGGGAAGGAGAGGCTAAAGTGCCATCAGCTCTGCTCTGAGAGGAAGTCAGAAAAATTGGGAGGCCCTCTCCCAAATTTTAAACCACAGAAACAAAAACCAAAATCAAAAAAGAAAAGGCACAATCAGTGGGGAAGGGAAAAGATAGGCTAACCCTATCTTCTAATAGACCATTCCCTTGCTTCCTCCCCACGAATAAGCTAGGCTGGAATTTACAATATGAAAAACAAAAACAAAAACAAAAAAAGAGGTGGGGGAGTGGAAATTAACTCCCTCTCTGCTTCTCACAAACAGGCATCCACCTGTAGCACAGGGGACCACCTCCACCCACCAGGCGGGACTGCCCTAGCCCCAGGCCTTGACAGAGAGAGTCCTGTTGGTCAAAGGTCCAGCGTCCCTGAGTGGATAAGCTAAGAGGGCTTTGCTCACTGGCATCAGATACGCGTGCCAAAGGGAAATCAACAAGCCAGCCTCCACTGCAGTACAACTAGGCTGTTGTTTGGCTCTGCCAGCTACCAAGGATTTGGATAAGGCCTGAGAGCAGGCCCAGAAGGGCTCCAGGGAGACAACTGAATTGTGGATGATGCATTAGCTTAGCATCTGAAGTGCAAAGACTGGGCTGGAAGACAGCACAATAGTTTAAAACCTTATCCAAAACTCTGCTGCTGCTCCTGGTCTCTCTAAAGCTCATAGAGTGCCACAGGCAGAGGCCAAACAAAACACCCAGGCTGTGCCACAGGGCCAGTCCATCACTACTCCTATGTGCCGTCTGTATAGAAGCCATCTGGTTGCTGCTAACCACTGCAACACTGGAAGATTCCCGGGGAAACACTTTTTTCCAAGAGGGAAACAAGTTTAACAAGGAGATTCCATACCATTTGAGGAGTAAGCGAAACAAAATGGTGTACTCTCTATGCAAAGTGCTACTCACTTTTAGTGCCACTGCTGGGTCAAACTCCCAAGAACACAAGGCCAAGGGGAGACATGAATTTAGAGTAAAGGCAGTCAGAGCTACACTGACACCCTCTAATCCGAGCACTCTAAAACTGAATAGCACATTTGAGCAAGAGGGAACACCAAGTCTGCAATGTTTTGGTGGCCTCTCTCGGCCTCCCTACCTCCAGCTAATACTTTCTCCATTTCTTCTCTGACAACAGGGGAGGTCAGATGGATGGTCAAGGACAAGGGAGGCTCTTTTGTGTTTTTTATCACAATCGCAGCATCATCCACAGACTGGAGTATTTCATACTTGTCTTCTGTTACAGTCTGGAGGAGGAAAAAAAGGTAGCTTTCAAAACACTTTCTCTGCAAGGCAATCAATAATTCTGACAAACTCTGTTGAATCTCAGGCTATGAATGTCAGGAGGGCCCCTACCTGGTCTGTCAGGAGCTGCCCTTGGCTGGCCAGGTCTTTGGGTCTCCAACCCAGTAATCAAAGAAGCTATTTCTCACTAGAAGTATTAAAGTGTAGAGAACTAGGCGTGGTGGCTCATACCTCTATAATCCCAGCACTTAAGAGAGGATGATGAGGTCAAAGCTAACATGAGCCACTGAACAAGACTATCTCAAGGGCACAGAGAGAAAGGAACTAGTCAGTGGCAGCCATTCCAGTGACTTGGGAGACTGGAGCCAAAGAATCACTTGAGCCCAAGAGGTTAGAGCCAGCCATGGCAATAGAGTGACACCAACAACAGTGAATCTTAATTTAAAAACAAACAAGAATGTGATTTAGCATCGGGGTACATGCCTGAAATCTCAGCACTCTGAAGACAGAGGCAAGAGGACACTACAAGTTCTCAAACTTGCAACATAGTCTACATATGTAAGATCCAGGCAAGCCACAGCTACACAATGGAATCCAATGTTAAAATAAATAAGTCAACAGCTATCAAGCCAGGGATACATGTCTATAACCAACCCTCAGGATGCAGAGGCAAGAAGACTGAGTTCAAGGACAGCCTAAGATAACAAAGGGAAAACCTATTTAAAACAAAACAACAACCAAAAGTTTTCTTTTTCATTTCCTGAGGCAGGCTCTTCTCATCATACAGATCTCCCCCCACTTGAGGTTTGAAGAACCTCAAGGCTTGAGGTTCTAATTTCTAGCATGCACCTAACATGCCAATCCTTCAAGGCTGCAGAATGAAGAACATGTCACTCACGACACTGTGTGGGAAGCCCAGTGCCCATGACAGAAGGGAATCCTCAGCTTGAACAAGTTCCATGCTGGGAGAAGCAATCAGCAGATAATGTGGAAGAGAAGCACATCTATTACCCCAGCCTCTAGCTAATGATAAATACAGGGGCATGTGCCTTCTGCAGAGCAGGTCTAAAGGGTACTCAACAGTCCAAGCTCAACTGCTTTAATATGCTAGTTTATGCTAACTGGAAATTAGTTTCTTTTATCATTTTTGTTAAAAGTTAAAGCACATTACTGTAAAGACGACATGTGCCCTAAAAACTGATAGGAAGATTTCTCAATCTGCATGGTTCACCTTCTGGACCAGGTAATATCTTACTGAGAGGAAGCAGTCCTGTATCATATGGGGTGTTTAAAGCATCCCTGGTGACCAATAACTGGGGGAAGGCGTACTCATTCCCCTATCTCCAGATGCCCAAAAGTCCTTAGGGAGAGTGGGGGTGTCAGCTGTCAAAACCCACTGACACATGTGCACGGACTTTTGTTCATGCACTAGGGATGGAACTGGGCAAACTCCCCAAGCACACTATATGCACACTTCAAGGCAGCCACTCCCAGTACTACCCCAATGAGCAGCTCTTCACAAAGCTGTTTTAAAAATATTTACCAATGTACTCTATATAACAGTCTTTAAAAAGACGTAATAATAACTGAAATCACAGCTATAAGAAGCCTTCAGCAGTTCTCAGGTTTCTAACATTCTACACTTGCTCCTCCAGATCTCAACTCACTGTCCTGAGCATGGACCTAACATATTATGGAAATGTTTATTGGCATACAGAGATATTTTTCTTTGCAAAATAGCAAGACTTAAAACCCATTTTGAATTTGTTTGCTATCTTTTTGTTAAATCCATGAAGACTTTTCTAAAACTGCAGAATGTGGCAGTGAAGAAGCTTTGCTATCTCCGGCTGCCCTGGGATCAGCTTCTCCATCCCTGAATGTCACGTCACCCCCACCCCTCAGACAAGTGTGATGTCAGCCACCGAAACTGGCTAGAAAGAGCCACTCCTATAATCCTAGCACCCTAGAGGCAAGAGAAAAGAGATGTTGAAGCCAGCCTGGGCTATATGAGATTCTTTCTCAAAAGTCAGGGAAGGGAAAGTGGGCCAAAATGGACAGACTCTCAAAGAAAGTGGGGGGGGAGGGCTAAACATATATCTGACTCAGGGTCTGGCTTAGTAAATATTAAATAAATATGAAAGACCATTACTTATGCAATATTTTAGAAACAGAAGACAAACGACTGAGGTTTTTTTTGTTTGTTTTTTGAGTCAGGGTCTTACTCTACAGCCCAGGCTGGATGTGACTTCCCAATATAATCTTCCTGACTCAGCCTCCTAAATGCTGGGATTACAGGTATGAGCCACCATGACCACACTCTCCCCCCACCCCTTCTCTTTCTCTACTCTACCATTGAACTCCCTCCAGCTGCAGCCAGATGAATGGAGTTTTAAGTATGTCCATGCCTGATTTCCCCCATACCACACAGACCAATAGCCCAGGCTTCACAGGTAGGAGCACAAGGCTTTCGATAATTAGCAGTCTGGGTACCACTAAAGACAGCAGATGATTTCCCACAGACACTCCATGGCTCCAGTGTCCTGCCTGCTATCAAGATGAACACATGGAAAGTACAAGAGGGAACCTGCTCCCTGGCACATGGCAGATAGGCTCTCCCCTTCCTCTGACCATCTCTTCTCCCCAAGAGCTAGGGCACCCCCCTCTGGCATGATGGTAGTGGTGGTGACGACAACTCACAGTGAGCTGGATGGCCAGGTTGTCAGCCACCTTGTCCAGAAGGGCAGTTGTGGGCTTCTCCTTACAGAGCAGAACCAGCTCCAGATCCAAGTCCCCCTTGAGCAGAAGACCCTTGGCTACCAGGCCGACCCGCATCACGCCCCTCAGGGTCCTAGTCATGTGTTCCGCCTTCTGTTCCCTGAGAGACAGACAAAAGTCAGGCTCAATGGGAAACCGACCTAGCCAGAACCCAGAGAGGTTGGCACTTCTTAGAAGAGATGCTAACTTAGCTGTGCCACATGGTGACACAGACCTGTAATCCCAGCTCTCAGGGGGATGAGGCAGAAGGACCTCTGTGATTTTGATGCTACCGTAGGCTACAAAATAAGTTTAAGGCCAGCATAGGCTATCCAGTGAGATCCTGTCACAAAAAACACTAGATGAGCTAGGCAACATAGAGGCAGGCAACATCAGGAATTCAAGGGCAGGCTTGGCTATATAGTAAGTTAATAAGTCTGGGCTACATGAGACCCTGCCTGAAAAGACCTAAGCCCTCCTCAACAAACAAACAAACAAACAAACAAACAAACATACATACATACAGAGACACTGAGACTCACCCAGCCCCTTCTTTGCTCTCATCATCTGGGGGCGTGTCCATATTTTCTGCCTCAGAGAGCTCGCTGTTGCCTTTCTCCTGCTCATCGATCCAGTCAGAGACAGCCTTGAGGGCCCGCTCAGTGTGGGACACCATGTTCTGTACAGCCTCCAGCTCCTCTTGTGTTGGGTACACTGAAGAATGCTTTGCCATCACATGGCGATCATCATTCACAAAAATTCTCATGGGACGCTGGAAATGTGAAAACTACGCTAAAAATGATGCAAGGACAGGCAGCAGCCCACCCCTCACCTCAGTACCATTCCATCCTTCAGAGAAGAGTCTAGGGGAGCATGACCCAGGACCTGAGAGGAGACTCTCCAGGCCGCAGCAGGAATGGGGCACTCTACGTATCGCTATACTACAGTAGTCCCCCCTTATCCGCGGGGTACACATTCCAAGACCCCAGTGGAAGCCTTAAACCGCGGACAGCACCAAAACCAATCTAGTCTGGGTTTGACCTCTACGCACACAGGTCAATCAGGCACAGGAAGGGCTTAGACAGGACGGAATGTGAATGTTGTCTCCCTCCAAGTAGCATCGTCCTACTCACCCTTCTTCTTCTTGTGATGAAGTGATGATGATACAATGCCTACGTGATGAGATGAAGTGAGGTGAATGACGCAGGCATCAGGACGGCGCAAAATTTAAAACTTATCAATTTTTTTCTTTCTGGAAATTTCCACTAAATATTTTCAGACTGCGGTGGACCGCAGGTAACTGAAACCGCGGGAATTGAGAACACAGCTAAGGGGGGACTACTGTATTCACATCGTGACACGTAATTATTTTAGAAAATTAAATGTCTAAGATAAAATGCTAACAGCATCAAATGCTTTGGGGACATGCTATGAGCATCTCTGTACATAAGTGAAGGAAAAGTGTTGATGACCAAAGAAAAAAATGTCTTACCATTTTCCCCTCCTTTTTTCTTGCAGTGTCTGGAAATCAGCCTTGGCTTATCTTTTCAAACTGTGACAGTTCCTTGGTGTTACCAATACTTCAACTATCTATAAGACCAGAAAACCTTTTTTAGTTTAAAATATCCCAGAAATGGATGATCTCAGCAGCTAAATACTTAGTAGTAGGGATAAAGTTGCTAGCTCACAAAGGGCCTGCTCACAGCAGGACACATCTGTCTTCCCAGTAGCCAGGCCAAGGCACCAAAACAACTCACTCTAATTTCCCCTGATACAAAAACAGCAGGCTTTGAGCAGACAGACACACTGAAGGTGTGTTCCCTGTTTCATTTCTTCCTATACAGCATGCAATGGGAGCCAGGAATGCGGCGGGTGGGGTGGTGGGGTAGTGCATGACACAGATAACACCGTGTGTATAAGAGGCAGGTTGTCAGAGTTTTCTGGTCCCCAAACTTCAAATCCTTTGGCTTCCACCTCCCAAGTGTTAGGACAACAGACATGTCCCACCAAGCCTAGCTTAGACTCTTACAGTTCTGGAACCAAACAGGGACTTACATGCTGGGTATGTACTCTATTTTGCAAGTGTGTGCTATATGCACACCAGTCTCTGTGGGTACACATGGAAGACAGAGAAGGTGTTGGGTGTCCTGCTCTATCAGTTCCCACTTTATCCCCTTATTGTAGAGCCTCTCACCAAACCTGGAGCTAGGTTAGCACCTTGAAAGTCCTAGGGATCCTCCTGTCTCTGTCCCACCACAGCACTAGGGTTACATCCTCCATGAGGCCATGGTCCAGCTTTTCCCAAGGACACTGGAACTCTACCTCAGGCGTTCATGCATGTGCAGCAAGCTTTCAGACTTATCCATTAGGCCATCTTCCCAATCCTAGGGTTGGTTTTTCAAGGCAAGATTCCTTTTTTTTTTTTTTTAATGGTTTTTCGAGACAGGGTTTCTCTGTGTAGTTCTGGCTGTCCTGGAGCTCACTCTGTAGACCAGGCTAGCCTCGAACTCAGAAAGACGCCTGCCTCTGCCTCCCAAGTGCTAGGATTAGGCATGTACCACCACTGCCCGGCTAAGGCAGGATTTCTATTATAGCTCAGGCTGGCCTAAAATTTTCTATACAGAGAAAAAAATGACCTTAAATTCCTGATTCTCTTCTATATCTTTCAAGTGCTAGATTACAGGCATTTGTCACAGAAGTCAAGCTTTCACTTAGTTTGCATAATACATTCATCAAACACAGAGACACATAGAAGCTGGGCACACGCTCATTTCCCTGGCTGCACTCCCAACACCAAAGTATGCCGGGCTGTATAAATAAACTCGAGCAGGCAGTGAAACAGGGGTTGCTCAGTAGTAGAGCATGTGCTTAACACACTGCAGACACTGGGTATTATCCCCAGCATTAAAACTCAGAATGTAATGTAAAGCTGAACACGGTGGCTCACACAAGTGATCCAGGCAGAGGCCAGAATGAGCTGCACAAAGATCTTCCTTCAAACCCTAGGATCCACACAGTGGAAGGAGAGAAACAACTACATTCTTGAAGTTGTCCCCTGACCACCATGTGGGTGATATAACATGTTCTTCCCCGTGCAAACAAATAAATGTAATAAAAAATTAAACATAAACTAAACATAAGATTAACAAGCTACCAAAATATGTTGTGGGTAGAAATGTTGAACAAAACATGGGCACTATTCCCAACCCCTGATGAGGACAGAGGCAGGAATAGTGGGAGAGGGAGGCTAGACTGGGTCTGCAAAGCAAGTTCCAGGCCAGCCATGCTGTAAAAACAGAAAGGGAGGGAAAGAAAAGGAAAAAGAAATTAAGAAAACCGCAGAACTTGGTAGTAGACATCTTTAATCCCAGTACTCAGAAGGCAAAGACATGAGCAATCTCTGATTTTGAGGCCAAGCTGGTCTACAAGGCAAGTTTCAGGAAAGCCAGAGACACACAGAGAAACCCTGTCTCAAAAGATAAATAAATAAATGCAAAAGAAAACAAAACTATGTTCATTAGGCATGGCAATATTCCCTGCACTCAGGAAGCAGAGGCAAGGGGTGCAAAAGTGAAGGTCAGCCTAGGCTATTTTAACCCTATTTTAATAAACAGACAGGGCAGGAGATAGATTAGTGGATAAGAAGAACACTTGCCAATCAAGCATGAACACCTGCAGTTGACTCCCCAATATCCATACAGGAAAGCCTGTAATCCCAGCACTATGTGGGTTAGAGACAGGAGGAGGCTGGCTAAGGCTTTCTGCTGCTTAGCTCCAGCTTCACTGAGAGCACCCGTGTGAGGACTGAGGTGAATGAGAGCAGGACACACATTATTATCCTCTCCCCCTCACACTCACACAAACTTTGATTTCAAAAAGAAATCAAACATTCATACAAATAAACCAAAATATCAACCCTTCATGTTGGGAAAAGGAAAAGAGGTAGGAGCTCTGAGCCTTGAGGACACTGCAGAGCCAGAGAAAATCATGAGGTCGCAAGGAGCTCTGCTGCATGGAGAAAAAGTGGTGAGTACTCTCCACCTTGGTCAGAGAAGCTTCTGTTTGCAGTGGGCTTGGGTCAATGCAGACTCATAACCAGTCCAAGTGCTGAAGATACGCGATTACTAAGTCCACAGCCCTAAATGGGACATCTAGTCAATGGCTCCTAGGTCTAGGAAACAGCACAGAAGAGAGGGCAGACAGGATGCTAAGAGCCATAGGATGTGGTAGGAACACCGTGAAAGCATGTCTTCCTGATATGACCTGGCTACTGCACTTACAGTAACTGGGGCTACCTGCACAAGACCTACACTGCTTAGGGTCTGTCAACATTTTAGCATAGATGGAGGAGTGGCTTTAGGAGGCCCACCCTAGCTGAGGCTCTCTTGGTAGTTAATAGCTGCTAAGGAAAAGATAGTAATTTTCTTTAATGTTGCAACCATTGGTAAGTTGCCCATGCACCAAGTATGGAACAACCCCACCACTACCCTACTAACATACTTTTACAAGCAACCTTAATTAAAGGTAATGGGCTATAAAACAGCAACAAAACAAATAAAACAAAAAAACAACAAAACCCTGAGGCAAGGAGAGACCTGTTGAAAAGGACTCAGCAGGAATCTGACAGGGTGAAGGGGGAGTAAGAATAATCAAAATCTATTATGTGCATGGACAGAACTGTTGAAAATTTTGTTAAAAAATATTTCTAGAAGGAGCAGCCAGCAGAATGGCTCAAGGGTAAGGGTGCAAAAACTAACTCCTCCTGCAAGCTGTCCTCTGAACCTCCTCAGGTATGTTATAGCATGTGCGTCACCCCCCTCATCCCCCGGCCACCACACAATAAAAAAATGAATGTACTTAAGAGACAAATGAACATTTGGAAAAGCTAAGATACCCAAATGTACAACATAAGTCTTCAGGGCAAAAGCAGCTACATACACAATTCTCTAAGAAACATGCAAACTACAGCGAGCCCCACTCCTGTGCCCTACAAACAGCCTGCCTAGGCTGCAACTGTCCACCAGTCAACAGCTAAGTCCTTCCACAGCGCCACTCTGCTCTATCACACCAGTGAGGCCTTTCAGCTATACTAGTTACAAGACAGACTATAGGTACAACCCTCAAAAGGCATAAACTGCAAGGACAAAGTACCAAAACTGCCCAAAGAGACTTTCCTAAAGAGCTTCAGGACTGCCTAGCAATCAGCACTACCCAGTTAGAAAGTTAAACTAACAGCACAGCATGGTAGATGCAGAGTGCTGCAGAAGTGGCTCAGGAAAGAGGAGAAAGGCATCAGAGGACAAAAGGCAAGGAGAGAGTGCAGAGGGATGATAAGAGGCAGGAGACCAAGCCTAGGCTGTAACTGCTCCTAAGCAGGCACACATGGGAAAAGCCAAAGCCCAGTGACTTTGGAGTTACCTGTCTGCCTCTCAACTTTCTATGGGGTTTCTTTCTTATTCTTGAAGCACAGAGAGAGCCCTGCACAACATCTTAAAAGCTAAGCAGGTCAGCCTATGTAAGCCACAAAGCCCAGGTTCCTCTGACCCTTAGGATGGTAGCAGTTCCTTCCCATGTAAAAAGGAAGAGACTGGAACTCAGCTGAGAGTCAACTATACCAGGCTGTGTTGCAAAAGGATGCCTATGCACAGCTCCAATGTCAGCACTTGAAAGGTAAAGGCAAGGCCGGGCAGTGGTGGTGCACGCCTTTAATCCCAGCACTTGGGAGGCAGAGGCAGAAGAATTTCTGAGTTCGAGGCCAGCCTGGTCTACAGAGTGAGTTCCAGGACAGCCAGGGCTACACAAAGAAACCCCGTCTCGAAAAACCAAAAAGGTAAAGGCAGGATCAGGACTTAGGACACGTTTGAGGCCAGGCTAGGTTAAGGGAAAATTTATCTCAAAAGCCAATGCTTGAGAGCTAAAAAGGCAGCTTTGTGGTTAAGAACACTAGCAGTTCGGGCTGGAGAGATGGCTCAGCGGTTAAGAGCACTGACTGTTCTTCCAGAGGTCCTGAGTTCAATTTCCAGCAACCACATGGTGGCTCACAACCATCTGTAACGGGATCCGATGCCCTCTTCTGGTACAGTGTACTCGCATACATAAAATAAATATATAAAACCTTTAAAAAAAAAAAAAAAAAAAGAACACTAGCTGTTCTTATAGAAGACTGGAGTTACCAGCACCCATACTGAATAACTTACACCTTCCTGTAACTCCAGACATAGACACTTGTACTCTCATACTTACCCAACCCAGGGACGGGGAGACACACACACACACACACACACACACACACAGAAACACACATGTTAAAAAATACCTTCTTGCCGGGCGGTGGTGGCGCACGCCTTTAATCCCAGCACTTGGGAGGCAGAGGCAGGCGGATTTCTGAGTTCGAGAGTTCGAGGCTAGCCTGGTCTACAGAGTGAGTTCCAGGACAGCCAGGGCTACTCAGAGAAACCCTGTCTCGAAAAACCAAAAAAAAAAAAAAAAAAAAACCTTCTTAGGCCGGGCGGTGGTGGCACACGCCTTTAATCCCAGCACTTGGGAGGCAGAAGCAGGCGGATTTCTGAGTTTGAGGCCAGCCTGGTCTACAGAGTGAGTTCCAGGACAGCCAGGGCTACACAGAGAAACTCTGTCTCGAAAAAAAAAGAAAAGAAAAAAAGAAAAAAAAGAAAAAAAGAAAAAAAAAACCACCTTCTTAAAAATATGTACTGCTGGCTGGGCGGTGGTGGCGCACGCCTTTAATCCCAGCACTTGGGAGGCAGAGGCAGGTGGATCTCTGAGTTCGAGAGTTCGAGGCCAGCCTGGTCTACAGAGTGAGTTCCAGGACAGCCAGGGCTACACAGAGAAACCCTGTCTCGAAAAAACCAAAAAAAAAAAAAAAAAAAAAATGTA
>NW_021604598.1:2325920-2365576 GCF_004785775.1 Grammomys surdaster | reverse complement strand
AAAAAAAAAAAAAAAAAAAAATGTACTGCTTAGAAGATGTGATAAGGATCCAAGTTAACAGGGTACAATGGAGGATGCCTTTAATCTTAGCACACAGGAGGCAGAGACAGGCATATCTCTGTGCATTTGAGGCCAGCCTGATCTATAGTGTAGACAGCCATAGTTATGTACAGAGACTCTGTCTCAAAAAAACCAAAAGAAGTTCAAGTTCAGTCCCCAGCACCCACATCAGGTAGTTCACACCTCCTCTAACTCCAGGTCCAGAGAATCCAATGTCCCTCCTATGGACTCCACAGGTACCTGTACAAAGGCATACATAGAACATACATCATATCTAGACAGACAGACAGACAGACAGACACACACACACACAAATAAAAACTTCAAAGCAAAACTTAAAAAGAAAGAAAGAAGACACCTTTAATTCAACACGCAGGAGGCAAAGGCAGATGAATTTTTCTGTATTTCAGGTCAGCTTGCCTACAGAGCAGGGTCCAGGTCAATCAGAGCTACAGAGTGAGATCCTGTCTCAAAAATCAATCAAAAAAAAGAACAAGCAAGGAAAAAATAACTATGGTACCTTAAGCAAGTGGGAAGGGGAGGAATAATTTGATCTACCTGCTTATATCTAGTTCAGATAAATACATGGCTAAAAATACTACATGCCTGATATTTCCCAGAAATGTTTCAGCAAGAAAATAAAGAGGATGAGTAAAACTCAAGGTGCTGGGCAGGAGATGGATGTCCTGGGGCTCATTTCTTTGGGAAGCTCCTCCAGGTCCAGAGCTGTGGGTGTGCTGGACAAAATGTCCTACCTCTGGCCATGCCATGCCCCAGCCCATCTTCATGGTTTAAGAAAATCTTGCCCTAGTTCCCCAGGTAGACCCTGAACTTGCCACCCTCCTGCTCTCGCCTCTCAAAGCACTGGGGTTACAGGTATGCAAAGGTGCATACCACTGGTTGTTTTGTAGTTATTATTTATTTTATGTATGTTTGGGGGAACTGTGGGGAGAAATGGGCACATACGCATGCCATGGTGTGCCTGTAGTGATCAGGTTTACAAGTGTTGGCTCGTTCCTTCTACCATGTGGGTCCTGAGAATAAACTCAGGTCATCAGGTGTGGCAGAAGGGGCTTTACACATACTGGCCCCACCAGTGGACTTTTACTGCATAATACACTTCAGTACTTTTTAACAGATTTATTTATTTATTTTTATAAGAATATACTTTAGCTGTCTTCAGACACACCAGAAGGGGGCATCCAATCCAATCCCATTACAAATGTTTGTGAGCCACTATGTGGTTGCTGGGAATTGAACTCAGGACCTCTGAAAGAGCAGTCAGTGCTCTTAACCAATGAGCCATCTCTCCAGCCCTTCTTATCTCCCCCCACCCCCAGTATTTTTGATAAAGCACAGTCAGCAGTGAGTAACTAAAAACAAATCCAAAGATGTGAAAACTAACCACAGTCTGAATTCTACCAGGCACAGAAAATACCCAGGGCTAAAGAGTCAGACATCAGCTGTGGCTGGCTGTAACCCGAAGTCCCATGTACACTTCTCTCAACCAAGCCAAATCTTTGTAAAATCTCACAAATCATGATCATGAAGTTTCTGTCAGGTATGTTTAAGCAGGCTGGAGATGTGGCTTGGCAGTTAAAGAGTATGTGCTGCTCTTCCAGAGAAACCCAGCACAACTCAACTCCCAGCACTTTCACGGTGTCTTAGAAACATTCTGTAATTTCATTTTGAAGGAAATCTACCCTCTTCTGGCCTCCTCAGGTAGTAGCAGACAAAACTGTAGTGCACAGACATCCATGCAACAGGACAAGTTCAGAACAGGGTTAAAGATGGTTGCAAGAGCCACCTGGGACAGGGATTTATGACAACGGGATTTTCCGGGGCTAGTGTGCATGCAAAGTTCAAAATCACTACATGACATATTTAAGGACTGTGTCTTCAAAAGGACATAGAACTGAACTAGAGAGATGGTACAGAAGCTAAGAATACTCGCTGAGATCTTGCAAAGGACCTGAGTTCTGTTGCCAGCACCCACATCCGGTGGGTCACAATCACTTAGAATTCAGCTCCAGGAGATCCAACATCCTCTTCTAGCCTCTTCAGGTACTGACATATGTGTAGCATATACTCTCATAGACTCAGACCACACATAAATAAGACTTTAGACACAGAGGTGTAGACTCTGTGTTGACACAAGTCTGTAATCCCAGTGCTGAAACTGAAGATCATTTTGAGGCCAGCTTGGGCATCCTGTTCCCCCCCCCCCAAAAAAAAGGGGGGGGGAGGGAGACAGCCAAAGAGAAAAGGGAGATGGCTCAGTGGGTAAAGGACCCTGCCACACAAACCAAGCCTGACACCTGACCAAACTATATAAGTACAAGGAGAGCAAGAGTTCCCACAGGCTGTCCTCTGATTGTCATACATGTGCCATGCTACACTCACATCCCTCCCAAATATCAACACACATGCAGAATAATCTATATGCATTTTTAAATTAAACATCAAGGGGGCTTCTGAGGTGAGCCAATGTTGCTCCTGTAGAGGTTGTAGCTCCAGCCTCCCAGTGGGTAGCCCTGGTGCTGGCTAAGGCTTGACGCCCTTAAACAACTACTGATGCTAAGCTTTAATGTGGTATTCAGTCTAACCAAGAAGTTTTCATCTTATGAGACATAATAAAGTATCACTGGGATAAAGCAGAACCAGTGTTAATAAGAAAAACAACCTAGGGCTGCAGAGATGGCTCAGCAGTTAGAGCACTTCCTGCTCTTCTTGCAGAGGACCCAGATTCTGTTCTCAGCAAAACAAAGTGACTCACAACCATCTGTAAGTCCAGTTCCAGGGGATCCAACATCCTCTCTGGCCTCTGCAGGCATTGCACACATGGTACACAAACACGAAGGCGAAAAACCCACACAAAAATTAGGTTTTATTAATGACACCCTTTCTCAGAAAAAAACAACACTCAAGAAAACATCCCAAATTAGAAGAACTGTGAACAAATACTGAACTGCAGATAACTTTGTAAGATGGTATCACTCTGCTCCTTGGTCTTAAATGCATCAAAAAAACAAAAACCTGGAAAATGGAGATGCTAGGCATGGCTGAACCCACCTATAAGCCCTAGTGCTATAGGAGGTTAAAACAGAAGGATCTGCTGACTGCCGGCCTACCTCCAGGTCCAGAAAGAAGCCCTTTTCAGGGGAAATAAGTGGAGAGGAACCGAACAGGACATTTGATATCCTTATCTGCCCTCTGCATCCATATTTGAGGCATGCACACAAACATACAGCACACTCCAAAATATACACAATAAATTATCTTCTTAAATGAAGAACTGGCCTGGGAAGATGGTTTAGTGGGTCAAGTGAATGCATGAGAACCTGAGTTTGGATCTTCAGCACCCATATAAGTCAAACACTGTAGTTAGTAACCCCAACACTGGGGGAAGAAAGACAGGCAGATTACTGATGTTGGCTGGCTAGCCAGTCCAGCAGAAAGAACAAACTCCAGGTTCTGTGAGTGACACTGTCTCAAAAATTAAGGTGGAAAACAACTGAGGGTGACAACCTTACACTAGCCTCCAGGCCTTCCATGCAGCTATCAGTGAGCAAACACAAACACACACAAACCCTAAGAAAGCAAAAATGGTTTAATTCAAATGACTGAGGGATGGACAGAACCTACAAATCATACAGTGTAAGAAATCCAGGAGCCGGGCAGTGGTGGTGCACGCCTTTAATCCCAGCACTTGGGAGGCAGAGGCAGGTGGATTTCTGAGTTTGAGGCCAGCCTGTTCTACAGAGTGAGTTCCAGGACAGCCAGGGCTACACAGAGAAACCCTGTCTCGAAACCGAAAGAAAGAAAGAAAGAAAGAAAGAAAGAAAGAAAGAAAGAAAGGAAGGAAGGAAGGAAGGAAGGAAGGAAGGAAGGAAGGAAGGAAGGAAGGAAGGAATCCATCCATCCATCCAGGACAGCCAGAGCGATGTCAGTGAGCAACCTTGGCTGTGCTTACAGTTGTGAAGTCCTCTGCTGCAAATTTGAACCTGTTTTGTCTTATATACAAGTTACAAATCATACACAAAAGGGATTCAGCACAGCCAAATACAAATCTAGAAGCCCACAAAGATAACAAGAGGAAAACAACTACACTACACTATTCTGAACGTGTTTTAGGTAGTAGACAATTGGCCCAGGTGATTGAAGGACTTAACAAAAACACTTGGAGGCTGTGGCTGGAGCTCAGCTGGAGAGCTGAGGAATACCAATGGAAGGGGCCCTGGGTTCCCACCCCAGCACTGCATAAACAGGGTGGTGGCACCAACCCATAATCCCAGAGTTAGGAGACATAAGGAAGCAGGGTTCAAGGCCAGCCTTGGCTACGTAGTTGAAACACTGTGAGAAGGAGAGAGAAAGGGCAAATTCCTCTAAGCACAGGAATTGAGGTATTCATTGGGCTACAGCATCAAAAGGGAGCAGCAGCCCAGTACTGTCTTCTTCATACCAGCATCCAGTTAACCTTCTGATTACCACCATCAGTGTTGAGCAGAAAACACATGGGCTTGCCTTAGCAACCGAGGCTGCCTAATTTGATTCTCTGTCACCACCAATAGGCCCACCAAGTTGACTCACAATGAATGACCACACCTGGCCTACCTGCAGTGTACCCTCCCCGGGCCCTCTCTCCATACTAAACTATAATGGATGGAGATGGCTCTCCATTCAGTTGGACAAAACAAACAAAAGAACTAATTGTCTGTGAACAATGACAGAGGTAGGCTGCCCTAAAGATCTACCAAGCAAGCCTCCCAGTCTCTGTGTGAGCTCAGATCTGCATGTCACAAACTGACCAGCAGTCCTCCCAGGAGCAGAGACTCTTCCTAAATGAAAGACTCTTAGGTAGAAACAAAATTAGCAAGAGGCCCCCAGATCCTGCCACATCACTCTACACAGAATCTATACCTGTCTCCAGGGCTGAGACTCAAGCTCGGACACCGGGACACCCATTGCTGGAGTTTCCAACCCCAATAAGCCTATATATATATATATATATATATATATATAAAAAATCCAGTTATTCTAATTATAAGCTATAAGCCTAGATTGGGCAGATCTAACACTATACCTATTTGGTCTCCAGCTATAAGACTCCTTGCTCTCCTGGTCATGTGGTTCTGGTTCATCATGGCTTCCTTCTTCTGTCCCTTCTCCTTCCCCTCTCATACTCGTCTGCCTCTTTCCTTGCACCTACTCTCAAACCTCCAATCCCACTCGAAACTCCACTGCCAATAATAGATAGGTTCTAGCCTTTACTGACCAGTTAAAATGGGGAGAAAGTCCACATGAGATCACCTGAGTATATGATGGGCTCTTGTCAGGGGCAATCCCTCTGGAGGAAGCAGAATCAACATCACAATACAAAAAGCATCAGGACAACCCACAACAGACACCAACCAGTCTCTCTGAGAAGCCGAGGGCTGAGGGAGGCATGGAGATTAAGAACATCCAAGTAGTCAGGGACAAGGAACACATTCTTTCCCTTACTTATAGAAGCAGGATTACAAGTCTTCACAAAGCCTTAAGCCTATGGTGTGCTGGACATCTTTCCACCTCTAATTACATACAAGGTAACATTTGCAACACTGTCCTGCCGAAGAACAAACCAGAAAATCATCAAGCCTTCCCAACACTGTGGGGAATGGTCCTGAAGTAAGGGGCATGCTCATCTTATAGTAAATGTGGCTTTAAGTTAAGCTGACAGCACTGTGCAGCACTCAGCAGTTCCTTCCTTTACCTTCTATCCAACTACTGCAATTCTACTCCTGCAGTCAAAAAGCAGCCCAGCCAGCTGCCAACCATCTAAACTTTGACAAGAGATCAAAAGCCCTCATACAAATCTCAATTCTCAAGGCTAGTTCAGCTCCCAGCATCCACATTGCAATTCACAACCATCTGCATCTTTAACTCCAGTTCCAGGAGATCTGATAGCCTCCTCTTCCCTCTGAGAACACTGCATGCATTGGGTGTATATACATACATGCAGGGCCCTCACACACTAAAAAAAAAAAAAAAAAAAAAAAGGAAGGAAAAGAAGAAAAAGAAAAGAATGTTTACTGTAAAGTTAAAAAGTTAAAATCTCAAGCCGGGCAGTGGTGGCGCACGCCTTTAATCCCAGCACTTGGGAGTCAGAGGCAGGCAGATTTCTGAGTTTGAGAGTTCGAGGCTAGCCTGGTCTACAGAGTGAGTTCCAGGACAGCCAGGGCTACACAGAGAAACCCTGTCTCGAAAAACAAAACAAAAACAAACAAAAACAAAAAAAATTAAGACCTTGCACTCAATCCCTAATACCACCAAAATAAACAAGCAAGCAAACAAAAAACCTAAACAAAAATTCAAAAGGGCTGAAGGATGGCTCAGTGGCTAACACTGCTCAGAGTTCAGTTCCTGGCACCCACATGCAGCTTACAACCATCTATTCCAGGGAAACAGACACCCTCTTCTGTCCTCCTTGGACACTGCACACATATGATGCATAAATACATACCCGCAGGCAACACACACACACATAGAAATGTTTTTTTAAAAGAAAGAAAACCCAAAGAAGAAAGTAAACAGCTCTAGGTCAGAGTGGGTGGTAGACTGCAAGGGATCAACAGGACAACATGGGCAGTGCAGTGGTTCAACAGTACACAAGCCTTTTATGTGCCGACTAGGGGGATTTGCTCCCATAACTGAAAAAGAAACCGATGTACCTACAACTCTGCTGTCAGAACTACAATACTAAAAATATGATGCAGGGCTGGAGAGATGGCTCAGCGGTTAAGAGCACTGACTGCTCTTCCAGAGGTCCTGAGTTCAATTCCCAGCAACCACATGGTGGCTCACAACCATCCGTAATGGGGTCTGATGCCCTCTTCTGGTGTATCTGATCACAGCAACTGTGTACTCACATTCATAAAATAAATAAATCTTTAAAAAAAAAAATATGATGCAGCCAAATTATCAACTGTTCCTGAGCTGTGAGAAATAATATTGTGGAAGATATTTAACAAAACTCCAAGGGACTATGAGGACCCTCTTCCCAGTGTGCTGGCAGGCAGGGAGGGGACCGTATGCAACCTTCCCTCCCCAAGCTCAAGCCAGAGACAGCCTTCAGCAAGAAAATTCTCAAGCTTAGAGAATTTGTTAAACAGGATCTCACTGCATAGCCCTGGCTGGCCTGTAACTCACAGAGATCTGCTTCCCTGGGTCTCACAAATGCTGATTAAAGGCACATCATGCCCAGATAAGACCTTAAAAAAACAAACAAACAAAACGTACTGTTCAATCTACTAAGTTTACTTCTCAATATGCTTTCTCTAGTTAGGAGGGAAAACAGGACCACCTCTCAAACCATGTAACTAGCACACAGGTGTGATTTCTTTTTCTTTTCTTTTTTTGGTTTTTGAGACAGGGTTTCTCTGTATAGCCCTGGCTGTCCTGGAACTCACTCTGTAGACCAGGCTGGCCTCAAACTCAGAAATCCACCTGCCTCCCCAAGTGCTGGGACTAAAGGTGTGCGCCACCACTGCCCAACTACAGGTGTGATTTCTTATAACAAAAGTTACCTTTTCATTTTCTGGAGGTGCTGGAAGTGGTCTTAAGCAAACTGGTAAGAATTCTTCAAGTGAAACACATTGCCAGTTCTTTGTGTTAACATTGTTAAAGAACTGGAGTCCTGAGCTGGGGGGAGGGTTCAGTGACAAACTGCTCACTGTGCAAGCCTGAGAACCAGGTTAGAGTCTGAGATTCCACACAACAGTCCAGTTATCCCAGCATGGGGAGTTGGGGGTGGGGGTGGGGGGTGGATCGGTGGCAAAGAACTCCTTGAGCAAGCTGGCCAGCTAGTTTAGCAAATCTGATGTGTCCACCTGAGAAACCCTGCCTCAATCAAACGGAGAGCAAGCAAGGGAAGACACCTGGTTCCAGCTTTGGCCCTCCCCATTCACTTGTCCACACACACACACACTAGCAGCTACACGTCACATGCAACATACACACACACACTAGTAGCTACACGTCACATGCAACATACACAGGGGGAAGACCCACACATATATGCACAAAAGACAAAAGAGGGGAAGAAGATGGGGTCTTGCAGTGTTACCTATGCCTGTACCTGGAAGGACAGATGCCCTGTCCAGTGTGGTAAATTTCATTCTGAAATAACTGCAGCTGTACATGCAGCTCTAAGAAGCCAGATAAACACACTGTACTCTAGGTCCTTCCTCTGAAACAACTTGCAACACCAGAGTGCAACAGCCTGACCAAGACTCTGACACTAGCACATGGAGACAAAGAATACTGCCCAGGGCAAGGATCCTACCCATAACCACTGGCACCCACTCACCCAATCGTCATGTTAAGAATGTCAGAGGGTGAGGGCGTCTCAGTGGTAAAGGAAAAGGCCCCAGTTCAAATCCAACCACCACAAAAAGGAGAAAGAGTCTCACAGACACAGACTTACACAGGGCTGGGGTGATGGCTCAGTAGGCGATAAATAGCACTTTTTTATACAAGGCCCAGCCGGGCGGTGGTGGCACACGCCTTTAATCCCAGCACTTGGGAGGCAGAGGCAGGAGGATTTCTGAGTTCAAGGCTAGCCTGGTCTACAGAGTGAGTTCCAGGACAGCCAGGGCTACACAGAGAAACCGTCTCAAAAAAAACAAAAAAAAAACAAAAAAAAAAAAAGAAAAAAAAAGAAAAAAGAAAAAAGAAAAAGAAATGCTCAAAGACAAAAAATAAAAAAATCTCAAAAAATTACAAGTACAAGGCCCAGAGTTTGAATCCTTAGCAATGGCCAGGCATGAGGTCTACCAATCAGTCTAGCTGAAATGGCCAGCTCTGTGTTTAATGAGACTCTGTCTCAAGGGAATAAGGCAAAAAAAAAAAAAAAAAGTGCTACAGCAGGGCATGCAATGTCCTCCTCTGACCTCTATGGGCACATACGCAGGTGAACACACACAGGTGCACACGAGCATACACCTCACACAAAGAAAGTGAAGCTACTGTAGAATGTGCAACTTGCCATTCTCCTCTGCCCTGGCAGCACTGCAGCCTCACACTCATTCATGCCAGGCATGGTGCTGTGCATCTACATTCACAACAGCACCTGAGCTGAGCAGGACAACTGACAAGTGAAGACCAACCCAAGTCCTCACAACAATGCTGTCTTAACGAACAAAAACTAATATGGCTCAGATATACTCTGAGCTCCACAATGTTGCCACACAGCATTCCTGGGATGGTGGTATACAGCTTAGCCACAAAATACATGGGCCAGACCCCAACAACACTATGAAAGGTTGGTTGTAGTGATTTGTGGGGAGAGGGCTGATGAGATAGGGTCTCTGATAGGCCTAGTTGTCCTGGACTTGACATACCTGCTTGGCTGGCCTCAAATTCAGAGATCTGCCAGCTAGGATGTTTTTCTTAAGATATGTTTTTCCCCAGAACTTTACCAGATTAATCCACCACTTAATCCAGCAGGAGTCAGAGGCAGGCAGATCTCTGATTTCCAGGACAGCCAGGGCTACAAAAAGAAACCCTGTTTCAAAAAAAAAAAAAAAATCCAAAGGGAAGTTTTCCATATTTTTTGCATTTATGTATTTATTTTGTGTGCACATACATGCTCTACATTTTGTTCATGGAGGTCAGAGAAGTGACGCAAGGGTCAGCCTTCTTTTCCCCTGTTGCTTGGGCTTATGTAACAAGTGCCTTTAGCCATGAGCTACCTCACAGGTCCATCTTTCATCTTTTGTTCTTTTTTCCCCTTTAACTCTAAGATTTATTTTTATTTATGTGGATGTGGATGCCAAATGTATGAAGGTGCCAGTAGAAACCAGGAGAGGGTGTTGGATCTCCTGGAGCCTGACTTTCAGGTAACTCTGAGTCTCCAGACCTGGGTACTGGGAATCAAAATTGAGTCTTCTGGAAAAACAAAGTGTTCTTAACCACTACTAAGGCCCCATTTTATTTTCCTTTTTTTTGTGGGGTCTGAGGCCATGGATAGAGTCTCACTATGTATCCCTAACTGACCTGAACTCACTATGAACCAGGCTGATCTTAAACTTACCAAGACCCACTGGCCACTGCTTCCTCCACCATGCTAGGATTAAAATCTCAAGCAAACACACCAAAACAACTCAAGCTCACCTCCCCAAGGCAGATACACACCTAAGTGGTACAGCTGTGGCCAGGCATCCTGCAGTACCTCTGAGAACACTGACTAGAGTCCCCTTCCTACATGGCTGCACAAGTCCCTGTGTACAGAGACTGAGCAGTTTTTTCCTACAATGCTGGGACCTACACTCTGGTATTGTTTTTAAATGGGTCTAACTCCGCTCCCCTCAACCACCAGGCTCACACCATCATTTGCTGCAGCCTCAGGAGACTACAGCCCTAGTTTTCTGGCTTGGGCTTTTTAAATAAATTATGAATGAAGAGCAACAATTAACCTGCAAAAACTTCCAAAGAGTACACTCAGAAACAAATCTAAGGCAACACTTCGTTCTTTAAACCATACACCAGGGTTGGGCAGCGGTGACTCACACCTTTAATCCCAGGCCTCAGGAGAAGAGGCAGGCAGATCTCTGTGATTTCAAGGCTAGCCTGGTCTACAGAGTGAGTCCCAGGACAGCCAGAGCTGTTACACAGAGAAATCCTGTCTTGAAGGGGAAAACACACACATACAGCACACAGACACTGGCTACAAGTTCACACTACACAGTGAAACCCTGTCTCAAGAAAGGGAAGGAGGAGCCGGGTGGTGGTGGCGAACGCCTTTAATCCCAGCAAAAAAGAAAAAAGAAAAAGAAAAAAAAGAAAGGGAAGAAGGGGGCACGTGCTGCCCTTGTAGAGGACCTAAGGTCTGTTTCCAGCACCCATGTAATTCCAGCTCCAAGGAATCCAGCCTCCTCTTCCGACAATTGACAGTACCTGCACTCACATGTGCATGAACACGCAATCAAAAATGCAACAAATCGCAGGGCAGTGGTGGCGCACGCCTTTAATCCCAGCACTTGGGAGGCAGAGGCAGGCGGATTGCTGAGTTGGAGGCCAGCCTGGTCTACAGAGTCAGGACAGCCAGGACAGCCAGGACAGCCAGGGCTGCACAGAGAAACCCTGTCTCAAAAAAAAAAAAAAAAAAAGCAACAAATCTAAGAAAGAAAACTTGGGTGTGATGACCCATACATAGAATTGCAGGTGGAGGTGGATCTATGTGAGTTCTAGGTCAGTCTGATCTACAAAGCAAGTTTCAGAGCAGCCACAGCAAGGTCAACAGAAAGGAAGAAAAGGTAGCACAAACCCAAAGCTCAGCAAGTATAGCAGGAGCATGTCTCTTTTGAGGTTGAGGCACAGAAACCACAGGCCAGCCAGAACTACAAAATGAGACCTTGACTCAAAAAAGAGGGCAGATGCCTTGTGGGGAGTTACTGGATAAAGATGGCTTGGTGGTTAGGAACTCATACTGTTCTTGCAGAGGACCCATTTGATTCCCAGCACCCACAATGGGTGATGGCTCACAATAGCCTGTGATTTCACCTGCAAGGAAATCCAACAAATACCACAGTCCTCCTTGGCCATGTGTGCTCACTTGCACATACCCAAACACAGACACATAATTAAAACATTACATTTTTTTACATTTTTTAATGTAAAGAAGGAAAAGCTCTTGAATAATAAATACATTTTTCAACAGACGGTGGCTCACACCTTTAATGTCAGCACTCAGGAGGCAGAGACAGGCATATCTCTGAATCTGAGACCAATCTGATCTACAAAGGGAGTTCCAGGACAGCCAGTGTTACAAGAGAAACCATTATTTCAAAGAACCAAAACAAACAAACAATATCATTATTTCTTTTCAAATCAGTTATACTTTGAAGGGCTGTGACCAGAGCTAATCGTTTAGAACTGGATGCACAAGGCCTTGGGTATCATCTCCCAAAAACCCTACACAGTGACAAGACAGAAAACAAACTATTAAATTACTTGTGTTTCTGTCCTTTAACTTTTCATTCCATGTGTTTACTGTGTGTGTGGTGTGGGATACCCAATACCACTATGGCAAAGATGCTCAGGTCAGAGAACAACTTCTGGGAGCCCTCTCATTTCATGTGGCTAGAAACAGAGCTAAGTTGTCAAGCTTAGCAACAAGTACCTTTACTCACAGAGCCATCTTGCTTGCCTTCCCTTATATTTTCAGTATCTACATCAGAAACAAAGTTACTGGACATCTCTCTATAAGACATTTAACAGCCGGGCGGTGGTGGCGCACGCCTTTAATCCCAGCACTTGGGAGGCAGAGGCAGGCGGATTTCTGAGTGAGGCCAGCCTGGTCTACAGAGTTCCAGGACAGCCAGGGCTACACAGAGAAACCCTGTCTCGAAAAACCAAAAAAACAAAAACAAAAAAAAAAAAAAAAAGAAAGAAAGAAAGAAAAAAGAAAGTCATTTAACAAAGAGAAAGAGAAGCTAGAGGCTGAAGAGAGGCTTTTAGAGCACTTGTGCACCATCCACATATTGGTTCCCAGCCATCCATTAACTCCAGCTTCTTCATAGGATCCAACGCCCTCTTTTGATCTCCTCAGGTACTTTAAGGCACAGACATGATGAGCAAACATACATGCAGACAAAACACCTATAAAGAAAAAGTGACTTCAGAGTGTCCAACTGTCCACTGTTATAAAAAGGATCACCTAAGACATATTGTCTTGTAAAAATCTCAAGGACCTAACATACCCAACTAGTAAAAGCTTAGAAAGTTGAGGACAGGTGAGTCTCTCACATCCTTCCTCCCCTTCTGTTCCAGCACTTGATAAGGAAGCAAGGAGGAGGAGACAGCCACTGCAGCTTCAGACACACTACAGAAGGCTGCAGCAATACAAGTCCAGTTCATCTCTCCAAAAGCCACAACCCTCTTCATTCACTGTGGAGACTTCAATCAAGCCTCGTTCGCTCTAATTCTAAACCACTGAAAACAGTAAATAAGCCAGGCAGTGGTGGTGCACACCTTTAATCTCAGTGCTTGGGAGGCAGAGGCAGTCGGATTTCTGAGTTCGAGGCCAGCCTGGTCTACAGAGTGAGTTCCAGGACAGCCAGAGACACACAGAGAAACTCTGTCTCGAAAAACCAAAAAGAAGTAGAAAAAGAAAATAGTAAATAAATCTTTCTCTCCCAGGACTTTACTATAATCAACAAAAAAGCACCATATAGAACATAGGAATAATAAGTCCTAATGCACTAAAAGGCTCAATCACCAACAGGGTGGCAGCCCCACCATTGGATAGTTTAAACCAGGAGCCTGAAGCTAGGCTAACCTGGACTACAACACTTGTCCCTCCCTTCTTTTTTTTTTTTGGTTTTTCGAGACAGGGTTTCTCTGTGTAGCCCTGGCTGTCCTGGAACTCACTCGGTAGACCAGGCTGGCCTCGAACTCAGAAATCCGCCTGCCTCTGCCTCTTAAGTGCTGGGATTAAAGGCATGCACCACCACTGCCCGGCTTGTCCCTCTTTCAAACCCTGGCAGTGAGGTTACATGCCTTTAATCCCAAAACTTGAGTTATAGCCAGGGCTACACAGAGAAACCCTGTCTCGAAAGACAAAACAAAAAACAAAAAACAAAAAACACAGTGGCCAGTAGTAGCATGCCTTTAATCCCAGCAGTCTGGAAGCAGAGAAAGGTGGATCTCTGAGTTTGAGGCCAGCCTGATCTACAGTCTCAAGAACGAAAAAAAAAAAAGTTGCAAGTTCATGGGCCACACACATTGATATACTTGATGGTGAGGTTACCCATCTTTCAGAATGGATCAAGTAATCAAAGAGCTGACAATAGGTAGCAGATCCAGACTCAAATGTATCACTTACAATAAAATGTATCCTCACAGCTAAGAGAGATAACTACACTTCTTGAGCATAAGAATCACTCCCCTAGACCCAGAAAAGTAACAAGGAACTTTAAAAAAAAAAAAAAAAAAGGCACATCAGCATAGCCTGAAAACCCTGCCTCAGATTAAGGCACTCTGGGGCCAGTAAGGACTTCAAAGTGAGACTCTATCTGAAGAGGGGGGAGAGTAAAAAGAAGCTGTCCCTCCCAGAAAGAACTGCTAGTAAGATGTGGTGACACACACCTTTGATCCCACCACTCAGGAGGCAGAGACAGGAGGATCTCCAAGAGTTAAGAGGCCACCCAGGCTACATAGTGAGATCCTGTGCAAAAAAGATTCTTCTAACTCACATCTATACCTTCCTCCTGTGCCAAGTCCTGACCATACCAGGATGCCTTGCCCATAGAGCAAAAGGTTGGGGGTTGGGGGGGAAAGACTTGGTGTACTGACATAGAAACATAATCCCAGCCCTGAAAAGGCTGAGGCAGAAGGATTCCAAATTCAAGGCCTACACAGTAAGACAGTACTTCAAAAAAAGGAAAAAAAAAAAAAAAAGCAAAACTTTAGCAATAGCAAGTTAAAGACCAGAAGATGAGAGAGAAAAAATAGCCCACAGATTCCTCACAGTAACATGAACCTAGAAAACAGTATTAGAAAAAGCCAAAGGAACTTCTGCCTACAGGTATCCATTAAGTTACATCAGAAAAACTGAAAACAGCTCCAGTAGGAGGGAAATCTCAGGCTGGTCCAAAATCAGCAAATAGAGACTGATACAGCGCCCAGCTTTGCCAAGGCCAGCCTGGCACTAATCACCAGCCTTCAATCTGGACTGCAGACTTACAACCAAAATACCCAGGGCCTACAGATTTCATTCACAAACCTCGGCAGCCAGGAACTACCCACAACATTACAGCTAAGGGATAAAGCCCTCAGCTCTACTGGACAAGAGCAGTAGTACCTGTAGGGGCCTTTCTCCGTTCTCCTCATACTTCATTCACACGGCTGGGTGACCGCAGTAGCTACCCCAAAGGGCCTCACTCAGAATAGTGGTAGAACTCTATGATCAATCACCAGAGGATCCCACCCCAAAAACCTGAGGGAAAAACACTAGAAGTCCTAAACTTTTCCTTTTCCTGTGGACACAACATCATCATCATCCTGGACATTTTAAACAGAACAGAATTTTAAACCAGAAAAATACATTGAGAATACTTGAATCCCAACAGCGAGGGGTACCACAGAAACTGAGGCCTCTTTGCTGATCCAACACGTGTCCTAAACACCAACTTACCAGCAATTTCACTAAGGGACGGCTTACTTTTCCCAGTTTTGACCTTTAACGGGGTAAATCAAACAGACCGTTATATACCCCAAGTAGCTTATCCCAATTATGGAATAACCTAAGGTGAATTCCCCACCACTCAACTACTTGAAAAAATAAAATTTAAAGCACGCACGTTCAGAAGACTTCAATCATGCCAATCTACAGAACACAGGGTTCCCAAACATCACACCACATCACCGTTTGGGGGATTAGAAGCATAGCTGGGAATCACCATGGATGAAAACCACCTAAAGGTTGGGAAACTCAAACGACCTAAGTTTGGGTCTTGATTTGGAGGAAACCTACAGACCCGGGCTTTTAGAATTCGATAAATCCATAAATGCTTCGCTCAACGATCATCCAGGGACCAGGTTTCCAGGGACCCTGTTCAGGACCGCGTTCAGGACAAAGAAACGTTTCCCGCCATGGGAACTGGGATGAACCTGGCATCCTCATAGAAGCCAGAGATGTACCTGAACAAAGAGGTAAAGCGAGTAAAGGAAGGAGATTTTTCCCTTCTGCGTCCGCTGGGATGCTCTAGATGTGAGGGGGTGTGTGCCCCAACACGTGCGCGCGTGCGCGGGTCCAAAGCAACAGACAAAAGCTAGGGCTAGGGGAAAGTAAGCGGCCCAGGGAGAGGGGAGGGTACCACAGTGCGTGCGCACCCCCGGGGAGCAGCGCCCAGGCCTGGGCCAAGGGGGCCACGAAGGGGGAGAATGGATGCGCGCGCACGGGGGCACTGCCGCCGCCATTTTGTTTCCTCGGCACAATGGGGGAGAGTAACGGCCAAACGCGGGAGCGAGGCCGGAGGAGGAAGGAGCGAGACGGTGAGAGATGGAAAATCCAAGCGAAGAGGAGGGTCGGCGGGATAGTAACAGCCCTGTCACTAGCGTCCTCTTGGCCCAGCCTTCGCTGACAAGTGGGAGAACGGGCGGGGGGAGGGGCAGAGGCGGGAGACGCCACATTGCCGCTTACCTTGTCGGTGTTCACGTCCTTCGACCTCAGGCGCCGCCGCCCTCCTGCCACCAGCCTTCCGGAGTCTTCACAACCCCCCCTCAAAAAAAAAAAAAGCCACGCGGTTTTCGCCGGGGCTGCTTCAGTCCCAACTGCAATGGCGAGAAGAGGAGGAGGAGCCGGGGGCGAGCAGGCGGGCGGACGCGCGCCGGGGAGGTGCAGCACCACGTGACTGGCAGCGCCCCGCCCCCGCATCACGTGGGCGATCCATCTAGGCCCAACCCCCAGTGGGCGGGTAAGACGAAATGTGCTGGGAGGGGCGCGGTGCGCCTTATCACGTGACGTTGATTTAGCGACTGGATCTGATTGCGTGACGTCAGGCCGGTGCGCTCTGGAGTTTTGGCGGGTCACATGACAGTGGCTGGCTTCGCTTTCATCATGTGATAGGACTTTCGTTGTTGTTTCTTAACTCGTTTTCAGTATTGGTAGACCCGAATCACCTGATGAGAGCCCATCTATTTCGTTTGTTTTTTTCCAATGGCGGTTTTTACCCCCTTGCGACGGTTATCACGTGATGCAATGGAGCAGGGGTGGGCCCTTATGAGAACGCCAGTTCGTGAGCGTGCGCATGCGCCATGTTTCGAAGTCCGCCTCCGTACGTTGACCGACACCCGGTTGAAACACGTGCACAAGCGTTCGTCTACACTGGCTCAGGGCTCGTCAGCAATAGGCCAAGGGGCTCAGACTCACGTTGTCATGCTGCTCAGCCATCTCACTGTTCCTCATTTTTTGTATTTTTGAGATACAGTTTTGCTATTTTGCCCACACTGACTTTTAACGCGAAAGTTCTTCACTTAGATGTAGCTAGGTTACAAATAAAGCCATGTCACTAGGCAACTAAGGGTTTAATAGATTGCTTCGGTGTTAAGAGTGCTTAGCATTAGGAGTCCCTGGGTCAGACCCCCGTACTACACAAAACAGGCAAATTCCAGACAAGAATAAGGAGTAAAGCTCTCAAACTACCAGATCCCCTCCCTCTTCTTATCTGTTGTCTATTTATATGGATTTATTGCTGCTATCAACAAGTAATAGAGTTGGTATCTGGCTTTTTTTTTTCTTCTTAACTCGGCTAATAGGTTTTAGAGATCTGCCTCACCCAGAGTCTGAAATTGAGGAAAAATTTATAACTGAATCAATTTGTAGGTGGCATAAGATGCTTCTGATACAGGAAGACTTTCTAAATGATATGCCTGTTCTAACAGCGCCACCAAGTGGTAGACATGGTTAATACGGTTTTCCTGAGGTTTGTTTTCGGATGGATTTTTAATTTCTTTTTTTAATATGTTTAGTGTTTGGACTGCATGTATGTCTGCAACACGTTGTGTCTATGCATCACATATGTTCCAGGATCCCAAGGAAGTCAGAAAAGAGTGTTGAATCTTCTGGAACTGGAGTTATTTCTGAGGCACCTCCTCAGCCCCTGCAGACAAATGTTACTAATGTTTTTCTTTCAGCCTTTCTCAGTGTCTGTCTCTGTCTTGTCTGTCTTTCTTTTTTCTCTGTGTGTATATGTGTTTGTGTAGCCACACACTGTGTAAAGGTCAGAGACATTTCTACTTTCGTCTTTGTGTGAGATCTCGGGATTGAACTCGGTCTGATTATCCGCACCCGTGTAAAAAGCCGAGCATGGTAGTGTACAACTGGAACCCAGGGCTAGGGAAGTAGAAACAGGGGATCCCTTGGGTCTTATTAGCCAGCCAACCTAGCAGAATTAGCCAACTCTAGGATTAGTGAGACAGGCTGAAGAAGTGAAAAGACAACCAGACCAACATGCACCTCTGCCCTCCCCTCCGCATGCACAAGTGAACATGTAAGCCCATGTATACCACATAAAAAGAGCCAGTCTTTTAAAAGTGCACCATTGTCAGGGCAGGCCACACTACCTTGTAAGCTGCTAGACACATGGTGGCAAGGCCACTGTGACAAGCTGTGTCCTCCAAACTCATTGTCTGCATCAGGCTCTTGGTGAATCCCGGGGATCAAACTGGAGTCCTCAGGCCTGGTAGCAAGCACCTTTCCCCAGTGAGCTATCTCACCAGCTCCTGCACCACAACTTTTTCTTTTTTAAGATAGGATCTCACCCAAGCTAGCCTTGCTCTCAGCAAAGAGCAGAGAGCTACTTCCCTCTACTTCTGGAATACTGAAATGAAAAACATTTGCCACCTCCAGCTTGTACCACAACTTTTAAAATTGAAAATGGGGGTGGAGAAAGATCAGTGTTAAGAGCACATATTACTGTGACAGAGGACCTGGGTCAGTTTCTTCATAGCACCTGAGTGCTTGTAGTAAAGTCTACTGGGGAGCCTTATCTGCCAGTTCTTTTTCTTAAGCCTATATTAAAATATCTTTAACAGGGACCTAGATTTGATTCCTAGCAACTATATCAGTATGTTCACAACTTCCTGTAATTCCAGACCTCTTCTGATGTTCTCTTCTGGCCTCTATAGGTACCCACAAACAAACATACAAACATTAATAAAGATAAAGTAAATTTTAAATATATTTTTAGCTGGTTGTGGACTTTCAATCCTTTAATACTAGTACTCAGGGAGCAGAGGCAGGCAAATCTCTAAGTTCAAGACCAACCAGGGCTCTATAGTGACACCCAGTCTAAAAGCAAGAGCAACAGCGCTTTGTGGCTGGAGAAGGGTTTGAGCAGTTTGAGCACTTGTTGCCCTTGAAGAGGACTTGGATGTCAATTACAGAAGCTGCAGTGTTCTCAGTGTCACCCAGGGGGTCCAACACCTCTTCTGAGCTCTTCAGGCACGGTATGCATCTAGCACACATATACACTTGCAGGTGAACTAGAATAAGATTAAAAAGGTAGACACTGATTTATTGACATCTGCAGTTATTGAAGCACTGATAGTACTGCTTATTTGTAAAACATGACATCACCTGCTACATGGAACATAATGACCTGGAGAATTAGCTAAAACAATGGGCAGTTGCCCTTAGCAACCTGCTGTCACATAGTCTTCTATAAAACCTCCCTTGCTCACCTGTGGCTTTAGAGTATAAAATGAGAATGCAACAGAGCAGTGGTTGCCCACACCTTTAATCCCAGCACTTGGGAAGCAGGGAAAGAGAAAGAGAAAGAGAGAGAGAGGGAGGGAGGGAGAGAGAGAGAGAGAGAGAGAGAGAACAAACTGGCCTCAGCATTGAAGCCTTTAAGAGCATCCTAACTTTGGTCCACCAATGACACCTCTCCTCTGTTCTTGGTTTCAGAACACTCACTCCAGAAGGAGTCTGACAACATCCCTGGAGACCGCAATGAGATCTCCTTCAACAGACAAAATTAATTAAGTTCAACATAGCCAGCTCTACTCAGGTCGTGACAGAATCAGATAACGTCACAGGAGAGAAAGTTGACTATTATACATTGTTAGAAAGATACACATTCGAAAAAAAAAAAGTTAAAAAAAAAAGACAGAAAGATACACATACCAAGCAATGGTGACACATGCCTTTAATCCCAAATCTCAAGAAGCAGAGGCAGGCCGTTAGATCTCTGTGTTCAAGGCCAGCCTGGTCTACAGAGCCAGTTCCAGAACAGCTAGAGCTATGTAGAGAAACCCTGTCTCAAACAAACAAACATACAAACAAACAAAAGATAAATGAAAGAGAAGAAGTAAGGGTAAAGACACAGATCATCTGAATGGGATTACAAGTTTAGTCTATGTAGATTGAGAAACATCTTTTACATCAGATCTAAGAAGTAGGAGCAATGTATTCTTAGTTACAAACAGAATCTTTAACCTGCAAGGACTTAACACAGGAAAGCCAGGAATTTATTCTTTAATTCTGTTTTACAAACAGAGCTCTTAACCTGAAGGGTATATTTTCTTGTTTTGATCTTACACTCAGGGAACAGAAGCAGGCAGATCTCTGAGTTCAAGTCCAACATGGCCTATAGAATGAGTTCCAGGATATCCAAGGCTGTTATACAGAGAAAGACAGTCTAGAAATAAATGAACAAATATTAAAACACTTTTATAAAACTTTCCAATTCATTTTCGCCCTAAACCAATTAGTAACATAAATGTAGCCATTTTGTATTCAGACTGAGTTCACAGTTACTACTCTAACTGACATTGAAGAATGTTACTAATAACCCAAAAAGTTACCGTTGGATCACTTGTACCCTTGGATCACTTGTACCCTGTTGTCTCAATGTTCTGAAATCCCCTGTTCACCACCTGTCCACCATCCCTCTTACCTCACTCAGGACCAATCAGCTTAAAGGTTAGCTGATAATACTTTGTCTAGTTAGCCAAAAATGTTGTACCACGTCACTGTTTGCCTTTTGAACCTTGTTTTTTTTATATATGTAAAAAGCCTACCCTGAAGACAGACTGGTGCCACAATTAGGTTTTTCCTTCTTGTGTAACTGGACGTCCAGTAGTATGGTGTGGTTAATAAACTATTCTTACTTAATGGAGATGTGGTATTAGAGTGGTTTGTGTGACAATTCCCAGACCCAACAGCCCTGAAGTTTCTTTCACAGCAGAGTCACGAATGCAAAGTGGCCAACCTAACTGGGCCCTTAGCTCCTATCGCCATCACAGAGGAAAGGAGAGTGGCAGGGGAGGAGAGGGGAAGGGAGAGGAGAGGGAGAAGACACCTTGGAATTTCCACATCTCAGTGGATGGGCCTCTGTTTCTCACTTCTGCCCCGAGCATCATACCTAGCCTACCCTCCTCTGCCCTGCTCCTGGGCCTACTGCTTCCTAACAGAACTGGAGAAACACACAAAGATACCACATACCGACATACAGACAGACAAACAGATAGACATACATCCATTCTAGCATTCCTTCTTCAAAGCCATACATGTTCCTCAGGCAACAAGATGACTACTGGAGCTTTCCTCCCAAGACTAAAGCCAAGAGTGATCGAGGGTGCCTGAGACACCTTTGATCTCCTGAGGAGCCTGAACTAAGATTGTAAGTTTAAGGCCAACTTGGGCTACTTAGAAAATTGCAGGTCATCTTGGACACGGGTAGACCCTGTCTCAAAAATTAGTTAAAGGGCTGGAAGTCCTGGTATTCATCTTTAGTTCCAGGATTCAGGAGGCAGAAGCAGGTGGGTCTCCGTGAGTTTGAGGCTAGCTTGGTTTCTATAGTAAGAACCTGTCTGAAATTTGTTTTTAAAAGTGGGGAGGGTAGTCTGGAGGCATGGCTCAGTGCTTATGAGTATATTCTTCTTCTGTAGAGGACTTGTGTTTATTTCTTAGTATCCACATGGCAGCTCCCAATTGCCCATAACTACAGCTCCTGGGGATTTGGCCCTATTTTTATGGCGTCTGTACTCGAGTGTATGCACAGACACATACATAATCTTAAATATAAAACCTTTAAAAATAATAGAGTTAAAAATTAAAGAAATATTCAAAAAGGAAGGTTGGCTCAGTTGGTAGAGTGCTTGCCCAGCATACACAATGCCCTGGTGGTTGGTTTTTGGTTTAAAGATTTTATAATATATATTATATATTATAAAATTATATATATATATATTAGCTCTGTCTTCATGCATACTAGAAGAGGGAATCAGATTCCCTTATAGATGGTTGTGTGTAGGAGGCCTTCGTGATTCGCCAGTACAAGATGGCACCGGCTGGTCAGGCCGTTTGAATAAACAAGCCTGTTGTGCATGTGCTGGCTGCCTGGGCCACGCCACTTTTCCTATGCTAATGAGGCATTGCCTTGTGCTCCAATCACATACTTACACGCTGACTGTTAGAGTATTTAAGCCACACTCCTTACCCGCTCAGGGTCCTTTGCAAGAGTTATAGTTGAAATAAAGAGCTGGAGGGGAATCCTGTTGTTGCCGTGTCTTCTTTGCTGGCGAGGTGGGCGCGCGTGACAGTTGTGAGCCACCATGTGGTTGCTGGGAATTGAACTCAGGACTTCTGGAAAAGTAGCCAGTGCTCTTAACCACTGAGCCATCTCTTTAGCCCACAAAGTCCTGGTTTTATCGCCAACATCATCATGTAAGCCCAGTGTGGTATCACAGATCTGTTATCCCACTGCTAGAGAGATGGAAACAGGACAGTTCAAGGTTATCTTCAGCTAAAGATGGAGTCAGAAGACATCCTGGGCTACATGAGACACTGCCTCAAAAAAATGGGGATGTGACTGAGTAGGAAGACAATTGCCTAGTATGTGCAAATCCTGTTCAATACAACACTTTTTACTACAAAGGAAAGCCACAGCAACAATTAGAGGTATGGGGAGTTTGATAAATCTGAGATTTTCCAGGAGCAATAGTTGGCTAGGTGCAGTAACAAAAGCAGGCAACAGGTGGCAGCAGTATGCCTTAGTATGACAATCAGACTGACCCAAAGAGCCTATCAGAAGCAAAGCTGGCTTAGCAGCTGAAGGCATTTGCCGCCAAACCTAGGGACCTGAGTTGTATCCCTGAGACACACTCGCACTGGCACGTTCTTGCCTGAACACACGCACATGCACACTAAAAGAATAAATGTAAGTTTCTAGAGAGATGGATGGTTCATTGGTTAAGAGCGCTGGCTGTTCTTCCAGAGAACCTGGGTTCAATTCCCAGCACCTGTATGCTGACTCAAGCATCTGTAACTCCAGTTCCAGAGGATACAGTGCCTTCTTCTGGCCTTTGTAGGCAATAAATATGCACTTGGTACACAGACATCATATGTAGACAGAACACACAAATAAAAAATATTTTTTAAAAACTTAATGTGCGCCGGGCAGTGGTGGCGCACGCCTTTAATCCCAGCACTTTGGAGGCAGAGGCAGGCAGATTTCTGAGTTTGAGAGTTCAAGGCTAGCCTGGTCTACAGAGTGGGTTCCAGGACATCCAGGGCTACACAGAGAAACCCTATCTCGAAAAATCAAAAAAAAAAAAAAAGTGCATTGGTGTTTTGTCCACATGTATGTGTATGTGAGGGTGTCAGATCCCCTGGAACTGGAGAGTTATAGTTGTGAGCTGCCATGGGGTGCTGGAAATTGAACCTGGGTCCTCTGCAAGGGCAGCCAGTGCTCTTAACCTCTGAGCTGTCTCTCCAGCCCTAGATTTGTTTGTTTGTTTGTTTGTTTGATGCTTGTTTTTTGAGATAGGATTTCTCAGTATAACCAATCCTGGCTGTCCTGGAAATCACTCTATAGACCACGATGGCCTTGAACCCACAGAGATCTGCCTGTCTCTGCCCCTGGAATGCTGAGATTAAAGGCCTTTGCCACCACATCCAGCTTAGATTTTGTTGTGTGTGTTTTTTTCTTTTTTTTTTTTTTTTTTGGTTTTTTGAGACAAGGTTTCTCTGTGTAGCCCTGGCTGTCCTGGAACTCACTCTGTAGACCAGGCTGGCCTCGAACTCAGAAATCCGCCTGCCTCTGCCTCCCAAGTGCTGGGATTAAAGGCGTGCGCCACCACTGCCTGGCAAAGATTTATTTATTTTATGCATATAAGTACACTGTAGCTAGCTGTCTTCAGACACACCAGAAGAGGGCATCAGATCCCATTACAGATGGTTGTGAGCCACCATGTGGTTGCTGGGAACTGAACTCAGGACCTCTGGAAGAGCAGTCAGTGCTCTTAACTGCTGAGCCATCTCACCAGCCCCCAGATTTTTTTTTTTAATTAAAAATATTTTTTAAATACTTATTATTGCTGGGCAGTGGTGGTGCACACCCTTAATCCCAGCACTTGGGAGGCAGAAACTGGCAGATTTCTGAGTTCAAGGCCAGCCTGGTCTACATAGTGAGTTCCAGGACAGCCAGGGCTACACAGAGAAACCCTGTCTCAACAAACAAAAACAAAAACAAAAAAGTACTTATTATTGAGCCAGGCAGCAGTGGTGCTCTACATTAATCCCAGAACTCAGGAGGCAGAGGCAAGCGGATCTCTGTGAGTTCAAGGCCAGCCTGGTCTACAGAGTGATCTCTAGGTTGGCCACGGCTGTTACACAGCAAAACCCTGTCTTGAAAACAAACCTAGGGCTGGCGAGATGGCTCAGTGGTTAAGAGCACTGACTGTTCTTCCAGAGGTCCTGAGTTCAATTCCCAGCAACCACATGGTGGCTCACAGCCATCTGTAATGGAATCTGATGCCTTCTTCTGAAGAGAGCGATGGTGTACTTATATACATAAATAAATTATAAAAAAAGAAAGAAAACAAACCTAGAAGTACTTGTGTTTATGTCTGGATTTACACATGGTGTCCAAAAAACCCATTGTGTCAGGTCCCCTGGAGCTGAAGTTGTGATTTGCCTGATGAAGCTGGGAACCAATCTAGTCCTCTGTTAGGGCAGACTACACACAGAACCCCTGAGCTCTCTCTCCAGCCCATGTACTCCTGTTAACTACTACTGCACTGGTACTGTATTATTCTCATCATCGATTGATCGTTTGAATGTGTAGGTGCCATTCAGGTGCTGGGCACTGAACCTAGGTCCTCTGGAAGCAGCCAGTACTCTTAATAGCTGAACCATCTCTCTTCAGCTTGCAGCTTTGCTTTTTTTTTTTTTTTTTTGTGGTTTTTCGAGACAGGGTTTCTCTGTATAGTCCTGGCTGTCCTGGAACTCACTCTGTAGACCAGGCTGGCCTTGAACTCAGAAATCCACCTGCCTCTGCCTCCCAAGTGCTGGGATTAAAGGCATGCGCCACCTCTGCCAGGCCAGCTTGCAGCTTTAAAAACAAGCAAAATCAACAACAGAAAAAGAAACAACTTTGGGAGGAGGGCTCACAACTGTCTATAATTTCAGAGGACCCAAAACCCTCTTCTGGTCTCTGAGACCAAGGAGGCACGGGAGTGCACAGATGCACATGCAGACAAAATGCCAAAAAAAAACATGAAAAAATGTAAACAATAAATGTATCCTGATCTTGCAGAGGAACCAATTGATTTCCAGCTCTGACAAGGGGGCTCATGACGCTGTAAGTCCAGCTCCAGGGGCTCCAATGCCTACTGCTGGTCTCCATGGAAAACTACATCCACGTGGGACACATTCACCCAGATACACACAGAAATTACAAAAAAAAAAAATGACTAAATATTAGCTATTCTCAACCATGAGACCTTAGGCTCAGGTGCAAGTACAGGGTCCATGTCCAGGGCAGTTATGAGAGGAGAAGCAAGTGGCTGTTTCTGGACTCCAGCAATCAGTTCCCACTCTGAAGCTTTTGTTCACTACAGGACTCACTTTGGAAGTGAGCTCAAGGCTGGTTCCCATCCCTCCCTCCCCCCCCCCTCCCTCCCCTCCCTCCCTCCCTCCAGCAGCATCCCACATTCCCATTAAACACAGAGTTAGTGTCTGTACAAGAGGCACTTTATTAACTGGCTGGAATGCAATTATGTAAGCACAGGGGTGGGCATACAAGAGGAGGGTGAGGTGGGATGGCACACAAGACAGGCACAGGAAACCCTGGGATCCTAGGCTGGGAGCCTCATTTCCAAGATCCTGGTATATTACGGACAGCCAAAGTAGGGGTGAAGGGAGGGTCTTAGCATATGATAAGTAAAATGAAGAACCAGTCTTCTGGCTCTCAAGATCAAGAAGTTTGGCAATCAGATTCTCTAGTTTCAAGTGAAAGAAACCAGATAGGCCTAGCTAACTTGGAATACAGAACGAACCCACACCTCATCCCCTGAAACCGTCCCTTGGGTGAACTTCAGTTTCTTTCCTCTCACAAAGAGAGCAGTGTGCATTACTGGCAGAGAAAGGGCTGGGGAGGCAGGCCCTATTTCCATTCGTTTTCCAACCTCAAGTTTTCCATTAGGAAGCCATTAGGCAAAGCTGCTCTGTAGGATCTACGTAGAGGCCTGTTTTCCACGGCCACTCCTAACCACCACTCTCGTTCCTTGCACAGGGCCCTCCTCTCAGATGCTGTCTGTTTATCCAGAAGACTCTTCCAGTTCTGGGTACACACTCCTTCTTCCTGTGACCCCAGCCACCCCAGGCTAGAGGTGGGGTTACATATGAAGGCACTCTTGGTGACTCTATCTAGCTGTGGAGCCTGATGGAAGAGACGCAGGCAGACCCCTTACTGTCTGTCTAGGCTACAAAGGACTAAGAGTGAGACATGTCTGTGTTGGCCCTTAGGTACATCAGCCATGTAGATCCAATTCTATCTCGGCTGGGGAACGCAGAGCTAGTGTTCACTGAGCTGACTTGCCCGCTCTCATCGTCTTTCCCTCTTAGCCGGAAGGGTTACTGAAATACAAAGAAGCTTGCTGCAGACATCCTGGGCCATCTCCCATCCTCAGCTTCAAGTTACTTCACCATACTGGCACTGTCTGAGTCAGTAAGGACTGGAGAGACCCATTCTGTCCCATCTTCCAGAGCTGCACTAAAAACTCCCAATTGCCCTTTGGCATAGGAAAGAGATGCCCCAAATCCTCTAGGTCCCTGGAAATGGGAACTCGGGGAGGGTGGCAGAGAGGCAGTGATGTGACGTTAGGCAAGTCTGATGAGCTGGGGACTCTGACCCAGCTGCACAGCAAGCACCGGATCACAGCATCCTGAGATGGGAGGCAGGTGTCTTTAGGATTCTGCTACTTTCTTGTTGGTTTTATTCAAGAGTTTCTTGAGAGTGGAAGACATGAAGTAAGGCCTCTCAGCTGAACCGTCGTTTCTCTCCAGATCCTCCACTGTGGACAGAGACCCAAAGCAGGTGACATGAGAGGGAGTCGAGAGGCAGGCGTGGGGGTTGGGGATGGCGTGCAGGGAAGGGAACAGAGGGCCGTAGAGAAGCCTCAGGGTTAGAGAGCAACACACAGGAGAATATGCCATGGCAGCAAAGGCCTGTTACCCAAGGTATTTAAGAAGCTGAAACAGAACAATGCCAGCCCCAAGGCCTGCTTTCACTACCTTAAGTCCAAGGCCAGCCTGGGCAACTGAGAGAGACATTGTCTCAAAATGCAAAGTTAACAAGGCTAGGGGCATAGTTCAGTGGTAGAGCACTTGCCCAGTGAGAGGCAGGGTACGGGGCTCAGTGGCTGAGCCCCTGCCTAAATGCTCCAGTGAGAGAGAATGGGCTTATGGCTCAGTGAGAGGATAAGTGCCTAGTTTTGGAAAAGAAAGGGGTAAGGGAGGACTACAGGAGCCCCACATTTTCCCAGTCAAAGAAGCACCATCACATGCACAAACCGGGTCTCCAGAGGCCCCCTGGCCAGCTTGCCAGTCTCCCTCACTCTCTACTCCTCCTCAACTTCCTCCTGCTTGCCCGCCTGCGAACTCCCCTTCAATAGGATGTTTCTCAGCTCGGGCGACATGAAGTAGGGTCGCTCCTGAGAGCCGTCATTCCTCTCAAGGTCCTCACCTGGGCCCCCCAGGAACCAGCAGGGGGTGGAAAATGGGGTGGTCAGGAAAGGAGGGGGTTGGAAAAGGGAGGCAGAGGAAAAAACGGAAAAGAAGCCAGCAGGCATTGGGGGAAGAAGGGGAGGGGGGAGAAAAAGACACGTGGAGACCAGAGTTAGTGGCAGCCGTGAACCCTGTGCTAGTCCCCAACAAAGCCAGAGATTTCAAAGCCACAGACCCAGGGGACAGAGTATTCCAGCTATATCCTGGGGACAGAAGGGTGAAGAACAGTTAGCTTGAAGCGTGGTGAATGAGGAAGCCAGGAAGGCATGCACGGGCCTGGAAGGGACAACTCCTGCCCCCAGGGAACTCTAGGGTGAGAGTGCTTTCACTGGAGGGAGGCATTTCCTATCCTCTGGGGAGAAGGAAGTCAGGGCCCCTGGTGGGCTGAGATAAAGGGGTCACTCACAGAAACAGAGGAACAGCGTGTCCACACACATGCCATAGACGCTGAAGAAGCCGTGAGCAATCAAGTAGGAGCCAATGATCACTGTCTATTCAAGAGAAAATACCTTATTCCAGCCAGCTCAGGTGAAAAGCAACCCCACCCCATCACTCTCCTTCCTAGGCTGAGAAAGCTCTCACTCTCATGAGCCAAGAGGCTGTCTGTAGTTATAGAACTCGTGGCAATCCTCCTGCCTTTTTGTTTTGTTTTGTTTTTTCGAGACAGGGTTTCTCTGTGTAGCCCTGGCTGTCCTGGAACTCATTCTGTAGACCAGGCTAGCCTCGAACGCTCGAACTCAGAAATCCACCTGCCTCTGCCTCCCAAGTGCTGGGTGCTGGGCCTCCTGCCTCATTTTTAAAACACCTTTTTAACTTTTACAAAAGATCTGTGTGTGTTGCTAGCATGTTTATATGTGTAGCATGTGTGTACCTGACAACCATGACCATGAGAAGTTGCCAAACCCCCTGGGTTTGGAGTTGAGAATGGCTATGGATCACCATATGGGTGCTGGGAACTGAACCCAGGACCTCTGCAAGAGTTACAGTGTTCTTAACTGCTGAGCCGTCTCTCCAGTTCTAAAAACATTTGCCTTTCATCTTCAGGTGTGGCTCACACCTTTAATCCCAGCACTTGGAAGACTTGAGCTCTGTGAGCTCAAGACCAGCCTGGTCTACATAGAGTTTCAAGCCAGAGCTACATAGTGAGCCAGCCTCAAAAACAATCATTTATTTATCATGGCAATGTGGCTGTGATGAGTAAATTCTTTCCTGCTTTCCTCATGTTCACTTTTGATTCTATGTACGCACACGGGCACCTCGGTCACCTGCAACTGGAATTACATACAGTCTAGTGCAGTTGCTAGGACTTGAACATGAGTCCTTAGGAAGAGCATCGTCCTTTACTGCGCGGCCCCTTCTCTAGCTCTCTCCTCAGCCTGCAGTGGGCTGTGATGATAGGTAAGCACACAGCTCAGTCCTCTTGGCTGTTGGTGTGTGTGAAGGCCAGGTCAGTATCTGATACCCTCTCTTTCCACCTTAGTTTCAATGTTTGTTTAATCTATATATTACATTTCATGGTACTGAGCCCCACCACGCACACTATGCTAGTGGAGGTCAGAAGAGAACCTGTGGTAGTTGATTCGGTCCACCCACCGTGTGGGTCCAAAGGATGGCATTCGTGTCAGGCCTAGCAAGTTTTCAGCCACCTTGCTGGACCTCTGACTTAGTTTTATGAGATAAACTGCTGCTCAATGATTGGTTAGAAGGTTTGGCCAGGGTGCTCTGGGGATCTGAACGGTATGGGAGGTGTATACACGTGCACCACAATGGTGTGTGTTTGTCATGGCACAAAATTATGGGACTTGTGATCTCTCTTGCCTCAGCATAAGCCACCACACCCAGACCAATTAGATTTTTTTTTTTTTTTTGAGACAGTCTCACACATCTCTTGGTCTGGCCTCAAACACTAAGTAGCCAAGGATGGAACTGACCTCCTTATCCCCCTGCCTCTACCTCCCAAATGCTGGGATGACAGGCCTAAGCCACCAGGTCTGGCCTTCCACACCTCAACTAGGACCCAACCTGCTCCACAATGCTTCCTGCTTTTTCCAACCCCAGGGCCTTTGCATATGGCATATGTTGCTGTTTCTAACTTGCCTACCTTTTGCTTTCAACTTTAACAGCAAGTCCTTAGGTACAGGCCCCCTGGAAGCAATGTCTGATTCTAGACCAACCATGCTTCACACTGTCCTAGCACTATATACGTCGCCTTGAAGCTTTATCCAACTGCAGTTTTATGAGTGTTTGGGGCACTCTGGAGTCGGATCCCATATTCCACAGGGCCATGTGGTGCATGCCTATAATCTCAGTACTTTGGTAGCTCAAGTGCAAGGACAGCTTGAATCTGAGGCTACCCTGGGCTGTACAGAAAGTTCCAGTACTGCCTGGGATACCTAAGAGATGGTCAGTAGATGAGCACATGCCGTGCACATCTGAGGACCTGAGATGGAATCCCCAGCACCCACGCAAGCGTCAGATGAGTGAGGTGGCCCCTGTAAGCCCAGCACTTGACACTGATGATAGCATCCCCAGAGCAAGCGGGCCACCTAGACTAGACAAAACCAGGGAGCCTGGGTCCAGCAGGAGACACTACCAGGAAATAAAGAGATCCAGACCTCAAGCTCTCTGCTATTCCCTCTGCCTAGACATTTCATACTTTTTCTTAAGATTATTCGGGACAGGGTTTCTCTGTGTAACCCTGACTGTCCCGGAACTCACTGTGTCAAACCCAGCAATCTGCCTACCTCTATCTCAGTGATCTGCCTACCTCTGTTTCCTGAATGCTAGGATAAAGGCACGAGCTGCTACCACTGCCTGCCTGCTTGCTTGCTTTGTTCCTTTGTTTGTTTGTTTCTTTCTTCCTTCCTTTCTTTCTTTCTTTCCTTCTTTCTCTCTTTCCTTCTTTCTCATTTTTTTCTTTTTTTTGAGATAGGGAATTCTGTAACCAGAACTGGCCTTGAATTCACTGCGTAGCTAAGGATGACCTTGAATTTCTGACTCTTCTGCCTATACTTCCCCATTGTTGGGCTATCAGGTGTGTGCCATCAGTATTATCATCCGATAATGTCCCTATACATCTAAACTGTAAGGCCTTGTCTGCGGTGACAAAATGTGGCTACAATCTCAGGGTTTGGGAGGCAGAAAGCTCAAAAGTTCTATGCCAGCCTGGGTGTCAGTCAAAGGGAAAAAGACAAAGCGGGGAGAACTGGAGCGTTGGCTCAGCAGACAGGAACACTGGCTGCTCTTCCAGAGGACCCGGGGTCAATTCTCAGGACCCACATGGCAGCTCACAACCATCTGTAATCCCACCTCCCAGGTTCAGAGAATTAGATGCCCTCTTTTGGCCACCATGGGCATCATGGATGCATGTGGTATACAGACATACATGCAGGCAAAACACCAATACACATAAAAGTTAATAAACTGTTAAAAAAAAAATTAAAGGCACACACCTTTAAGTTCAGCACTTAAAAGTCTGGAACAGGCAGATTCTGAGTCTGAGGCTAGCCTGGTCTACATAATGAGGTTTTTTTTTTCCTTTTTTTTTTTCTTTTTTTGTTTTTTTGAGACAGGGTTTCTCTGTGTAGTCCTGGCTGTCCTGGAACTCACTCTGTAGACCAGGCTGGTCTCAAACTCAGAAATCCGCCTGCCTCTGCCTCCCAAGTGCTGGGATTAAAGGCGTGTGTCACCACTGCCTGGCTACATAAATGAGTTTTAAGTCGCCAAGGCTTTTGTCTCAAAATAAAAAACAAAGACATCGAGTTTGAGGCCAGCCCTGCTCTACATAGCAAGCTCCAGGTCAGCCAGAGTTATGTAGACAGATGCTATCTCAAGAAACAAGAAAAGAGCATGACTGTGGTGGCCCACACCTTCATCCAGCACTTTAGAGGCAAAGGCAGGTTGAACTTTGTGAACTGGAGTCCAGCCTGGTCTACAGAGGGAGTTGCAGGTCAGGCAGGGCTACACAGAAAAACCCTGTCTCAAAAAATGAACAAAATAGGAAAAAAAAAACCCTAAATAAGTAATAAAACAACCTTTTTCCACAATAATAGTAAGAGTAATAATAAGACCTATTATTAATAATAATTATTATTAGGGATGGCAAGATGGCTTGGTGGATGAAGGCACTCACCACCAAACCAGATGACCTGAGTCCAATCCCTACAGATTGCTGGAGAAGAGAACCAGTTCCCACAAGTATCTAAGTGTCTTTGACTTTCCACAAGTGCATCCACCCGGCACAAAATAAACAAATGTTAATGACAGTAGCTCTAGTGCCTAAGGAAAAGTCCCTCATCCCTGTGCCTTGTATTCAGCAGGTATTCAGTAAATATTTAGGGACTAATTAACCAATGACTGTCCCATCCCTAACCTTCACCAAAAGAATCTAAGCAAATCCTGACCCTACCTCCCAGCCCTGCTTCCACCCAGACCCCAACCTGTCCCCAGAGGTGCTCACCAGTATTGGGACCCAGTAGTAATTGAGAGGTGGGGCTGTATCTTGCACAATTCTGATCCGATGGGTGAAGAAAAAGAAGGCCAGGATGCCTGCGGTGAGATGGAGATGGCTGAGTCCCCAAAGACGGACTCGGCAGAAGATTACATGAGCCTAACATCAGTTTACAGGTCACTCCCAACATCCCACACGCCAGTATGGACAGGTCCGGTGACACTCACCCACACTACCCACAATCAGAAGTTTGCCCAACAGGAAAAGGAAGTCTGTAACTTTGTCCAGGACAGCCACCCTGTAGGGGAGAGTGAAGGGAGTGGTATGACCATGGGTTCAGAGTCTGGGAGAGGGTGGAGGTAGGAGGGGAGGCACAATAAATGGAAGGCTGGTTGAGAAACAGGGCTAGGGCAGGAGGGGGCTTGGGAAGGTGAGATGGGACAAGTGGGCTGGAGGCATGTCCCCCCGACCTGATGATATTTCTCATAAGCAGGAAGAAGGCATTCCTGGCTGAGGTGCAGAAGTTGGTGCCATAGATAGCAATCTGGAGTGAACAGAAGAAGGTTTGAGGCCCTCGGGATGGAGATGGGAAAGCCTCCCACCCAGGGCAGCGACACAGCCCTGCCATTCACCATGATGTAGGCATTCCTATTCAGGAATTTGATAAACTTCTCTAGGCACCAGAAGCAGCACTTGAGACAGACCATGAGGAACTTGGCAAACTTGTTCTGTGCAGCTGAAAGAGGAGGGAAGGTGTGAAGGGATGGTAAGAGATGGGTCTGGTTTGATTGAGACACCCAGACTCCTGGAAGACAGCTAAGTATTGCAAAGTCTGAGACTTGCCAGAACTACGAGGCCAGCCTCAACAACTTAGTGACACTGCCTCAGGGTAAGTAAATTAATCAAGCCCCGTGTTGATCCACAAAAGTAAGCTCCAGGGCTCAGGAACTAAGGTCATCCTTGGCTATTTAAGTGAGCTGGATGCCAGCCTTTTAAAACAAAACAGGGGCGGTGATACTGTCAATCCAAGCACTCAGAAACATAGGTAGGTGGATCTCATATCAGAGGCCAGCTAGGGCTGACTGCCCAGTGAAAAGCTGCCTCAAAACAAAACAAAACAGCTTTGCTAGCCAGAGCTGCTCTTCCTGGACCTGCCCTGCCCCTAGACACCCAGAACTCCAAGCAGTTCTGTTGGCTCTTTTCTGGAGTTCACTTTGTTGCTCTGGCTGTCCTAGAATTCACTCTGTAAACCAAGCTGGCCTCGAACTCTCACATAAGATCTATCTGACTCTGGAGCACTGGGATGAAAGGCCCGGGCCACCATGCCTGCCTTCAGTTGGCTCTTCTACCTGCTCTGCAGCCACTTAGCTCCACCCCTTCCACAAAGGGAAACCCAGCAGAGGCACAGCTCCGCCCCTACCCCTCAAGCAAGACCCAATCAGGGGCTATGTCCAGAAGTCCAGGAAGGGCGGCACCTTTCAGGCGCTGGTCCAGGTACTCCAGCATCACTCGAATGATCTGCACGATGGCTAGGATAAGGGAGCCAAAAGCCAAGGAGCCTGTGTGGTACCTGAAATCAAAATCGAGGATCAGTGGCCCGGCCAGATGGGGTCCCTGCATCCTTTCCCTTCTCACCCCAACACTCCTCTTTACCTGAGTGCTCGGCCAAAAGCAGAGAAGAGGGGGAAGGCAGGCATGTCGTCAGGCTTTCGCATAGCCCAGTAATAGGAGGCAAAGGCTCCAGCCAGTGTCACCTGGCCCAGGGCCAGCACGAAGTTGGCTAGCCAGAAAAACATGAATGCATTGAAGATCTGCAGGCCCAGCAGGGCGCGGTGGTAGGTTGACTCGCCACCGTAGAAGGCAAACTGGCAGTGGCCTTTGGGACACTGGCGGCTCTCATTGGATGACAGGAAGGTCTGGGGGAGAGGTAAGGAGCCACGGTGTCAGTTCAAAGTACCCTGAGGCTAGACCAAGGGTAGGTCCTAGAAGCAAAACTGCCCATTACAGAAATCCAGAAAAGGTGCTAGCAGGCCTGGAGTGATGGCTCAATAGGTAAGGGGACTTAAAAATGAGGACTTGAGTTCAAGTCTCCCTCCCGCCCATAAATAAATACATATGCTAGCCTGTAGCCCCAGTGTCACAGGGAGCTGAGATGCCACCTTAGCTCTGTATCTAGTGGGAGATGCTGTCTGAAAGGAATAAGGCTGAGAAATATAAAACAGGGTATCTCCACAAACATATATGTACATACCACATACACACACATACACGCATGCACACACACACGCATGCACACACACACACAACACACTCCATAATCAAGAAAGAGAGGGACAAAAAGTGACATCAGTCAAACATCTTCAAGAGGAGGCTGCTAGAATAATCCTGTCCTCCGCTACAGGGACGCCTACCTCTGGGTTGCAGGTTTTCCCCCGAAGTGGGCAGGATGTGTCGTCAACGATCTTGTACACAGCTACATTAGAGGTAGACAGGAAGCTGGAGGCTAATTAAGGAAACCAAAAGCTGGAACTGAGAACCCAAGGTGTGGGGGGAATTCAGGAGGACGGCTCACCCTTGGAATCCTGAGACTTCAGAGGCTGAGCCAGGAGGCCCGCTCGTCTGATGGAGGTGCTTGCCACCAATCGTAATAACCCAAATTTGATCCCCAGGACCCACTTATAAGGGAGTGCACAACTCCCACAAGTTGTCTTCAGACCTCTAAATACTGCTGCCCCTTTACCCAATATAAACATGATAGAAGTCTGTAACATGAGGAGACCCACAGGAAGGGAGGCAGGAGGTGCTCTTTGAAAAGGAGCACACACCCATCATGGTACAGCCCCACTCTGACTGCAGGGTACTCTAGGAACATCCGTCCCTGGGGACCCCAGACTGACGAGTGGCAGATACACAGAAGTGCTGGCCCAGTAGGCAATGCAGAGACACAAGAGGAAGAAGGTCACCAGTGGGTAGAGCAAGGAGCACATGACGTGTCCCACAGCCCTGGGGAGAAACAGAGACAGACATTAAGCTGAAATGGCCCAGCCTGAGCCACTAGGCACACCCCTGGCTCTCCGGGCCCCACCTGCTGGCTTCTTTGATGAGGGCTATGGCGATCAATATCCTTTTGCGCAGAAAGATGAGTAACAGGATGATGACCACTTCCAGGATGCTTAAAATGATCACTGTGGAGAAGGGTGGGTAGCCATCAGGATGGCTCATCAGGTAAAGATGCTTACAGTCCCCGGAGTCCATGGTGGGAGCAGAGAATTAGTGAGAGCATCCTCTGTCTGACCTCCACACAGGAGGGCCTTGTTATTGACAATCCCTCTCAACAAGGAAATATAATATACAATTTTTAAAAGTTAAAAGTAATAAGAAATGAAATTGATTTAAAAATAAATAAAATAACATACAATTAAATGATTTCTCTAAGAGCTGAGAGTAACCTGTTTCGGAGTCCCACTTCAATCCTTCCAAGGTTTCGCAGAATACAAGCATGGGGGAAGGGTGCCCCAACTCACTGAAGGCCATCCAGGTCTGCCTCAAGTGTAGGTACACTCGGAGGTCCGTCTGGAAGCCAAGGTCCGTCAGGGAGACATCGGAGCCTGCCTCTCCTCGGAGTCTGGAGTACTCCATGTAGCAGTGAAATATTCCTGCACAGAGCCACAAGCGTAGACAGTTAACTCTCTTGATTGTTTTTTGAGACAGGGTAGTATGTAGGGACGGGCACTATGGAGCCCTGACTGGCCTGGAACTTAATATATAGTCCAGGCTCGTGCTTGAAAAGCGGGTGAAAGAATGAATGGGTATTAGGACTCCTGTCTAATCACAACCTGAGCCAGCCAGGTGTGGAGGCACACCCCTTTAATGCCAGGACTTCGGTGGCAGAAAAAGGCAGGCCTCTATGTAGCCACTTCTAGGCAAGCCAGGGTTATACCCTGAGACCCTGTCTCAAAAAACAAAAACAAATATCAAGTCACCTAAATTGCCAACAACACTCAAATGAACAACTTTTTCTTTGGTTTTTGAAACTAGGTCTTACTATGTAGCAGGACCCATACTCAAATTATGTTCCTCCTGACTCTGCCTCCCTTGGCAGAAGATGACGGGCATGCACCACCATACTAACATGTATGTTTTGGTGTCTGGATCCTAAGATGAAGGTTCCTTTCAGGAAGTTTAAAAGGAAGAAAATCAGAATAAGGGCCAGCAACGGCTCAGTGGATAAAGGCACCCGCTGCCAAGCCTGAATTGACTCTCTGGTACCCACATAGTAAAAGGAGCGAAAACACTTTTGGAATTTGTCCTCTGACCTCTATATATGTACATATGTATTCACACACATATACATGCACACAAACACACATAATAAGTGAACATAATTTAAAAATACAGAAGAGCTGAGTGGTGGTGCCGCACGCATTCAATCCCAGCACTCAGAAAGCAGAAGCAGGTGGAACTCTGAGTTCAAGGGCGGCCTGATCTATAGACTAAGTTCCAAGACAACCAGGGCTACACTGAAAAACTCTCTCAAACACCCAACCCCCCCACCCAAAAAAAATCCACAGAAGAAGAAAACTTAATCAGAACACAAGACACGGATTTGTAAGCCAGGCCTCCGCCCTATGCAAGCTGTCCTCTTGATATGATTCACAATACAACATTACTACCTTCTCATTAAGTTTCCCACCCAGAAAAGCAATTACTCCCTTTAGAAGGTGGAAGTAATTATGCACAGTAGGTTTAGTCATGTGCCCCAGGACAGAACTAGGAAGCAGCAAAGCTGGGATTTGAACTGGCACCATGGGCACCACGGTGAGAAGCCTAGTCACCAGGCTTAAAGAGATGTCTTTCAGAAAGTTGAAAGTTTTTTTTTCTTTTTTTTTTTCTTTTCTCTTTCTGTGTTAGAGGAAAGGAACTGAGGGCCTTGCATTGTACCACTGAGCCACAAAACCAGCCCCTCACTGGGGGATTCTGGGAAGGGGCTCTACCACTGAGCCACAACCACAGGACCACACTGGAGGGCTACAGAAAAGTGCCAGAGTTACAGGCTTAGTCCCAACAAGCTGCACTTCATCCATCCCTTTGTCAGGCTCTGGGGGCCTCAAAGGACCTACAACACTGCCATGAACCTCTACACAAACATGTCAGTTAAACAGTGAGGAACAGCTGAGTGCTTAGGATGATGGTTTTGAAAGCTGTCACCAGGGCACCAGACATTTGACACTTAGCAGACCCCCAGGTCTGCAGGGAAGAGTAGGAGGAAGGGGGAGACGCACCATAGCCGAGTACTAGGATCACCATGACGATCATCACCCAGACCATAATGCCCGCCAGGAATCGCAGCAGGACGATGAACAGGAGACTCAGCACCATGGCAATGACCAGACCTCTGGGGGTTAAGACAGGGACATGAGTGGCACTATCCTTAGGCTTAGCCAGGGGCAGCCATCTTCATTCCAACTCACATGACAATCCAGTACCAGGAGACAGTGTAATCTTCAAATATCTGCATGGCCAGCTGCCGGGCCTCTAGAACCTTGTTGGCCTTTCTAGGGTTGGAAGAGACTCAAGTCATACCCAGAGGTTGGCTCTAGTCCCACCCCAGGACGCCAGGTGCCACACACTGGAGGGCTGTCCCACCCCAGGACGCCAGGTGCCACACACTGGAGGGCTATCCCACCCCAGGACGCCAGGTGCCACACACTGGAGGGCTGTCCTCTCACTTGGCTCCTTCCACCAGATCTGTAATGTTCTTCCTGGTGCCATGTCCATCTTCATAGGTTGTCTCATTGCCCACCATGAGGACCCCTTTGCTGGCATGGATGGCCGGGAAGCACCGCTGGGCCACTGTGGGACAGAAGGCGCTGTCGGAGGGAGTCCTTGCAGATCCCCCAGCCTGCACCTGATCCTTGCGGGATCCCCAATACTCACGAGGTTTGCTGGGGATGATAACCGCTGGACACTCCCCATCTCGGAGCACCTCAGTCACCCCCTGCAAAGAGAATGGGAAGATGTGAATCCCTGAGGAGGGCCCCTTCCTGTATCCACCACCCAAGCACCAAAGGGATCTTTCTGCTCACTTTATTGTTCTGGAAGCCGGGCACACAGAACTGCTTGTAATAGTCAAACTCGTGCGTGTTGCGCGCATGCAGAAGGGTGAGATAGCGATCTGGACACTGCTTCACACAGATCTGAGGGAGGATAAGGAAGGGGATATGGACTCAGGACGGAGACCCCATCCTGAACGGAGGTCCCACGTGATGCTCATCAAGGGGAAGAGGTGGAACCTGTTACCTGAGGGGTGGGACAGTGAAATTCCAGCAGGACCAGGGGGTTGGCACACTTCACGATGTTGAAGTAAAACAAGAACGGTTTGTCCCTGGGGTTGGAGGAAGGTAAATAGAATTAGAGTTGGTCAAGACTTCTTACCTACTGAGCCCAGAGATGGCTCCGGGGGTTAAGGCGCTCAACACTAAACCTGCCCCGGTCTGCCAAGATCCCCACAAGGGCGTTGCAGCTTAAGCGCGCCCACGCAAACAAACTCACGCATTTTTTGTTCCCTTTTGCCCACAGAACTCGCCCCGGCTATCAGTGGGGTAGATCACCTTCCGAGGGTCTCCATGGGTCCAGGCTGTGGAGAGATGCAGAGATAGATAGGCTGTCACTTCTCAGCCAAAGTGCCACCCTGGATCGCAGAGGCTGCGCCTGCCCTTCCAGTGCTTACCTATGATGCCCACAGCCACGTAGCCTACGATGGCCAGGAAGAGCACCACACAGCAAATGACATCTGTGCATCCCCTGGGGATCAGAACAGCATCAGTACATGTGACATTCATTATACACCCCCCTTTTTTGGAATGATCTGAAACGTGGGCCAAGAATCATGTGCTTTTCTCTCCTGGTTGTTTGAGACAGGGTTTTTCGATGTATAGCCTTGGCTAGCCTTAAATTCATTCTGTAGACCAGGCTGGCCTCGAACTCAAAGGGATCTTGTCTATCTTTGCCTCCCAAAAGCTAGGATTAAAGGTGTGTGCTACCATGCCTGGCCTTTTTTCCATTTTTTGAAAAGGGGTCTTACCCTGTAGTCTTGGCTGGCCTAAAACATGCTATGTAGACCAGGCTGGCCTCAAACTTAGACATCCATCTATTAGCTGGGCGGTGGTGGCGCACGCCTTTAATCCCAGCACTTGGGAGGCAGAGGCAGGCGGATTTCTGAGTTCGAGGCCAGCCTGGTCTACAGAGTGAGTTCAGGACAGCCAGGGCTACACAGAGAAACTCTGTCTCGAAAAACCAAAAAAAAAAAAAATCCATCTATTTCTGCCTCTTGAATATTGGGATTAAAGGCATGTGCCACCACATCTGGCCTATGTTCATTTTTTAAACTTTTAATTTTTACTTCCGTATACAGGTGTCCTACCTGCACAATGTCTGTGAGCCATGTGTGTGCCTAGTGTCTATGGACTCCAGAGGAGGGCATCGGGTCCCCTGAACTGCAGTGCTAGAAACTGAACCTCGAGTCATCTGCCAGCCCCAGGTCATATGAATTTTACTGCTTCTACATTTCCTAATTGTGTGTGTGTGTGT
>NW_021604598.1:2267514-2325520 GCF_004785775.1 Grammomys surdaster | reverse complement strand
CAAATATATCTGCATGTATATATATACATATATATATATATATATGCATGCAGGTGTATTTGTGTGTATAAGCTAAGGGACAACTTTGGGAGTGTGTTCTCTTTCGACCATGTAGGTGCCTGGGGTAGACCATCAGGTTTGGTAGTAGGCTCCTGTTTTACCCACTAAACCTTTCCTCCAGCCTTAAGTTTTATTATGTGGGTTTTTTTTTCCCAAATCTTTTGTAAGACTTATTTTTATGTGGAGTGTTCAGTCACAGGTGTGTATGTGCATCTCATGTGTGCCTCACATAAGGGCCACAACTGAAGTTACAGGTGGCTGTGAGGTAATGTGTGGGTGCTGAGAACGTATCCTGGTCCTCTAGAATTGCAGCAGATACTCTTAACCACTCAGCCATCTCTCTGGTCCTACAGTTTTTCTATGTCTATGTGTATGTGCCTGTGCCTGTGCCTGTGCCTGTGCACAATCAGAAGCCAGAAGAGTACACTGGCGTTACAGGCATTTTGAAGGTACCCAGCTTGCTATGGGGGAGCTGAGATCCAAACTCCAGTCCTTATGGGTGGACAAGCACTCTAAACCTCTGGTCTCTCCAGTCACTTCTCAATCCACCACACACAAAACAAATCCTCCCTCCCTCCCTCCCTCCCTCCCTCCCTCCCTCCCTCAATCCCTCCCTCAATCCCCACCACTCTGTGTTGCGAATCTATGCACATGACTTTAAAGGGTTCATTTTCTCTCCCATCATGCAGGTCCCAGGGACTGTCAGTCGTCAGACTTTCTGGTCTTCACTTGCTGAGCCACCTTACTGCCCTGGTTTTTTTTTTGTTTTGTTTTGTTTTTTGTTTTTTGGTTTTTTTTTGTTACTTGTTTAGCACAGGGCCCCACATACTCAAGACTCCCCTTAAAGTTGCTATGTAGCCAAGTTCACCCTGAAGTCCTGATGCTCCTGCCTCCACTCTGTGTGCGTAGGTTGACTCCCCATCCCTGGCGAGTTCACCCAGTGCTAGAGTGGAATGCAGGGCTTCCTGCATACTGGGGTAAGCACTCTATCAGTTAAACCATATCTCCAGTCCTGGCTTTAAAACAACAAAAACCTGGGGCTGGAGCGATGACTCAGTGGTTAAGAGCACCCCTGCTTTCCAGAGGTCCTAAATTCAATTCCCAGGACCCACATGGTGACTCATCTGATGTCCTCATCTGGCATGCAAGTGTACCTGCAGACAGAGCAGGCATACATTTAAAATATATATACATATATATATTTCTAAAAAATTCAAGGTGCTCGAAAGTTGTCACAGTAGTGAAAAAACACTTGTTGCAAGTTGGATGTGGTGGTACATGCCTTTAATCCCAGCATTCAAGAGGTAAAGACAGGTGAATCTCTGAGTTCAAAGACAGTCTAGTCTACTAATGAGTTCCAGGACAGCCAGGGCCATGTTGAGAAACCTTGTAACCTTGTCTCAAAACAAACAAACAACTCCACAACAATAAACCTCACCCAGTATGATGGCTTACACATTTAATCCCATTAACTCTGGAGGCAGAAACAGGTAAGTTTGAGGCCAGCCTGGTCAACAAATCAAATCCAGGATAGCCAGGGCTTTGTTACACAGTGAAAAACCAAAACCAAATCAAGCCAGCACTTGTTGCTCTGCATTTCTAGAGGGCACAGGCTCAGTTCTCAGTAACTACCTGGTGGCTCTACATCAGTAACTCCAGTAAAGGATCTGGCGCCCTCTTCTGGCCTCAGCGGGCAGCAGGCATGCATGTAATGCACATACACACATGCAGACAACCACGCACATAAATAAATAAAAACAACTCTATAATTTTGAGACAGGATCTCTGAAAGTCACCCAGGAGGGTCTTGAACTTTTTTTTTTTTTTTTAATAATTAGCCAGGAAGTGGTGGCCAGCCTGGTCTATAGACCTAGAACAAGTTCCAGAATGGCCAGGGCTACACAGAGAAACCATGTCTCAAAAAACAAATATGTGTATTTATAACACACACACACACACACACACACACACACACACACACACAAAACTGGCCGAAGAGTGAGCTCTCAGTTTAAAAGCACTAAGTTTGACTCCAATCATCCACCCAGAGACCCGCGACCTTTGGTAACACCAGTTTAAGCAGATCTGACCCCTCATTCTGACCTCCTTGGATACCAGCCAGGAACGACGCAGACCACAAATATAAATGTGGGAAAACATTTCCACAGTTCCAGGGGCTCTGATACCCTCTCTCATCCTCCATGTGGCCCAATACACACATGCAGACAAAATATTCATACACATAAAATTAAATTTAAAAAAATTAAGTAGAAGCTGGGTGTAGCAGTACATACCTTTTACCCAGTACTCTCCCTTTTTGTTTTGTTTTGGTTTTTTGTTTTTCAAGACAGAGTTTCTCTTTGTAGCCCTGTCTGTCCTAGAACTCACTCTGTAGACCAGGCTGGCCTCGAACTCAGAAATCCGCCTGCCTCTGCCTCCCAAGTGCTGGGATTAAAGGCATGCCCCACTACTGCCTGGCCAGTACTCTCCTTTTAGAAATAATATTTTTATTAATAATTTGAAGATTCCATGTAATAGATTATAATTGTATCAATTCCTCCTCCCTCCCCAAGCCTTGAACTTTTGATCCTCTTGCCTCTCAAGTAGCTGGGATCATAGAAATAGGAAGCCACTTATCCAGGTCAAAATAAAATTTTGTCTATGTGTACAAGGCTTATGTAGAGGCAGGTGGATATGTGAGTTCAAGGCCAACCTGAAAACCTGAACTACATAGAAAGTTCCAGGACACCAGGCGGTGGTGGCACACACCTTTAATCCCAGCACTTGGGAGGCAGAGGCAGGCAGATTTCTGAGTTCGAGGCCAGCCTGGTCTACAGAGTGAGTTCCAGGACAGCCAGGGCTACACAGAGAAACCCTGTCTCGAAAAAAAAAAAAAAAAAGTCCCAGGACAGCCCGGGCTACATAGAGAGACCTTGTTTCAAAAAATAATTCCCCCAAACTAAACAAACAAACAAACAAACAAACGGGCAGGGTGGGAATGCCACTCAGTGGTGGCACCTCTGCTTAGTACTGAGGCAGGGGGCAGGAGAGCCTTGGTGATGACTCAGGAGGACTGTTTTGGATCTTTGGGACACATAATGAAGAACACCAACTCATGCAAGATGTCCTCTGACCACCACACACACACAGTAACAAATGCACACCACACCCGTACATGCAGACATGCACACCACGCATAAATAGATGTAAAAAAGAAAAGGATCCATGTATGTGTGCACAGTGCATGCCTAGTGTGTGCAAAAGGCTCGATTCCATTCCAGGCTCCACTAGGAGGTGGCTAGGACCTTAAGGAAATTAGCTTTTGAATCACTGAACATTGCATTGGTTTATCCTGCTTTGCTGGAGAACACACACTGGGACACTTCTCCCCATCTTTCCCCTCTTTCCCAGGAAGGAAGTGTTCTTACCTGTTGTAAATGGGTCCTTTGAAGGTGGGGTCGTATTTCTGAGGCGTCCCTGAAAGTCAACAGGATTAAGTAGGATGAGAAAATAACACAGCCAGCCGAAGAAGACCCGGGTACCTCTAAGCCATAAGGAGCTCCGAGTTGTATCTGCATCCTACCAACAGGGGACTACACCCAAGCTCTGAGATCATCAGAGCCCATTGTCCTGGGGGTGACCAGCTGATTCATCAGCCTGCTATCACCCAAGGAAAATGCCTGGAAGGATTTACAATGACCAGAGCAAAGAACACAAAGCCCACTGTGGAGAGGTTCAGATGTTCTAGGGATGCGTGCCGGCCAGGTCCTCAGTAGAGGAGAGAGAACGGGTGTCTTGGGCACCTGTGGTAACCACTGAGGTGATGGGAGCTGGGAGCTAGCATGGGCCAAAGGGAGACGGCGACTGGAATGCAATTCCTTTCACTTCCCTTTTGCAACCTTCCTTGGCAGTCCACAGTCCCCACTGCTGCCCCTGGGGTGCCTAAGGAGAGCTCGCGTACCGTGCTTCCCGTAGTAATGCTGCGAATCATTCCCCATTCCTGCTGTGCAGCCGCGACGGCGCCCTGACGGTCTGTCGGAGCCCTCCTGGACACAGCAGCCACAAGCTGCAGCTGCTCCAAGACGGCCCAAACCGGTCAGACAGGCCCCAGCCAAAGAACCAAGGGGAGGGACCGATCCAGGGGGCAGGGCCGGGTGGGGCCGCAGCTGCTACTGCCACTCATAGGTAGTAGCCAGATTTAGCCCTCCCTGCCCCCACCTTCACCCAGCCCCGCCCAGGAGCCTGAGGTGGCTCTAGTCTTGTCCTCCATCCACCCACCTTCCACCTACCCACGAGGCAATGCATCCAGGGACAGTTTTCTAACCCTAAAATGTCACCCCAGACTATTCCACCCTTCAGGACGGAAACTGCGGCACAGGGAGGAAAGAAAGCAGTAGATACTCAAACAAATGGATAAAATGGAGGGTCGATTGGCCATTTATTTATTTATTTATTTATTTATTCATTTATTTATTTTTGAGTCTCCTATAGCTTAGACTGGCGTACAACTCACTGTTTGGCCAAGCATAACCTTAAACTACTCATCCTTTTTTCTCCATCTCAAGGATCCGCCCACTTTGGCCTCCAGAGTGCTAGGATGAAAGGCACAGGCCGACTTGGCTACTTTGCTATTTGTTTGTATGTATCCGGGTAGGTGGAGTGATTTGCACATATCTATAGGTACCCTAATATGCCAGCCTCGCCAATCTCTCAAAACAAGAAAAATCTGGCTAGACCAAATGTGAGATCAAGTTCAAGATGACTCTAGGATACAGAATGATATGGGTCTCACAACAGCCGCAGGAAATACCAATCCTTGCCTCAGAGATCAGGCACAGGAGGCCAGGGGGAAGCAGCTGGCACTAGGGCAAAAGATACACTGTCAGGTTAAGTGGAAACTTCTAGTTCTTTGGAAAGTTAGTTATGTCAAATGATGGTCTGCTGGGGCACACAGGTGAAAGGAAGTCTTGCTAAAGCAAACACGTGAAAGAATGCTTTCCTAAAGCAGACACAGTGAAAGAATGTTTGGATATAACAAACCTGTGAAAAGCCACTTGATGGAAGAGTATAAATATGACCCCACAGACAGTAGGAATCGAGCACTGAGCTTTGGTTTGGTTACTCTGCCTTGATATTCTTTGCTACACACGCATGTTCGCTTTACATTGTTAAGCTCAACTTGTGGCAATGCCACCAATGAGGGAAACGCACCAAAAAAACGGTGGTTCCTGCAGCAGCTTGCCGCTTCTGCAGCCTCAGATGGCGAGCCTGGCTGTTTCTTCAGGATTGAACTATAGCTGCCTGGTGTCTGCTTGCTGAAAGGACTAGACTGTAGCTGCTGGTTCATGCCTGGCATCTACCTGCCTAGAGGCCTGGTCTGCAGCTGCTGATTCATATTTGGTGTTTGCTATAGGACTGAACTGCTGCCAAAGAAGATCAAGCTCGCCCCCAAAGAACTATTACTGAACAGGTCTACTTCCCCCACATCCTAATAACTTTTCTCTTCCACTACCTCTACTGAGTGGGGGGCTAGAGGAAAAGTTGAACCCTTATTAAAAGTAGGTTGCAAAACATTTTTGCTTACAGTCAGTGTAGTGAATGTAGGACCAGTAGCAGGTGTCAGTGTGGGGCATACAGCTGGAGTAACATTATACAATCGGCATAGACATATACATACACACATTTAAGTATACTGTACATTTCCATAAGGGTATTTAATCCACCAGGAAGTATACTGAAAAAAATAGGTATGCAGTTGGTGTGATGTGTACATCATAGGTGTACACACGAGGACATGCAATGTGTGCACGGTGAGAGTCACTGTCTGTACCCTCATCACTACTACACACATTCAAACCAACCACCAAACCACACTGGGGCACGGCTCAGAGGTACAACCCTACCTAAAATTCCCTAGTGAAGGACAGAGGTGGGGGTGACTCAGCGGTCTGGCTAACTAACGTGTGAAAGCATTGAGCACCCTCGCACAAAGAACACTAACACCTACAGCTGCCGCCTCCCAGGCCAGCACACCCAGTTAGGCTCTGCTCTCTAATCAGTTGTCCTTAGAAAAAGGCCACCTCCCCTCCTCTGGCTCACTGTGAGGAAGCCTTGGGTGACCCCTGAGCCACAGGCTTCAACAAACAGGCGGGGCCAAAAGCTTCAAGCCACTGAGGCTGACCAGAACTCCCAAAGAAATTGCCTTTGTTTCCCAGAGCCCCTAGCTGCCCTCACAGCAGCTGGTTACACCTCACCTAGATTTAGCAGTGGACAGAGTAGACAACAAGCCGCTTCTGTTCTCAGCTGGACAGTTCCTTGAGGACAGTCAAACCAAGCGGTCGCCCCTACCACCACATCCTTAATGACGGCCCTCTAGTGGCTCCCTCACATGGGCTCCCCTGACCCTACCACTCTTCACAGAGGTCTCAGGTTCACCTCATCCTTGTCAAGGTCATATGCAAACCTTTCTCTCAACTAGAACCAGCAGGGTGATGGCTGTTTCTTCCACAAAAGGCTCAGGCCAGAGTCTTGCTTCATATCCAGTTCCTTTGAGATAGAGCACTTAGCTTGATTTCTGTAAAGCCTTAGGTTCAATCCAATCCCCTGTAAACTCTTTCCCCTAAATGCTAGGCATGGTGGCCCTACAACTGCCACCCATCACCTGAGAAGCTGAGGCAAGAGAACTGCCTTGAGTTGAGGCCACCCTGAGATACATAGCTAAACCCTGGCTGAAAAAAAAAAAACAAAAACCAATTTCAATTCTTGGGGCTGGAGAGATGGTGCGGTGGTTAAGAGCACTTGCTGTTCTTGCAGAGGATGGGAGTTCAGTTCCCTGTACCCACACGGCAGCTTCACCTGTAACTCCAGTTCCAGGAGATGAGACACCCTCTTCCTACCTCTAAGGGGACCATACAGGAACCTGATGAATATGATGTGCAAGCACCCACACGTGCACATAAAAGTAAATAAATACTTTAAAATATATTAAGTGTGTTTATTTATTGGGGTGGGGGGTAGTCAAGGCATGGTTTCTATGTGTAGCCCTGGCCATCCTGGAACTCAGAGATCTGCTTGGCTCCTCCTCCAGAATGCTGGAATTAAAGGCATGCACCACTACTGCCTGGCTATGTTTTAAACATTTTAAAACCCTGAGCCAGGGCCCTGTGGAATCTCAGCACTGTGGAGGTAGAGGCAAGTGGATCTCATGAGTTCCAGGCCAAGCTGGTCTACTTAGGGAGTTCCAACTAGTCAGTGCTACACAGTGAGACAATGTTAAAAAGATCAAAACAGAAACCAAACCATGTCCTACACCTATGGCCCAGCATTAAGAAGGTGCCCTCTGGAAGATTCAGAGTACATAACTGACCTCAGTTACACAGTAAACTGAGGGTCTACTACATAGTAACAGAAGGTCGGCCTCAGCTACAAACTTTAGTCCACAGATAAAGCAAAAGTCTTTAAGTCAGTATGCCTGATATGTAACTGGAAGACAATAAATTTAACCTTACCCTGACTCAGAGGCAACAAATTCCACAAGAATTAATCGTGCTAATAGATAAAACCTCAAACTATGAGAAGCATGAAGAAACTGCAGGAGACTGTCTCTGATAGGGAGGCTGGCAGGGTGAGTGGGAAGCAAGATAAGGGACTATTAGATGTTTCTAGTGTCAACTGGGGTCCCTGACCCAGGGGCTGGCCACATGAAGACAGGTATTGTTTTAACCCTCTTTACATGGGGAAGCCCATCCCTGCCAGGTCTCCTACACTGTCCGTCCCTCAGTTTAGGTTTGATGAGTAAGTGGGAGCCACTGAGAGTGACTGAGTAATAGCATAGATCTGTTGAGGGAAGGCAATGTCTGTGTTGTCTAGCAGCTGACAGCTCTCTCAGTTACAGAAAGATAGGACTTGGATTAACCTTCAGACAGAATTTAGATTGTGGGGTGGGAGTGGGGGCAAGGGATGTGGTGAAACGGCTCCGAAGATACGAAGATACAGGTACTTGCTGCTGAGGCCGATGACCCATCTCCAGGCCTCAGAAGGCAAAGGACTGACTCCTGCAAGTTAGCCTCTGACCTCTGACCTCCATGTGCATGCCACAAAGTGGGCACGCCTGCCTGCGGGCCCACACACACAGATGAATATAATTTTACTTAAATGTAGAAAAGGCACCAGGAGGGCTGGAGATATGGCTCAGCAGTTAAGAGCACTGACTGTTCTTCCAGAGGTCCTGAGTTCAATTCCCAGCAACCACATGGTGGCTCACAACCATCTGTAATGGGATCCAATGTCCTCTTCTGGTGTGTCTGAAGACAGCTCCAGTGTACTCATATAAATAAGATAAATAAATCAATCTAAAAATTGTTATTTAAAAAAAAAAAAAAAAAAAGAAAAAGAAAAGGCACCAGGATGGGCTTGGCTCCAGCCTGACACTGAGGCCTCCCAGGGAAAAACTGAGAATATTCCTGGCACAATTTGATGGGTTCCAGTAGCTCTCATTAAGCTCAGCTGCTTGGGGATGAGAGAGGAGGGGAAGCCTGCAAGAGTTTCTGATCATGGAGGCAGATTCATCCCCTGCAGGATGGGAGACTGGGTCTTTGCTACCACAAAACCAGACAATGTGAACAGAAAGCTGAATTGGAGAGAGGGAAGGGGAAGCGGCTAAAGCCCCTATCTAGGAGGCATGAAGTCCTTCTCCACTGCAGGGGCACACGTGCTCCGCTCGCCATCTCAACCCTTTGGAAATAGAGGTGGGAGAACGGAAAGTTTAAGGTCACTGGCTGGGGCTACAGCTAAATGGATAAGGGCACTTGACCTATAGGCACGAGAACCCAGGTATGAATTCCAAGAATCCATTTAAGAAGTGAGTCACTCAGCTGGGCATGGTGGCACATGCCTTTAGTCTCAGCACTTGGGAGGTAGGGGCAGGAGGATCTGTATAAGTTCAAAGCCAGTCTTGTATTACAGAGTTCAAGGACAGCCAGGGCTACACAGAGAAACCCTGGGGTGGGGGTGGGGACAGGAAGGGGGTAGGAGAAGAACAGCATCAATAAACTGAGGTCTTACTGTGTGTGTAGCAGCCTCCAAGACTACATTCTATCCTGCAGGGAGGCAAAGAACAACAAAGTAGCTTTATGGACTCCCTGAAACTGACCAGATTCACTAGACCCTCCCTGCCTGAGTACAGATTAAAAGCTGAGCCGCAAGAAGACTCTCAGACAAAAACAACTGCCTGGAAGAGGTTTAGACCAACTGAGGCACCTGTAAAGGTCACCCTCCAACCTAATGAGCGGCCTGCAGGCTGTGTAGCGTGCTCCAGGTTCCCAGCTTTGGGAGCTGTCGCCCATGCTGGGGTGGGCTTTGGTGATGTAGCCGTTTTGGAGTCACTTCTCCTGTAACTCCCCACCCATTATTCCTGTAAGTAACCCCAGGAAAACCCGTAGTTCACCAACTTGGACTTTGGTGGTATCTTCCACACTTTGGTCTGTTGTGGGTTCCGTGTCTGGGGTGAATGGACAAGTATGTTTCATTTCCTCAGGAAATGTTGTCAAACAATGGGCATAAACCAGACATGGTGGCACACACATTTAATCTCAGGGAGTTCCAGGTCGGCCAGAACTGCATAGTAAGACCCTGGGAGGTGGGGAGTGGTTCATGCCCTAATCACAGCGCTTGAGAGGCACAGACAGGCACATCTCTATGAGTTTGGGGCCAGCCTGGTCTACAGAGAGAGTTCTAGGACAGGCAGAGTTACACAGAGAAACCCTGTCTCAAAAAAAAAAAAAAAAAGCCAAAAACCAAAACAAACAAAGGCAAAGAGTTGCAGAGGAAGACAAGGTTATCTCAGTACTCAACTTTCAAGTGCTCACACCACATACAAAAAGAAACCAGTGTGTTGTCAATGCCATCCTTGGCCTAGTGAGACAGGCCAGAGAAGCAGAGTCTAGCAGGTTGGTTCAAGGTGCCTTACTCTTGAAACTCAAGGCACAAACATGCACACACAATAGATAAATCTTTTTTGCTGCTGATACTTTCAAAGCAATCTCTCTACCTAGCCCTGGTTGTCCTGAAACTCACACTATAGCTCAGGCTGACCTCGAACTCACAGAGATCTGCCTGTCTCTGTCTCCTGAGTGCTGAGATTAAAAGCCTGGCCCACCATACCCAGAACAATAATTTTTTTTCAAAATCTGCCTGAGCTAGATGAGAACTTGTCACAATAAAACAACAAGATGAGAACTAGGAACTGAGGAACCAGAGGCATGGTTCAGCCATTAAGAGCTCAAACAGTTCTTACAGAGGACCTGAGTTCCTGTAACTCTAGCTCCGGGCCGGGGGGGGGGGGCGGGGGGCGAAGGGTCAAACACCTCCTCTGGGACCATGCTCACTTGCACAGGTGAAGGTGTATGTGCTCTCTCTGTCATACACACACACACACACACACACACACACACACACACACAAGGAAGAGAGGGAGGAAAAATGAAAATTTAAAAGAAAAAGCTAACTTAAGTGGGATCTTACTTGACAGAAAGTTAAACTGAGGCCACTCAGTTAATCCCCGCGGCTGGTGACAGCAATAATGTAGACCGACAACCCAGCCCTGCAGCCTCTGGCCATTTCTCTGGTAGCTCCTGCATGTGGGAGTTGGAATGCAGCCTGTGCCCTCCCCAGCTACAATCCTCACTGGGCAGCATTAAGACAATGACTAGCTGTACACAGTGGGGCCTTTGGGAGATGATTAGGAAAAGGGACTTTCTCGCCTTGTGGCTGGGCCCTGGTGGCTTCATAATAGAGCTGGGTCTGAGGCATGAACCATCATCCTTGCTACTGAGGAGGCTGAGGACAGAGTATGACAAATTCAAACACAGAGAGGGTGCAAGGCCACCCCTAATTCAGTCGTTCTCTTTCCACACAGTGGATGCCATGTGACCGCTGCCTCAAGCTCCTGGTGCCTTACCCTCCCTCGCGTGACTGTACCTCGAAGTGTGGGACAAAATAAACCATTTCTCTTTATACTCCCCCCCAAAGGTCACAAAGGTCAGCCTTTGAGCATGACTAGCTGAGAATCCACTATTGAGGGTTTGAGGGTGTGGCTCAGTGGTAGAGCACTTGCCTAATATCTCTGTAATAGCTAACTTTACAACTTGACACAGCTAGGGTCATCTAAGAGGGAACTGCAATAGAGAAAACGCCCCCAAGATGGTTATTCTTGGTTGTCAACTTGACTGTATCTGGATCTAAAACCCAAAACTTTAGGGCACACCTGTGAAAATTTTCTGTGAAATTTGAAGTAGGAAGATCCACTTCTAATCCAGATCTTTACAGTAGGAAGACATTCTTTTAATCCAGATCTTTTATTCAGATCTAACCTGGGTCATACCTTCTACTGGAAGCCTATGAAAGAACATGAAAGAAGGTATCTTTTGTACTTGGCCTGCTCACCTTGGCCTTGCTAGCAAGTCCGTTCCTTCACTAGCATTAAAGCCTACTTCTTCAGAATTCCAGCATCTATTGCAGACCAGCTGAGACATCCAGCCTTGTGGACTGAGCAACTACCAGATTCTTAAACTTTCCGTTCGCAGCCATTGTTGGATTAGCTGGACTGCAGCCTGTAAATCATTCTAATAAATACCTGGGGAGGTTTGAATATGCTTGCCCCAGGAGAGCACTATCAGGAATGTGGCCTTGTTGGAGGAAGTGTCTCGCTGTGGAGGTGGGCTTTGAGACCCTCCTCTTTCCACCTGCTTTGTGATCAAGGTGTTGAACTCTCAGCTCCTCCTGCATCATACCTGCCTGGATGCTGCCATGCTTCCTCCTTGATGATGATGGACTGATCCTCTGAACCTGTAAGCCAGCCCCAATTAAATGTTGCCCTTTATAAGAGTTGCCTTGGTCATGGGGTCTCTTCACAGCAATGGAAACCCTTACTAAGACAATACCTTTGATAGATAGACAGACAGACAAACAGACAGACAGATTCATTCTATAAGGTCTGTTATTCTAGATTCTAGAAAATCCTGATTAATACAGCCTCTATAAGATCTGGCTGTAGCCTGCCCCCTGCCCCAAGACAGGGTCTTTGTGTAGCCCTGGCTTGTTTTGAACTCACAGAGATTCACTGCCTTTGAGTGCTAGGAGGGTATTTTCTTGATTAGTGATTGATGGGGGATGGACTGGCCCATTGTGGGTGGTGCCACCTCTGGGCTGGTGTACCTGGGATCTATAAGAAAGCATGCTGAGCAAGCCATGAGGAGCAAACCACGAGGAGAACCCCTCCATGGCCTCTGCTTCAGCTCCTGCCAGGTTCCTGTCTAATCTGAGTTCCTGACTTGGCTTCCTTCAGTGGACTGTGATTCAGGATATATAAACCAAGTAAAACTCTTTCTTCCCCAAGTTGCTTTTGGTCATGGTGTTTCACTAAGGCAATGGTAATCTTAACTAAGACAATCCTCCAGTGTGGGTATATAGGCGTGGCTCAGCAGTAGAACTCCTGCCTTGAATCCCCCAGTGAGGGGCCGACAGCATGGCTCTAAGGAAGAGCATTTGCCTCCCAGGTCAGTGGCCCTGAGTTCCATCCCTAGCATGGAGAAACACACACACACACACACACACACACACACACACACACACACACACACCTGTGGGCTGGCTCACTCCCAGCCTCCCTCAGATGTCTTCTAGCAAGAAAAATCATCACCAGACAAAACCCTGTGACCTTTGGCTCAAACTGGAAGCTAACTCACATTTTGTATAACTTACATAGTCTATGACATGGAGTTAAGAGCAAAAGAAACCAACCAGACCAAGACCCAGGAGGGGGCAGCAGTGGTGTGGAAGAATGGCAGCTGGACTGTGAAGTCAGAGGAGGGAGGTCCAGCCAAGCTGGGCATGAGGGCTCATCTACCCAAGCACAGTGGGGGCGGGAGATAAGGAAACCAACTCAGGCAGTGTGCCACGATGCTTTTGCCGGGACGTCAAGTGGCACCCTGCCCCCACAACTTCCAAACACTGGCTAAGTCAAGGGCTCCAGTGTCCAAGGCCTTGCCTACACAGTCCTCGCCTTCCCAGAAGTCTGGGCCTGGCCCAGAGAGATTTTGGCTGCACAGACAAGTCCTTCTGACAAGAATTTGGGGGCAGTGCCCATGCAGTAAAGGAATGGAGAGAACTGAGCCTGGTAGCTGATGCCTGTCATTCCAACACTGGGGTAATAGAGCCAGGAAGATGGTAAAACTGAGGCCAGTTAAGGCTGCAGAGTGAATTCTAGACCAGCCTAAGTTTACCTCTAAAAATAAGTTAATGAATTAAATTAAATAATCCATAAATTAATTAGTTAAAAACTGGGCATAGGGGCACACACCTTCAATCCCAGCACTTGGGAGGCTGAGGCAAGCAGATCTCTGTGAGTTGAGGCCAGCCTAGTTACATGCTGAGTACCAGGACACCCAGAGTTAAGTAAAGAGACCCTCCCTGTCACAGAAAATGAATGAATAAATAAATAAATAAATAAATAAATAAATAAATAAATAGAATAAAAGCCCACAAGTATCAATGGTGGAGCCCTGGCTTTGTGTTCATAAATTAGACCACTGGCTTAGCATGAGTCCTGAGAAACCTGGGCTCTTCCTCAGCGTCACATCAACTGAGCAAGGTAGTACATGCCTGTCACCCCAGCCTTCAGACAGTGAAGGGAGGCAGGTTAGGAGTTCAAGCAAGGCCTGGGCTTTCAACTGAGTCTGAACCTGAGTGTGAGGGCAGCCTGAGCTACTAGGGACCCTGTCATAAGTACATGCAGACACTTCAATACAGATTTAAAAAAACAAACAACAGTCAAAAGATGGTGAGGAAGGAACCACTTTTACCCTCACTTCCTCTCCCAGGCAAGTTCTGAGTATTTCCTCTTTCTCTCCAGATGCTGTCGGCGGGCCACAGACCCAGCATGTCTGTAACCCACTGTCTCCTAAGCTCCATGTGTTTGGTGCTAGGATGAACCACAGGAACTTTGATTGTCTTTGAGTCTCACCACACCCCTCCTCTCCTCGCCCACACTATTCCCTCCTGGCTAAGTCACAGGGTAACAGGACTGCGTATTATTCCTCCTCAGGAAGGCTAACCTCCTTCTTGGATAAGGCTACAAGGTAATCTATTTAAAGCTTGTTTAAATCAGACCTATTCATTTTATTTTACCTGGGTGTCTTGCCTGCATGATGCTATGCACAATGGAGACACCTGGTGCCTACAGAGGTCAGAAGAGAGAACCAGGTCCCCTGGGACTGAAGTTAATGATGGTTGTGAGCCACCACCTGGGTTCTGGGAAAGGAAGTGTCCTCTGCAAGAGTAGTCAGTGCTTTTAACCACTGAGCCCTCGCTCCCTCCAGTCTTGCTACACTGTATTTCACTGAGCACAGCTCTCACAGAGGACCCTTCCCCAGCACCACGCCACGGCTCACAACTATCTGAAACTCCAGTTCCAGGGGACCCGACACCTTCCTCTGACCTCTGCACCCACACAGTCCAGACACACATGCAGGCAAAACACCCATACATATAAAACTAAAATCATAAGTCTAAAAAGATACAGATTCGTGGGAGCCCCAGATAAATTGGTTTAGTGGGCAAAAACCTTGGTCTGAAGCCTGAAGAGCTGAGGTCCAGTCCCCAGTACCCACATAAAAGCTGGGGGTAAAAGTGTAACAGGCCTAGGCACAGACACTGTCTCAGAACGTAAGTTAGAGAGCTGGAGGGTGCAACAAGCAAACTTGCTGCCAAGCTGGATGCCCTCAGCACCATCCTAGAGATTCACACTGTTAAAGGAGAAAACTCACTCCCTACAACCCTGGCCTGTCCTCACACACACACAATAAATGAGTAAATGTATTTTTAAATTAATTTATTGTATGTATATGAGTACATTGTCACTTTCTTCATCCATACCAGAAGAATCCCATTACAGATGGTTGTGAGCCACCATGTGGTTGCTGGGAATTGAACTCAGGACCTCTGGAAGAGCAGCCAGTGCTCTTAACCGCTGAGTCATCCCCCCAGCCCCCCCATACCCCCCTACCCTCCCACCCCCCTAGTAAATGTATTTTTAAAAACTTACAAAGTGGCTGGGCAGTGGGCACTAGGGAGGCAGAAGCAGGCAAATCTGTGAATTCAAGCCCAGCCTGGTGTACTGAGCAAGACAGCCAGGGCCTCACAGCAAGAGAAACTCTGTCTCAAAACAAAACAAAACAAAAAAACAAAAAAAAACAAGAAACAAACAAACAAGAAAACAACAACAACAACAAAAAAAACCAATCAACCAAAAAACCCACAACAACAACAACACTCCAATCTTATAAAAGTGGAAACTTCACACCAGGTGTCAACTTGTGGTCCCTACATTATGTACACATGACCACACATGTGGGGCATGTGGAACTGTGTCACCAGACAAAAACTGGTAAGGATGAGCAGATTAAGAAACCCCAGCAATTCTCATCATTGAGAATGGTAGGGATTTGAATCTGCTCCCAGCCCAGTTCCGGTCCTGGAGCACATGACCATGACACTCCACGTGAGGACCGTGGCAACTGCTCAGGTAGCATAGAAACCCAGAGTTCTCCATGCTAATGAGGTATCGAGATGGGCCTGAGGGTTCAGCCAGTGAGCTTCCCTTCCTGGACAGTCCATCCTGCAAAAGGTATTGAATCTCTGGTCTACACTGAGTGAACCCTGAGTTTCCACAATGAGTGAACAGTTTGGACATGCAAGGACTGTCTTTCTCATCAAGAACCTCTGTGGGAGGAAACCTTCATTATCCAGCCAAGCCGCCTAAGTCTCTGCAGAAGCCCCTTCCAAGCATCGAGCATTTACCCCTGAGGGCCCCTCGTTCTCAGCTCCTCTCAGTCCGCAGTGGCATCTGGATCCCCTGGAGGTTGGGAACACCAGCCTCCGCCTCTGCCTGTGCTGCTTCTCACCTGGGCCCCATCTTAGGCTGCATTCAACAAGCCTGACACCCCAAGTGGGAGATTGGTTAGGAAGAGCAGAAAGAGTGAACGGGAAAGGGAGGGGTGAGAGGGGGTGATGGAGGAATATGATTCAAGTACATCAAATGCACTATAAAAATATCATAATGGGGCTGGGGACAAGGCTCAGTAGTTAAGAACATTTTCTGAGCCCTGGCCCTCTGGAAATCACTAGGTAGACCAGGCTGGCCTAAAACTCTCAAGAGATCTGCCTTTCTCTGCTTACAAGTGCTGGAACTAAAGATGTGCACCACCACACCCAGCTTTATTTATTTCCATACATGTGCACGCATGTGGTATGTATGTCTGAGTTTATTTGGAAGAGGATGTGAAATCCTATAAAGTTGGAGTTATCAGTGGTTGTGTTCCGCAGTTTGGGTGTTGGGGACCAAATCAGTCCTCTACTAGAGCAGTAAACATTCTCAACTACTGAGCCACCTAACCAGGCCCTTGCCGTGTAGCCTAGGCTGGACTCAAACTCATATGTACCCACCGATGAATTCTAATCTTCCTACCCCTGCCTCCTGAGACCTGGTACGCACCTGGTTCACAGGTGCTGGAGATGCAGCCTGGGGACCCACGTATACCTGGCAAGCGCCGTGCCAACATAACAGTCCCCAGCAAAGTCAGCTGCTTGTTAGCCAAGCTTCACTGTGTGTTGCTCTGCTTTGGGTTCTAGAATCTTTGCCTGCTCATGCCAAGGCTGGGCTGGGAGGAAGTCTGTGCCATTAAGGACACTGGCCAGGCCCTGAGCCATTTCCCTTTCCTACGGAGCTGCCATCTTCTTCCAGATACATGTTATCTACTGGGAAAGGTGCTTCCTGCCCTGCCCTGCCCTGCCCTTTTGTGCCTCACTCTGTTTCCTGATGTAGGTGCCTGTCTATTAGTTCATGAAAAAGCTTCATCCTCCATGCCACCAGCCCCAGGGATATCTGAGCACAGGAGGCCTCCCCACAGATCATTGACAAGTCCAGCCCCTGAACTTAGGAGGTGGAACAAGATAAAAAATTGAAGGTCATCCTGGGCTGGATAGTGAGTTCAAGTCCAGCCTGCACTTCACGTGATCCTGTGTCAAAAAAATAAACCACCATTAGCCTTGTGCATGATGGTGCAGTCTCAGAGAGGTCACCCTCTTACCCAGTCTCACAGCACGGAAAGATCAGAACCTTAACCAGGTGTAGCTGTGCTTCTCATCCCAGCAGGGGCAGGGGCAGGGGCAGGGGCAGGGGCAGGGGCAGGGGCAGCGCCAGGGGCAGGCAGATCTCTGAGTTCAAGGCCAGTCTGGTCTACAAATAGAGTTCCAGGACAGCCAGACAGTTTCTACATAGAAAAACCCAAAAACCATGTCTCAAAAACCAAAACGATCAAAACCTTGATTTGAAGCTGGATCTGTCTAAAGCCATCCCCTAACAATCCCCTGAGGCCATTCCCATCGGTCACAGTGAAGAATGGGAAGCTACTTACCACAGGATTAGCCATTATACTCAAGAGAAAGCTGACAATGAGCTATGGAGTGCTTATTCACATATAGGGAACCTTGGGAGTTTTTTCCCCCCAGTGCTGCACCAACTCGGCATGGTGGTGCACAACTTTCACCCCAGAATTTAGAAGGTAAGAACAGAGGATCAGTCATTCAGCTACATAGTGAATGGTGCACTTTCTCTTTCTCTAAAGAGAAAGCTTAAACTATTTTGCAGAAATGTTATGGGGATGCCGGTACAGTCCAGGGTTTTCATTTTGGTAAGGTGGCCTGAGTTTCAGGAAAAACAAGGACCTTCCTATAATAAGGTCTGGTAGCCTGTCATTCCAGCTACTTGTAAAGGCTGAGGCACAAAGATGCAATGACTAGTGCAATGACTAAAGTCAAAGCTGAGTTACAAGAACCTAGCTCACAAATTTACATGCTTGAGGCCTAGGTTCAAGTCTCAGTATCCATAAGGAGGAAAGGGAGGAAGGGAAGGAGGGAGGGAAGGAGAAAGGGAAAAAAGGAAGGAAGAATGGTTGGAAGGAAAGATGGAAGGAAGGGATAAAGGGAGGAAGGAAAAGAGAAAAACAAAACAAAAAAAAATTCTATTTGCAAGTAGTCAAGCAGTGTGGTCCACCTGGAGGCAGTGACGTGGCTTTGGAAGCCAGGTAGAACCTCCTTCACAGCCTCCCGAGTCTCGTAGAGAAAAATATTAAGCTTTCCTTATGCCTGGAACACGCTTGTCTCAAATTGTCTCACTCGGCCGGCCGGCCGGCACACTCCAACCTTTATTTCTTAAAATAGACCCAAGCGGCTCCTCTTCCACACATAGCATCTTCTCCGTTGCTCTACAACCTTAACAACCTACAATTACACGTTCACTCTGGTCCTCCTCTTGTGGTCTAGGCCTTTCTCTGCTTGGTGGACTGCTGTGTTTCCAGTCAGATCTTTGCCTGTGAAAGGTCCCTTAAATTCTTGGGGGCCTGAAATGGGGGGCGGGGGGGGGAGTCTGAGCAGCAGAGTGGGATCTAGGCCCAGCCACTTGCTGAACATGACTGATGCCTTGGGGTCCAGTCCCTGCTGCCCGCCGAGCATGCGCGTTGCCTTGAGTTTCAGGCTCAGTGCTTGCAGGGTTCCAGCCCCACCCACACATAAACACCAGTGATTTCTGGGCATGAGCCGCATCATTTAGATTCCGGTTCTTGCTAAACACAAGCCAGAATCCTAGCTTTCAATACACTGCTTAGTGACCATGCGCCACGAGTCCCCAATTTCCATCCCAGCACAACATACAGCTCCGCTCTGCCCCTCCCCACAAAAAAAAGTTCCATCCTTTAGTCAAAATGAAGCCTGGGAAAACCATATCCTTGCTCACTCTGCCCTGCTCTTATTCCAAACAGACCTCAAGAAGACTAAAGATTCCCTCAGGTGTGATACCCAAGCATACTCAGGCTCCCAGACCGAGACTCCCACACCAGCCAGCCAGCCTGGAGCTTCAGACAGGGAGACCTGGTGGTCTGAGGCTGTCAACTTCAAGCTGGGAGATCCCTGAAAGGCTAGGTCCTGCTATCTTCCTTAAGGCCAGGAAGGGTGTGTCGCCACTGGGATCTGTCTATTCTTTCTTTTTTTTCTCTCCCCCTTGAGGGCACAGTCCCAGGAAAGAGGAGGAAGGCTCAGTGAGAGCCTACTTGCGTCTCTAGTTATTTTTGAACCGTTTCCGGCCCCCTCCCCAAGACTCTAAAGTCTAGCAGTTTCCAGGAAGTTCCCGTCACACAAAGTGGTATATCAGGGGGAGGGATGGAGCCCCTCTGCCATAGCCTCAAGCCATGCCTTCTAAGGCTTGTGGCAGATTGAGGCCCAGGGAACCCAAAATAGATAAGAGGAAGGAGGCTCAGAGTTCAACACCCGGTCCGTGGGAACCGGGAGTCGGGTGGGGTGAGAAAGACGCATCTTGGCCCCACCCCCAGCTCCAACTGGCTGATGCCACTCTCAGGCCTTATTGAGTTCCAGGTTTCCTGGAACCCTTAAAATTTCAGGCACCTGCAACAATCAGCACAGGCAGGGAAAGTTTCTGCATTGCTCCCCGCCAGCCCCCTTATCAAAGGCTCCCTCGTTTCTGTCCTTCCCTGTCGTGTTGGGCACCTAATTCCAGTTATTCGAGACTATCCAACCTTGACTCAGTTTCCCCATCTAGTGGTAAAGCTTGGGGTCGCTATTTCTGAATGTAAATGGCGAAGACATGGAGGACATTGGGGTCTTAAGGAGATGGGACGTATGGCGAGGTCGGCCCGGTTCTTGCCCACACCCCAAGCTAACATCGCTGCGTATCCCCTCCCCCGCCCATCATCTAATCCTCCCAGATAACGGGACCTCCAGGGGAGGAGCATGCGCCATAAGTCCCGGCCCATCGCTCAGGAAGGGAGTAAGCTTGAAGATTCCCCGAAAAGAGACACGGGGGACAACCTGGGCTAGGGCCAAGCGCTCCGGCTGAGCCAGCGCGGGATGCAGAGGCCTGAGGACGCGGACAGAAGGGCCTTAGTCCCGCCTGCAGCCACGAGCGTTTTAAGGCTCTCAGATGTCGCCCTTCCTCAAAACCCCCTCCTTCCCAAGTTAGCACAGGCGACCTACAGCCGGAGGCTACTCCTACCATAGACTGCGTCCTTCCGATCGTCCTCCATGGCCGCAACCGAGGGGAGCTGAGTCCGAAGCCAGCGCGACCCCAACCCAAGCGGGCGGGAGACACCGCGCGCCGCAGGCCCCGCCCTGCCCCGCCTGGCCCCGCCCCAGCGCACACGCCTATGGCAGCCCCGCGCCTCGGGGGCGTGGCCAGGGAGGGGCGTTGGGGGGCAGCCACCTTCTAGCTTCCAGTCGACTGTCTCTGCGGACGCCTCTCTGGGAACAATTTGTGTGTAGCATCTGCCTCCCAGTTATTCTTTTTGTTGTTGTTGTTTTGTTTTATTTTCGTGTTTTTGTTTTTTGAGACAGGGTTTCTCTGTGCTGCCCTGGATAGTACTGGAACTCACTCTGTAGACAATGCTGGCCTGAACTCCAGAGATCCGTCTGCCTCTGCCTCGCGAGTGTTGGGAATAAACGAGTGCTCAACCACCACCCGGCAAGTCATTCTTTGTCCGGGTACCGAGCACTGACTGTGAGCTAGCAGATAGAGAAAAAGTTGTCACGTGTTCATTCATCCAATTGGCGAGAAGTTGAGAGTTTGAACAAAAATCCGAAGGAAATAAAAAGAGGAGAAGCGGAATGTTCCTTGGCAGCCAGGCACAGAGATTTACGACTTTAGTCTTCCAATCCCAGCACTGGAGAGGCAGAAACTTGAGGATGTCCTCTAGTTCTCTGCCAACCAGGTAGGGCTACATAGTGAGCCCTTGTCTCAAAAACAAAACAAAAACGGGCCTGGAGAGATGGCTCAGAGGTTAAGAGCAGTTAACTGCTCTTCCAGAGGTCCTGAGTTCAATTCCCAGCAACCACATGGTGGCTCATAACCATCTGTAATGGGCTCTTCTGTTGTGTCTGAAGAGAGCAATAGTGTTCTCATATACATAAAATAAATAAATCTTAACAAACGGACGGGCAGTGGTGACGCAAGCCTTTAATCCCAGCACTTGTGAGGCAGAGGCAGGCAGATTTCTGAGTTCAAGGCCAGCCTGGTCTACAGAGTGAATTCCAGGGCAGCCCGGGCTATACAGAGAAACCCTGTCTCAAAAAACCAAACCAAACCAAACCAAACAAACGAAGGCAGGGCTGGAGAGATGGTTTCTTGGCTAAAGCACTGGCTGCTCTTTCTCAGGACCCACATCAGGAGACACACACCACCTGTAATTCTAGCTCCAGAGGATCTTATCCACAAGCGTTGCACTCAGCGTGTGCCTGGGTGCACACACATACACACAGATAGATAAACACAAAAGAAAGAAAATAGTCAAGTGACACAAAGATGAAATCCCCACCATGTTCATTCCGGAATGGTCTTACCGGCCTGGACCTTTGAGAAGCCATGGGAAGTCTTAGTGCCAGACTTGATTATTACTTTGCATAATAATCATTAAAAACATACAGGCAGCCTGGTCTACAGAGTGAGTTCCAGGACAGTCAGAGCCATACAAAAACCAAAATAATAATAGTAATAATAATAATAATAACAACATACAGGCATGCACATACACAGACACACAAATGAAAATAAATCACTCTTGAAGGTTGCTTTTTAAATTTTACTGCTTTTATTTTATGGGTACGAGTGTTTGGCTACATGTATGCATGTACTCTATGCTCATACAAAGCCCTCAGAGGCCAGATGGATCCCCTGGAATTCAAGTTACAAGCAATTGTGGACCATTATGTCGGTGCTGAGACTTGAACTCAGATCCTCTACAAAAACAGCAAATGTTCTTTTTTTCTTTTTCTTTTTTTTTTTTTTGAGACAGGGTTTCTCTGTGTAGCCCTGGCTGTCCTGGAACCCACTCTGTAGACCAGGCTGGCCTCGAACTCAAAAATCCGCGCCTGCCTCTGCCTCCCAAGTGCTGGGATTAAAGGCATGCGCCACCAACGCCCGGCCAGCAAATGTTCTTAATTGGTGAGCTACCTCTCTGTCTTAGATAGTTACTCTTGTCATGATGAAACACCAAAGACAACTAGAGGAGGAAAGGGAGGGTTTATTTCACTCACAGTTCCATGTAGCAGTTCATCACCAACCGCAGTGACCGTGAGAGCCTGGAGGCCGGAGCTGATGCAGAGGCCATGGAGAGGGGCTGGCCTGTGACCCATGGCTGGCTCAGTCCTTCCATAGCAATCACTAAGAAACTACCCTACAGGCATGCCTACAGCCCATCTTACGAAGACATAGTCTAAGCTGAGATTCCCTCCTCTCTGATGACTGTAGCTTATGTTATGTCGTAAGACTAGCCAGGACACTCACTCCCCAATACAAAAAAAAAAATCATTTTTTAAAGTTTTTTTATTGTGGTTGTTGTTACTAGTTGTTTGGTTGTTTGGTTGTTTGGTTGATTGTTTGGTTGGTTTTTCGAGACAGAGTTTCTCTATGCAGCTTTGTCTGTCCCAAAGCTCCAAGTGACATCACTGCCTCTGCCTCCTGTGTGCTGGAATTAAAGGATGGTGCCACTAGTACTCAGAAATTTTTTTTTTAAACTGAGCCTGCCTGGGGTCCTAGCTGTCCTGAAAGTTTTTATGTAGACCATACTGGGAAATATACTCCTGCCTCTACCTCAGAGTGCTGGGTTTAAAGGTATATGACACCATGTCCAACCTTAAAAGGAAGTTTTGAAGATAACTTCGAGGGGGCTGAAGAGATGGTTCAGTGGTTAAGAGCACTGTCTGCTCATCTAGAGGTCCTGAGTTCAATTCCAAGGAACCACATGGTGGCTCACAACCATCTGTATTTGGATTCAATCCCCTCTTCTTGTGTGTCTGAAGACAGTTACAGAGTACTCATATACATACAATAAATAAATCTTTGAAAGAAAGAAGAAGGCTGCAAGTGCAGAGAGCGCCCGCCGTGAGAGAGGTGGACGATCAAAGAGTTGTGGGTCTCAAGGCAGCACGGGCAGCAGGCTGCCTTAGTGTAAAAGAGGAGAGAGCTGGGTGTGGTTGCACACCTGGGCGGCAAAGGCAGGATGCTCTGTGTGAGTTCAAAGCTAGCCTGTTTTACTTAGTGAGTTCTAGGACAGCCATAGCTATGTAGAGAGACCCTGTCTCAAAATACCAAAAAGAAAAAAATTAAATCAAAAAATAAAAAACAATAAAAAAAGAAAGTAAAGAAAGGAAGGAAAAAGGAGAAGAGAGAAAAGGTGTGTGTGGGGTGTGTGTGTGTGTGTGTGTGTGTGTGTGTGTGTGTAGCCCACTGTTACAGAAGCCACCTGTAAATATAGGTCTCTGTCCCTGGAGCTCACTGGCCAGTCTGTCTGAACTGGAGAGTTCCAGATTCACTGAGAAACCTTGTCTCAGAAAATAAAGTGGAGGGGCTGGAGAGATGACCCAGCTGTGAAGAACACTGGCTGCTCTCGCAGAGGACCCGGATTCGGTTCACAGCCACCACATGGAAGCTAGCAATTGTCCATGACTCCAGTTCAGGGAACTCTGACACGCTCTTCTAACCTTCCTGAGCACCACATACAAGTGGGATAATCACAAAGGTACACAAGAACCACTCACGTATGTAAAAATAAACTTAAAAATCTAAAACATTAAAAAGGTGGAGAGCAATACAAGAGGACACTGTAGGCTGCCCTCTAGCCTACACACACACACACCCCCCCCACACACACACACTGACACACTAACACGGAAGCAATCAGTGACAGTGACATCCCTTGGGTAATACATAGTAAAGTTTCAATGCGAAACCACTTCATATATTCAAAACTAAACAGTGCAGTCTGAGACAAGAAGAGTAATTTCCAGGAAGCATGAGCTACATAGTGAGGCTTTTGTTTTGTTTTGTATTTTGAGATAGGGTTTTTTCCTGTGGCTTTAGCTATCCTGGACCAGGCTGGTCTTGAACTCAGAGATCTGCCTACCTCTGCCTTGAGATTGCTGTGATCAAGAGTGCTAGAAGTAAAGGCATGTGCCACCACTGTCTAGCTCAAAAGCCCATTCATAAAGGAGCCCATTCAAAAAAATTATAGCCAGGTTGTCTTAGAGTTTCCACTACTGTGAAGAGACACCATGATCAAGGCAACTCTTATAAAGGAAGACATTTAAGACAGAGGTTCAGTCCATTATCATCATGGTGGGAGCATGACAGCATGGTATTGGAGTAGCCTAGAGTTCTACATCCTGATCCAAAGGCAGCCAGGAGAGGACTATCTACCGCACTGGGCAGGGCCTGACCACAGGAGGTGTTAAAGCCCAGCTACACAGTGACACACTTCCTCCAAGACTACGTTTACTAAGACAAAGCTAATAATGCCACTTCCCATGGGCCAAGCATTCAAACCACCACACAGGTTTAGTGACACACACCGATCATCCCAGCACTTGGGAGATGCAGGAAGAGGAGCAGTAGTTCATGGCTAGCTTTAACTACACAGGAGTTCGAGGCCAGCCTGGGGTACATGAGACTCTGTCTCAATAAACAAAAATTTTCTTTGGTCAGTGGAAGGTTTGAAATATTGACAGACATTATCTAAAATAAGTTCTAGAATAACAGTGATTAGGGCTGGAGAGATGGCTCAGAGGTTATGAGCACTGACTGCTCTCTTCCAGATGCTGTCTTCCAGAGGTCCTGAGTTCAATTCCCAGCAGCCACATGGTGGCTCACAACCATCTCTAATGAGATCTGGTGCCCTCTTCTGGCACATAGGCATATGTGCAGGCAGAACACATATATAATAAATCTTGAGAAAATAAAGAATGATTAATATTCAACAGAAGCTAAGTCACCAGCTGCCTTTTCAGATGACAGTGCTTGGTGGCTCACTCAGGTGGCAGGAAACTGAACTGTGGTTCATTGTGTGGGGACAGAACTTCTGCCTCTTTTTAGAACAAATCACATTTAAGAGCGGAGAGTGGGAGCCAGCGAGATGGCTCAGCAAGTGAAGGGACTTACCACATGAAGTATGACAACTTGAATTCCATCTCCAGAACCAGCAGGGTGAAAGGAAAGAGCAAACTCCTGCCAGCTGTCATCTGACTGCCACACACACATGCTGGCACACACGATGGAGAAGAGCTGGGGTTGGGGGTGGTGCACACCTTTAATCCCAGCACTTGGGAGATAGAGACAAGTAGATCTCTGAGTTGGAGGCCAGCCTGGTCTACAGAGTGAGTTCCGGGACAGCCAGGGCTACACAGAGAAACTCTGTTTCGAAACTCCCCTCCCTCCCACAAAAGCAAAAGAAACAGTTAAAATGGAAAATGCTTAAAATAGAGGAAGGGAAGAGGGTGTGGTTCTGTGGTCGAGCATTTGGCCTAGCATGTGTAAGGCTAGGTCCATCCAGGCTACCAAAAAGAAAGAAGGAGAGAAAAGGAAGAGAGGAGAAAAGAGTTGTAAGAGTGTCTGGTCGTCTAGTCAGGAGCTCTGTAGGCAGTGGAAGGCAGCATAGAAGAGCCTGGCATGGTGCACAGGACTTCTAGGCCATCCTTGGCTATGCATATAGCTAATTTCAGGAGAGCCTGAGCCACACAGGACCATCTCCATAATTTAAATAGTTTCTAGAGAGGGGGTGCCATACGGAGCACGTGCTCGTGCTCTTGCAGAGGTCCCCACCTCAGATCCCTGAACCCATGTTGGGCAACTCACAGCCTCCTGTGGCTCCAGCTCCCAGGGATCCAATGTCCTCCTCTTCTGGACTCTGACGTTGCTGAACTCATAAGGATAAACACATATACATATAAAATTATAATAAAATAAATAGTATTGTGAAGTTAAAGAAACTTTGAGTATACGCTTCTTTGCAGAGTGTGTGTGTGTGTGAGAGAGAGAGAGACAGAGAGAGAGACAGAGAGAGAAAGACAGAGAGAGAGACAGAGAGAGAGACAGAGAGAGAGAGAGAGAGCAGGAAAGGAGAGGGAGAGGCAGAGGGGAGGGGCACAGAGAGGGGGAAGGGGGAGGGAAGAGAGAGACCAAGATAGAGACATAGTCTGAACAGAGAAATTTATTTTAGGCATATTTAAGCAAATCCCAAGTAGATGAAACCTTTCCTGGTGATGATTAGCTCAGTCCTGTGTGCACAGTAAAGCTTGAAACGCAACTACATTGAAACTTTTTGTAAAATACCCGTGACAAGTACCCGTGTAAAATTCTCTGCTGTGGCTGGAAGAGGCGGTAGATCTCTGAGTTTGAGGCCAGTCAAGTCTACAAAGCAAGTTCCAGGACAGCCATGGCTACACAGAGAAACCCTGTCTTAAAAAAAATACATAAATAAATAATAAATGGCTTCTATAGATTGACCAAATGACAGCCGTCATAAAGATGGGTTTCATAAATTGACAAGCTCTTGATATTGGCCTGGGGGAGGGTCCAGGGTTTTGGAGAGGTCACACAGGTAGTGCAAAGGTTACGTCTTCTCGAGGCCTGCTGTGCTGATAACGAGTCATACACCCTCCTTGTATCCCTGCCTGTGAAGGAATAGCAGTGTGTTTAATGCTGCAGGTTGTTCATCTGTGAGCACAAGGATCTCCATGCCTCCTACATGACCACTTATTTTAAAAGAGAAATTTACGTTTATAGTAGAGGCCAAGGTTGAATGAATCACTGCATGGCTAGGCTGTTAGACAAGCACAAGATAGCTATAAGAATAGCTAACCGACCGACCAAGGAATGAGGGAGCCATCTTAACTTGATGGCCATTCGAAGGCCACTTGAGGGATTTTTACTTATCTCTTTGTGCAGATAGATCTCTTTCATTTCACCATCAGTGGTATGAGAGAAATCTGACACGTTAAAGCAACACATGTCAGGAAATTATTGACCACCAGGATTGTTCTTGAGCCACAGATAATCTACAGCAGCTCCATTTTATAAAACTGTGGTTCTCGGTTTGCCTTTCTCTTGACTAATTTCTTCTAATACTTTCTCTGTAATATTAGTAATTGTACTAACCATACAGGCCAGCTTTGAAGCATCTCTTTGTATTCCAGCCATCATTTCTGGAACTGGTAATATAAAAGCTGAAAACCAACCCTTAGCAAAACAACACCCTATGTCTTCCACCGTAGGCAGCCTTTCTTTTTTGTTTTTGTTTGTTTGTTTGTTTGTTTTTAGTTTTTCAAGACAGAGTTTCTCTGTGTTGCTCTGGATGTCCTGGCTGTCCTGGAACTCACTCTGTAGACCAGGCTGGCCTCGAACTCAGAAATCTGCCTGCCTCTGCCTCCCAAGTGCTGGGACTAACAGTGTGTGCCACCACCGCCCGGCTTCTTTTTCTTTTTATCTTTTTGGAGACTGGGTCTCTCTATGTATCCCTGGCTGAACTCACTTTGTAGATCAGGTTGGCCTCGAACTCACAAAGATCCAACTGCCTCAGTCTCCCAAATGCTACGATTAAAGGTGTGTGCTTTTGATCCTCCCTGATCAAAGGCATCTATTTAGACTTTGCTTTGGCAAGCTGGGAGTTCATAAATGTAACAGCATCCTTTCTGGGTCAGTAGTATCATGCCCTTGTCTCCATAAGTTAGTTTTTCTTCTGGGATGTTTTCTCTTGGCAGGGTTGTCCTTCATCTTCAGAGTCTTCCTTTGTCTTGTGGTCTCCAGGATGCTGTCCTGGTTGGATGCGTTGGAGCAAGAGCCATCTGGGACTTAGGTTATTTTCTGGAAAGATACAAGCACAGCCTTACCCTGGTATAAGAACATCAGGGCTTTCCCTTTCATTAGTTTCTAGATCTTTCTGTTTAACGCGTACTTTAAAATGTGCCTCTTTAAGGGCATCAGAAGAAGCCTTATCGCTTGTTGTGAAAATATTTATTAGTATGGGTTAGACCTCTGTGCATCCCACACTACTCCTGCAGAGGACTCAAGTTCGGTTCCCAGCACCCATATAAGTCGGAACACAAGAACCTGAATCCAAAGTTCCTTCCTGGACTCCCCAGGCTCACACACACACACTTGGCATATACACAAATAAACAAATAGTGTCTTTTTAGAGAGTAGAAGGGCCTGGAAGTGGTACTAATATTATTTTTTAATCTTATGTGTGTGTGCATTTGTCTGCATGTGTGCACCTTGTATCTGTGTATACCTCCTGCCCATGAGAGCCAGAAGAGGGTGTTGTTCTCCTGGAACTGGAATTACAGGTGGTTGTGTTGTGGGTGCTGGGAATTGAGCCTGGGTCCTCTGGAAGAGCCTTGACTTCTGAGCCATGTGTCCAGTCATAAAAGCTGAGTTTTTACAGAGCTGACTCAGAGTCAGGAGAAATTACAAATCTTTATATGAAGTCTTTATAACAACTCTCTGGTGTGGAGAAAGTACTCAGAGAGGTTAAGCAATTTCCGCACTGCCACACAGCGAGCATGAGGAGGAACAAAGACTTGAACGGCAGGAAGTGGGACTGAGAAGCCCACACCCTCTCCAAAGCTATACTGCCAGACTCCTGGTAAATATTTTTTTGGGCAAAATACATTTAGTAGTTCGATCCCATATGGCATTGGGGGAGGCGATGGGTGAGGAGGAACTGAGTGGAAGACATCGCATGTGTGCATACACTTGTACATAAAAGACAGGAACAAGTAATGGTTTTCAGAGAGACAGGAAACTCGGCAGTGCAGGTGCAAATGAGGCTTTGTAAAAAGATTTATTTCATTTTCGTTGAGAATACAACTTTAATCCCAGCACTCAGCAGTGAGAGGTAAGCAGATCTCTGTAAGTTCAAGAGCACCACAGTCTATAGAATGAATTTCAGGATAGCCAGAGTTATAAAGAAAGATCCTGTCTTTTTTTTTTCTATTTTTTTCAAAATTTATTTAATGCATATAAGTATACCACCATTGCTTTCTTCAGACACACCAGAAGAGGGAACCAGACCTCATTACAGATGGTTGTGAGCTACCATGTGGTTGCTGGGAATTGAACTCAGGTCCTCTGGAAGAGCAGTTGGTGCTCTTAACCACCGAGCCATCTCTCCAGAGTCAAAAGACTCTGCCTTAAAACAGTAACAAGTACTTTGGGGCAGCGTTTAGAACAGCTTCTTGCATGATTTTTGAGACAGAGTCTCTACCTGAAACTTCAACTCACCAGTTTAGATATACTGGCTGTCCAGATAGCCAGGAGTCCACCATGTCTCTACTGTCTGTTTTTTTCAGTGGGTACTAGGGATCCAAACCCAGGCTCTCAGGCTCACACAGCCAGCACTCCGTCCACCAAGTGTTCTCCCCATTCCTCTACTGTAAAAGTCTTAAAATGGGGTGAGGTGACCCAATCAGTAAAGAAAGGAACTTGCAGCCAAACCTGATGGCCAGAGTTTGATTCCTGAGACCCACCTGTTGAAAGGAGAGAACCAAGTCTCTCAAGTGGCTCTCTGACCTCCACGGCTGCGCCCTGGCACAGGTGGTCCCCCCAACACTCTCCCCCATCCCCCCACTAAATAAGCAAATAAATGAAAAAAAAGTAAATGCTTTAAAATAGATACTAAAATACATGGTACAAGCATAGCCTGGCAGGTTGTCTTCCCAACACCCAGGAGGTAGAAACAGCCATCAGCAAGCAGTCCAAGGCCAGACTGGGGTGTATGAGCACCCCATCTCAAAAACATCAGCAAGCAGGGTGGTTTTGTTTGTGTGTGTTTGTTTGTGTGTGTGTGTGTGTTTGAGACAGGGTTTCTCTGTGTAGCCCTGGCTGTCCTGGAACTCACTCTGTAGACCAGGCTAGCTTCGAACTCAGAAATCCTCCTGTCTCTGCCTCCTGAGTGCTGGGAGGAGCACACCTTTAATCCCAGCACTTGGGAGGCAGAAGTAGGTGGATCTCTGAGTTCAAAGCCAGCTTGGTCTACTGAGTGAGAAGCCAAGGCTACACAGAGAAATCTTGCCTCAAAACAAAACAAATAAACAAACACGGAGATTACAAGCCAGTTGTGAAGGTTGCCTGCCGGGCACAGGAAAACCCAGAGGAGGGCTTTGTCCTAGACACAAAGTGGGAAGTCAGAGGGATCTCTCCACGGAGAAAGAATGACAGGAAGAAAGTAAATTTGGTGAGAGTTTTGCAATGAGGGATCAGGGCCAGGAAGAGAAGGGAGATCACAAAGCCTAGGGCCCTTGCTGAGTGAAACCCTGGTCAGCAGGAATCTGTAGGCTAGGTTGGGAGCCTCAGGTGAGAGGGAGGGTGGGTGTGGCCACTGAATCAGACAGATTTCTTTACAGGGGGGAGAAGGAAGGAGGCTGATAAGTAGAAGCTGAGGTGGGGCACAGGGAGGAGGATGGGGACAAGATATTTAGGACAAACTGGGACAAAGCCACCACCTCTGGGGGATGGTGGTGGCCACCGAGCCAGAGTGGGCTGGGCTAAACCAGACTGGGCTTGGCTGGCTGAGACAGTGCTAGTCTGTTCTCTGCCCGCACTGAGGCTCTTGGTCTCATGAATTTTTTAGCTAACTAGGCCTTGAGTTTCAGATTCCAGGGTGCCAGGCCCAGGCTTCTGGGTTCTGCTTACCATGTGAATGCATCTCAGGTCTCAGGAGAGTGTTGCTGGCTTTGTGCTCTGCATTTTCAAGTCTAGAGGCCCCAGGACGATTCCAGACACACTCCCTTCTCAGGAGCCAGCCACCTTTCTTTAAAAGTAAATTCGATTTATTTTTTGTGTATGTGTGCAAGAGTTTGAGGACCACCTGCAGGTGTTGGTTCTCTCTCATAAGTCATGAGGGACCTGGAGATTAGGTCGGGGTGCTGAAGCAAGCAAGCACCTTTGAGCAGTTTCACCAACTCCCCCTCTCCACTTTATTTTGAGTTCTGTTTTGTTTTTAGCCACGGTGACAGTATGTAGGCCTGGCTGACCTGGAACTGACTGTGGAGCTCTGCCTGCTTCATCTGGAGAGAGCTGGGATTAAAAGCTTGTGCTACCCACCTGGCTCCACAGGCTCTACACCTTGTATTTTGAGATATGTGTGTGAACTCAAGCTCATGTTTGTGTGAATGTCTATGTATGTCACAGTGTCCTTGCAAGCAGGGGAGTTCCAGGGATCTGACTATCTCACTCCCAACAGGGGTGAGGTGAGCCCAGGCTGCCCTGAGTCTGCTGATGCTCAGGAGGGATCCCTCTCCTATGCAGCTCTGAGTGGAGCCAAGCTCAAAGCTTAGGGCTGGAGCTCACTTGGTAGATCACAGGTCTAGCATGCAAGAGTGCCTGGATTCTAGCCCCAGCAGCACATAAACTGGGGATGAAAGTGCATCCCTGTGATCCCCTCAGCACCGAGGCAGGAGGATAATGATTTCCAGGCTGTCTGGGACTATATAATAACAATAATAACAACCAGATAATGAAAACTATTAGATAACTTTATCCTGTTAGAGCCAAACTTCAGGCTCCCCATCTTGTCAAGGGAAGATAACAGCAGCTCCTTGGTTCCCTCAAAGGGTTATCCTGGGCTATATATGAAGGCCTGGGCTAGATGGGTCTTTAAAAAAGGGTATAATGTGGTTGGTTATCTGAGCATTTCTTCTAGGAAGCCAAAGCCCGAAGATGGTGCAACTACTAGGCAGGGTTAGGTGGAAGAGTTGGGAATTTAAGGTTAGCCTGTGCTATACATGGAGGTCCCAGACTAAAACATTAAGGGCTGGGAGTGTAACCAGGGGCACAGTGCTTGCTTGGCACCGGCAAAGGTGGGCATTCCATTCCCTAGAACTGTAAAAACAACCAGAACAAGAGAATAGTGGGTTGATAACCCGGCCGTGTGGCCCTGAGACGGACTGTCTGTGCTGGGCTTCCTCCAGGGTGGTGACTGATAAACTCTTCATACAGGCAGGTCCCCTGTATGAAGAGGACAATTCCCGTGGGCAGATTCTCCTAGCTGCATCTGGACTCCAGGCCTGATAAAAGTCGGAGGCGGCACCGATGCCCAAACGGGCTTTGTCGCCCCCTGGCGACCACGCAGGAAACGTTTCTTCCACAGCGAAGCACCATGCAGCGGGCTAGGGTGAAGTTTGTTATATTTTTTTCCACCACCCTCCGCAAAACGGTATCCCAGCGATGGGAAAGTAGAGACAGAATGATCTTGAGTTTGGGCGTAGCCTGGGCTATTAGAACAATGAATGAAATTAGAAAACAACAAAGTCAGGCATGTTGGCTCGTGACTGTAATCACAGAGCTTGTAAGGCTGAGGCCAGTCTGGATCACATAATGCGCTCCAGGCCTTCTGGGTTATCTCAGCCTTTCTTCTAGAATTAATAATGATACAAAACAAAATCAATAAACAAAAACAAACAAACAAAAACCAACACAGGCCAAGCATGGTGGCGCTTTTTAATCACAGCACTCAAGAGGCAGACACAGGTGGACTCGAAGTCAGGCTGGTCTACAGAGAGAGTTCCAGGACAGCTACGGCTACACAGAGAACCCCTATTTTGAAAAAACAAACAAACAAACAAACAAAAACAATTAACAACAACAATAATAACAGAAAGTAGTAAAATGTGTAGTGTGAGGAGGATTAATATTACTGCTCACCCAGTGGTGAACACCGGGTCACACATAGAAACAGGGCAAAGTCCTGCTGAGACTGGTATGTGTGGGTGACAGAGCAAGCTACATCGACACACGAACAGACGGATGCCCTGGTGGGTGGATACCTACCTGTAGGTATGGGTGGGTTAATAGATGTTGATGTAAATGCGTATATGTATGTGGGAGAGGGTGATGTATGGATGGACAGCTGAGTAGAGGCGGAGTGTGGATGCATACCGGGGTAGGAGGATCAGAGGATAAATGAACAGACGTACGTATGCACGGTGGGCGAGTGCGGCGGCGGGTGAGTAGAAGGATCGATGAGTAAATGTCCTGGGGTCTCACTATCCACCCAGGCATTCCTGATCTCCCAAAGATACTCGAGGCAGGGCAGCAGTCGCAGTTCACGTTCTGCCTTTCCCAGCTCCTGGAGCAGCCTTGGCATTTGCTGCCGACCGTGCCGCTCACCTGGCGGCCTCCCCTTTAAGACGCATTCACCTGGCGGCCTCCCCTTTAAGACGCGCTCACCTGGCGGCTCACCTGGGCGAAGGCGCTTCCGCAGGAAGAAGGAAGCAGCAGCGCTGCCGCCTCTGAAGCTCGCGCTCGCCTCCAAGCTTCACCCGCTGCCATCATGTCGGCCTCGGCAGTCTTCATTCTGGACGTCAAGGGCAAGGTGAGGCAGAGGGCGAGGGATCGAGGTACGCCGGGCGAGCCCGCGCACCTAGGGCGCAGGACCGGGAGCTGGGGACCCGCCCTCTCCAGCCAGTGTCTGTGGCAAGGGGCTTCACCTCTCTGAGCGTCGTTTTCCGAGTTTGTAAAATGAGAATAAGAAAGATACCCACCACCCGAGCGCCCTGAACCAGTGAGCACAGTCCTTCTGCAACCCTGGAGCTCAATAAATGCGCCAAGTGTAACTCTCTGGAGTAGAAGGCCATCACCCTATCCTTGCAAGCCGCCTGTCCCCTCTCCAGTGGCAATCACAGCGGTAGAGATGAAAACAAGATCCCTGTAATGTAATGACAGACTGGTCGTGTGTCTCAGTTGTCAGCCTGCCGGCCTAGCACACAAACCTAGGTATGATCCCAGCGGACTACATAAACAGCCAGAATTCCAACACTTGGGAGGTAGAGGCAGAGGGATCAGGAAATCAAAGGAGTTTGAATCGGGCCTGAGCTACGTGACACATTCACTGCCTCAAAACCAAAACAGGCTCAACAAGCCCAGGCGCTGACTGCCTGTGCCTGGTGAGCTGAGTGTAAGCCCCAAACCCAAGTGAAGGGGAATAGAGACAGCCTGCAGTTGTCCTGGGACCACCGGCTCTCACACACCGCAGGCACAGAAATGATAGTGCCTGTAAAAAGAAGCAAACAGTAAGGACAAGGCGGGCAGGTGTTCTACCATGCACCTGTCTGCCATCCTAGCTACTCTGGAAGCTGAGTCAGAGGGATGACCTGAGCTTAGAAGGGCAAGGCCAGCCTGGGCTACAATAGCAAGACAAACCAAAGATATAAAATAACCTTGAACAAGAACAGCTCTGGAGGGGAGGTTCAGTTCCACTTCTGTGCTTTTTGTGGATATATTTTAAAACCTCAACTTCTTCAGTCTGGGAAGTGGAGACAAAGACACCTGTCTCAGCAAAGGTTCCTGCTGATCGTCCTCCTCGGTGTGGGGGTGGAACCCAAGCTAAGCCAGCACACTGCCACTAAATTACATCCTAATCCTCTTCATGCTTTTAAAAAATTACACTTATCTATTTACTCTGTGTATGTGAGAATCTGTTCTGTCCTATTCCTGTGTGTGTGGCTGCTAGGGTAGACCCTTAGGCCACCAGGCTTGGCGGTGAGACCCTTCAACAACTGAGAACCACTGAGTTCTCTCAAGGTCCCCCCTTTACATTTTTACTTTGAAATGGTATCTGGTTGAATTACCCAAGCTTCAGATTCACTCTGGAACCTTGCTAGGCTTTGAACTTGCTGTCCTTTGGTCTCAGCTTCTCTGGTAGCTCTGATAGCAGGCCCTTGGTAAGGCAAGGCTTAGCACATCCAGGCTTACTGATTGATATCTGAAGGACTTCATGTGTGGTAGGATAGTCCTCTACTGCCCTAGCCCATTTTCTTTATTTTTTATTTTATTATTTTTTTCTTGGCAGAATCTCATAGTTTAGGTTGACTTTGAACTTACTATGTAGCTGAAGATGGCCTTGCATTTCTGATCCTCCTGCCTCCACTTCCCAAGGCCATCCCCAGCATGACACTCAGTAGAAAGTTGGTGGGGTTCAGTATGCACCCAGAATACTTTTAGCTGTGGGTATTGAGTATCCAGATAGCACGAATGAAGATGGAGGCACACAGAGGCCCCTCAGATAAGTCTGGGGATTACACACGGAGCATGACATGGTTGCAAACACCTGTAATCCCACACTCTAGAAACTAAGGTAGGAGGATTGAGAAGTTGACACCAGCTGGGGTTTCATAGAAAAAGCACCTAAATTAATAAGGAAAGGAAAGATAGGCGGGTGATTCGTTGGCAGAGTTTGTAATAGTAGCTCTAGCCAGGGCAGAAGCAGGAGGATCAGAAGTTCAAGGTCATCCTCTGTTACATCTGGATTCAAGGCCAGCCTAAGACCCATGAGGTATCATCCCCTCTGTAAAACCAAGAAGAGGCCAGTGTGTATGGGAAACAAGGAAATCTAGAAGAGATAGACATCCTAAGGCCTAGATGTGCGCAGTGGTGGTGAATGAGTCCTCTCTGCCTCCCCTTAGCCTCTGATTAGCCGAAACTACAAAGGCGATGTGCCCATGACAGAGATTGACCACTTCATGCCGCTGCTTATGCAGCGTGAGGAGGAGGGTGTGCTGGCCCCACTGCTGAGCCATGGCCGAGTGCACTTCTTATGGATCAAACACAGCAACCTTTACTGCATCCACCCCGTGCTGGTCACGAGTGCCAAGAACCCAATCCAGGGGCAGCGACCTGAGAGTGGGAGTTGCACAGTACATGTGCCTTACTTAACTCGGGCTGTGCCTGGGGTAAGGGGTAGTAGAAATGGGACGGGGGTGGGGGGAGAGATAGCAGGGGACATGTAACACCACTCCCTCAAAAATGGCACTTTTTCCTTAACCTTACTGAACCAGTGGTGGCCACAACACTGAAGAATGCCAACGCCTCTCTGGTGTACTCCTTTCTGTACAAGACTGTGGAGGTAGGTACTGGCCTCTCATTGGCTAGCTGATCTGTCTGTCCACTTGTTATGTTCACCCCTGTCAGGTGCTGTCTTCTGACCATCCCCATTAAAGCCTCCCCACACCTCTTTCACCCAGATCTGAGCTACAGGGTACGGGTCTAATCCCTCCTCTCTGCTGTGTGGCATTCAGGAAATCCCTTGTTTCTGTGTCTGCGAATGTGACAGGTGCTATTGTAAGGGGAGGGGAAGAAAAAGAGCTGAAGTAACACAGAGGAAGTGTCCCCAACAGAAGATACCAGTAGACAGAAAGGCTCTGAGGTGTGAATAGAGCTAGGCTAAAGGGTTTGAGCAGAGCGAGGTTCAAAGGCTGGGAGAGGACACCTTCCCTTCCTAGGAGAAGCAGGCTAAGCATCCATGTGCTTGGCACTGGAAATGCTCCAAATGTCAGAATCTTTGCGTATGTGTTGTGCAGTATTCTAGAGATAGGACCAAAGACTTGAAGAAATGTATTTGTGTTTCAGGTATACATGAAACACTTTAATCAGTGTTTCTCAACCTGGGAAATGTGACTCCTCTGGGGGTCCATTGGCCTTCTCACAGAGGTGGCATAGCAGATATTACATATTACATATTAGATATTACAGTTCATAACAGTAGCAACATTACAGTTATAAAGTAGCAAGGAAATAATTTTACAGGTGGGGTCAGCACAGCAGGAGGCACTGTGTTAATGGGTAGGCATTAGGAAGGTGAGAACCACTGGCTTATATATGTCTGGAAGGTATTTTTCTTTTTCTTTTCTTACCTTTTTTGGGACAGTATCTCACTTTGTAGTCCTGGCTGGCCTAGAACTTGGTATATAAACCAGGTTAGCCCTGAACTCACTTCAAGGTGCTGAAATTTAAAGCATGCACCACTGTGCCCAGCAGGAAGATAATTTAAAAATTTTTTTAATGACGGAAGCTAGCCTTCCAGCTCATGAGTTTCCAGGATTATACTTAGGTCATCAGGTTTGGCAAAAATTTCCTTTACATGCTGACCCATCTGCATGGTCTATTTTGTTTTGATTTTGGTTTTTCTGTGCTGAAGAATTGCGTTTGTGAACTCTGTCTTACTCTATCCATTTGTGCCACGTCACTTGCCCTGTCTGTCACCTGACTGTTGTACAAAGATTCACGATGTATACACAGTACACTCATTTTTAAAATTTAAGATATTTACTTTTTTGTTTGTTTGTTTGGTTGGTTTTTGGTTTTTCGAGACAAAGTTTCTCTGTGCAGCCCAGGCTGTCCTGGAACTCACTCTGTAGACCAGGCTGGCCTCAAACTCAGAAATCCACCTGCCTGTGCCTCCTAGATGCTGGGATTAAAGGCATGCGCCACCACTGCCTGGCAAGATATATATTTATTAAACATTTATTTACTTTTATATATATGGATGTTTTGCGTGTTTGTATGTCTGTGCAGGTCATGTGTGCAGTGCCCACAGAGGCCAGAACAGAATGTTGGTTTTTTCTATGCTGTATGACTTGTTATCAGCACAGCAGGCTTCGAGAAGATGTGAACTTTGCAGTACCTGTGTGACCTCTCCAAAACCACACAGGACCCTCCCCCAGCCCAATATCAAGAGTTTGTCAATTTATAAAACCCATGTTTATGAAGGCTGTTACTTAGTCAATCTATAGAAGCCATTTATTATTTATTTTTTTTTTGTCAATTTGTTTCATTTTTGTTTATTAAGACAAGGTCTCTCTATTTAGTCTTGACTGTCTTAGAACTTACTATGTAGACCAGGTTGACCTTGAACTCACCAAGACCCACTGTTATCTGCCTCCTGAGTGCTTGGACTAAAGACATGAGCCACTATATTTGGCCTCTACACATTTTTTTAAAGGGAGAGCAAGGTAAACCAGACCTCTCATTCTGGATCTTGAAGGTTACAGTAAGAGGATGGTAAGTTCATGGCCAACCTAGGTTCCTCAGCCAGACCATCTCAAAAAACAAAGTCTTGAGTACAGCTGCTCAGGGTCTGCTCGGTCTCCAATCCCCCAGTAGGAGTGCGGCTCAGTGGTAGAGTCCTGATCTACACGCAGGAAAGCCGTTGGACACTCCCTCTAGCTGTCTTCATGGTGTAGGTTTCCACTGCCTTCTCCCCACTCTGCACTCCACTCCATGACCTGTCTCTTTTCCTCATTAAATTGCTCTGTGAGAGAGAGGCCCAGTCTCTCTGTTTGCAGTCCAGGCACACAGTAGGCAGTGTATAATTGCTTACTGCCTGGTGAGTGTGTGCCCAGCTTACGTGGTGTCTGTCCTCGGGACCGCGCCCAGGTCTTCTGCGAGTACTTTAAGGAGCTGGAGGAGGAGAGCATCCGAGACAACTTTGTCATCGTGTACGAGCTGCTGGACGAGCTCATGGACTTCGGCTTTCCTCAGACCACAGACAGCAAGATCCTGCAGGAGTGAGTGTGGGCGTGGGGGGAGACAGGAGGCCGGCAGTCCCTCTGAGGTACCCCTGCAGTTAGCTGTGGCCCTCACTGCTCTTTCCAAACAGGTACATCACACAACAGGGCAACAAGCTGGAGACAGGCAAGTCTCGAGTACCACCTACGGTCACCAATGCTGTGTCGTGGCGCTCCGAGGGCATCAAGTACAAAAAGAACGAGGTCTTCATTGACGTCATAGAATCCGTTAACCTTCTCGTGAGTTCTGTGCCTCATGTCCCGGGGGCAGGAGAAGGGGACTCTGTACCTGTTGACACCCCATGTTGGGAAACCCCCTTTGCAGGTCAATGCTAATGGGAGTGTCTTGCTCAGCGAGATTGTGGGCACCATCAAGCTGAAGGTGTTTCTGTCTGGGATGCCAGAGCTGCGGCTGGGCCTCAATGACCGAGTGCTCTTTGAGCTTACTGGCCGTAAGACTGAGGGGAGGGAGGGAGCCTCTTCCTGGGAATAGGCTAGGAAGCAACCAGAGGCCTCCTAGACAGCAGCCAGTTCTGAGATAAGTGTTCACATTCCCTCCAACGATTACAACGATTGCATGTCAACAGGAAAGTTCAACTAACAAATGCTTTCTTTGTTAATGAGCTGGCTGCAGACCAAGCCCGTCTCTGGCCTTGACATTCTAGTGAGGGAGACAGGTTAATAATATTTAAATATCTCACAGAGGCCAGCGTGGTGGTCCCTTCCTGTCATCTCAGCACTCTAGAGGCTGAGACAGAAGGGTTAGGAGTTCAAGGTCATCTTCTCCTTAGGTTAGTGGAAGCTTTATGAGAAGGTCGACAGAGACAAATGGGAATTCCCAGGGGGCCAGCCCAGCCTAGTAAGCAAATTCCAGGCCAAAGGAAAAATGCTATCTCAGGCAAAACAAACCAACCAACCAAACAAAAACAGGGTGGTGAATGACACCTGAGGAAAGACACTTGAGATTGTCCTCTAACAATACATGTATACATATATATAAGTGTATACACACACACACACACACACACACACACACACACACACACCACAGAGAGAGGGGGTGGGGTGGGGATAAAACCAACCAAACAAAAACCAGGCAGGGGCCAAACATAGTGCTACATATGGGTAATCCCATCACTTGGGAGGTAGAATCAGGAGTTCAAGGCCATCTTCAGCTACTCAGTGAGTTTGAAGCCATTCTGCACTATATCTGATCCTATCTGAAAAGATCACACCAAAACACAGGAAACAAAAGCAAGACCCATACAAACAGCAATGAAGAGAAAAGGAACGGAAGACGTGACTCACACAGTAAAGTGGAATATGAAGCCCTGAGTTCAGATGCCCAGAACACATAAAAAGCAGACATAGGGTCTGTTGTGGTTTCAAACTCCTTTAGACCCTGTGCATAGGAAGCAGAGCAGGTAGATCTCTGTGAGATTGAGGCTAGCCTGGTCTACATAGCAGGTTCAAGGACAGACAAAGTTACATAGTGAAATCCTGTCCCCCAAAACAAATCAAATACAAAAACTAGGCATGGTTGTGTTTATCTGTAACTGTGGCACTAGGGGAGTAAGGCAGGGGAGCCCCAGAATGTTCTGTCCAGCCAGGCTAGCCAGTTGCTGAGCTCTGGTTGAATGAGACACCTCGTATCTAAAGATAAGACAGAGAGCCAGAGAGAAACTTACCTGGCTCCTTAGCACAGCGGCCTGAGCGAGGCCCTTAACCCACGTGGGAAAGCCTGAGTGCTGGTGTGTGGCTGAGACCTCAGCACTTCCTTCATATATATTGTTGTTTATTAATTATGTGTATGTATTTTGCCTGTATGTACTTGCACCATGTGTGCGTAGTGCCCACAGAAGCCAGAAGAGGTGTCCAATCCCTTGGGATGGAGTTACAAATAGTTGTCATCCCCCATAGAGTTGCTGGGAACTGAACCTAGATCCTCTAGAAGAGGAGCCAGTGCTCTTAACCACTGAGCCATCTTTCCATGAAGTCTCAGCACGCCTATGCTTAGTGGAGGCAGAGACAGGGGAAACTCCCAGAGCTCATAGGCTAGCTAGATGGGAGGACACAGCAGGTCTGGTGTGAGATCTGGTACCTTGGCACAGTGTGGGGAGAGGCAGACCAGACATACCACAGCAATGTGTTCAAAATAAAAGGGCGTGTCTCAGTGGCTGCAAACACTTTCCAGCAAGCCTGACCATCTGAGTCCCCAGGACTCACATAGCAGAAAGAGAGAGCTGACCAAACACATTGTGGTAAGCATGCCCCACCTACCAAGTAAATAAATTACTGTCATCATCTAGAGAAGTTAGGCACTGATCAACCTCTAGTTTACACAGGTACACATGAACCCATAGATTACACACACACACACACACACACACACACACACACACACACGTATACTCACAGTATACACAGGCACACAATGGGGGAAATCCAGGCCTGAAAAGGCAGTGCAGTGGCTCAGGGCATTTGTTGGTCCTGCCAAGGACCTGAGTTCAGTTCCCAGCACCTACAGCAGGTAGCTCACAACCATTTACAACCTTAGCTCCGAGAGATCTGACATCTGGGCTCGGTGGGCACCAGCACCTGTCTACACACACACAAACACATAAAACTTCATCAAATTAAAAATACTAAAATTTGTGCTGGCTGAGCTAGCTCCCAGAGACAAGTAGATCTCTGTGAGTTGGAAGCCAGCCTGGTCTACGCATGGAATTCTTGGACAGCCAAGGCTATGGTAGAGACTGTTTTAGAAATCAGACAAACTAAAATCCTACTCAAAGGTTTAGAAAAAACTCCAAATACAATGAGATGAACATAGGGAGCAGAAGCTTAGGGCGGGATGCAGACTCTGGGCTGTGTCATCTCCCCACTCAGCCCAGGCCCTAGGCTGCCTTTTCTACAAACCCAGAGAACGTAGTGGCCGGTGGGGATGGCAGGGCAGCATCCCCCTCCTCAGCTCCAGGGTCACTCTTCTTGCTCCACTCCGAGTTTCAGGCAGCAAGAACAAGTCTGTGGAACTTGAAGATGTGAAATTCCACCAGTGTGTGAGGCTTTCACGCTTTGACAACGACCGCACCATCTCCTTCATACCCCCAGATGGGGACTTTGAACTCATGTCCTACCGGCTCAGCACCCAGGTGAGCCATGACCCAGTCCAACATAAAGGAGAAGGTGAGGCAGTAGATGGAGAATGGATGTCAGAATCTGTGAGAACCACCTTCTCTTCTGCTGCAGGTCAAACCCCTGATCTGGATCGAGTCAGTCATTGAGAAGTTCTCCCACAGCCGAGTGGAGATCATGGTGAAGGTAAGCCCAGGGAGGACTTTCTCAGTGCAGGTTCCATGGCAGCTTCTGGTTAGCTGGGCTCCTGGCTGCGTATTCAGGATTTCTCTTTGTTTTTAACTCCTTTTTCCCCTAATTTTGTGTGTGTGTGGGTGTTTTGCCTGCATATATGTTGATATGCAAGACTTGCCTGTCTAGTATCCACAGAGACCAGAAGAAGGGATTGGATCCACTGGAACTGGAGTTATGGTTGGTTCTGAATTGCCACATGGGTGCTGAGAATCAAACTGTAATCTTCTAGAAGAGCAGCCAATGTTCTTCACTGAGTTATTTCCCTAGATTTTTAAAAATACATTTATTTAATGTATATGAGTACACTATAGCTGTCTTCAGACACACCAGAAGAGGGCATTGGATCTCATTACAGATGGTTGTGAGCCACCATGTGGTTGCTGGGAATTGAACCCTGGTCCTCTGGAAGAGCAGTCAGTGCTCTTAACCACTGAGCCATCTCTCTAGCCTATCTGTTTTTGTTTGGTTGGTTGGTTTGGGTTTTTTTTTTTTTTTTTTGTCTTTTTTTGTTTTTTGGGGTTTTTTTTTTTAAGCAAGATCTTACTATGTAATCCTGTCTGAACTCTGTGTAGACCAAGAAAACCTCAAATTCAGCCTGTCTCTTCCTCCTAAGGGATGAGTCTAAAGATATATCCATATTCTCAGCCCTTATCTATGTGTTTAAGATTTTAAAAATGTATTTATTTTTATTTCATGTGCATTTGTGTTTTACCTGAATGAATGTCTGTGTGAGGGTATCAGAATCCTGGAACTGAATTATAAATAGTTATAAATAGTTGTGAGCTGTCATGTGGTTTCTAGGAATTGAACCTAGGTCCTCTGGAAGAGCAGTCAGTGCTCTTAAGTGCTGAGCCATCTCTCTAGCCCCTTAAGATTTCTCTTTACTTTATGTGAATAGATGTTTATCTGTTTATGTATGTGTATCTTATGTGCCTTGGAGGCCAGAAAAGATTGTGCTATCCCCTGGAACTGAGTTATAGATTATTTTGAGCTGCCCTGTGGGTACCAGGAACCAACACTGGGTCCCCTGCAATAGTAACAAGTCCTCTTAACCAATGAGCCATCTTTCAAGTTTTTTGCCTTTTTTTTTTTTTCCCCAAGAAAGGGTTTTTTTGTGTAGCCTTTGCTGTCCTGTCCTGGAACTCACCGTGTAGACCAGGCTGGCCTCGAACTCAGAAACTCACCTGCCTCTGCCTCCCAAGTGCTGGGATTAAAGGCATGTGCCACTGTCACCCAGCTATTTATTTATTTTTAGACAGGGTCTCACTATGTAGATCTGGCTATCCTAGAACTTACTATATAGACCAGGCTGGCCTTGAAAACTCATGTGGATAGGCCTGCCTCTGCCTCTGCTGCTCAAGTAGTGAGGTTAATGGCATATGTCACTATACCTGGCTACTGCTTATTTTCTTCTTACGTTGTAATTTAATTTTCTTTAATTTAATTGGGGAGGTGGTTTCAAGGGTTTCTCTGTGTAGCCCTGGCTGTTCTCAAACTTGCTCTGTAGACCAGGCTGGCCTCAAACTCAGAGATCTGCCTGCCTGTTCCTCCTACATGCTGGGATTAAAGGCGTGTGCTACCACACCAGGCTATGTTTTATTTTTGTTAATTTTGTGCGTGTGTGTAGGAAGGCACATGGCACGGAGGTAAGAGGACAGTGTACAGGAGCTGCTTCTCTCTACGCTGTGGGGACCTGATGAGCCACCTCACCAGGACCTCTTGTATGCTAGGCATTTACTCTGCCACCAGGCTAGGTTCCCATCCGTTTTTATTTTTTATTTTGTATTTTCAAAAAGGATCTCCCCTCTCTTTGTTTCCTCTTTGTCTTCGTTGCCACCTTTGTTCTCTTCCCCCACAATAAACTTCCCATGAGGAATAGTAAAAAAAAAAAAATCTCACTTAGTTGTCTAGGTGGCCTTGAATGCAGGTCTATAGTTCAGGCTGGCCTTGAACTTGAAATCCTTCTACTTTAGCCTCTGGAGTAGCTGGGATCACAAGCACTCCCCACTCAGTCTTACTCAGGAGTGAATTCTTTTTGCCTCCTGCTCTCTCCTGGCAGGCCAAGGGTCAGTTTAAGAAGCAGTCGGTGGCCAATGGCGTGGAAATCTCTGTGCCCGTACCTAGTGATGCAGATTCTCCACGATTCAAGACCAGTGTGGGCAGTGCCAAGTACGTGCCTGAGAAGAATGTTGTCATCTGGAGCATCAAGTCCTTTCCTGTGAGTCCTGGGAAAGGTGGGGCCCAGGGTGGGAGGGACTTCAGTGGTGGTGGGGCTTGCCTAGGCCACATGGCAGGAGATGAACATCCCAGAGAACCTCATCGTGGATGAGGGTGTGTGAGGATTACACGCATGCACACAGCTGTTCTTGAGGGCTGTGGAAGGGGAAGCCCAGGCTGTCTGCTTCCAGACTGGTATACTTGATGTGGTGGCCCAGGCCTGTCTTTCTCCCATTTGGGAGCTGGAGGCAGGAGGATAAAGAATTTAGACTTCTCTTTGCCTACACAACTGCTTCTAATCTAGGCTAGGCCGCGTAAGACCCTTTTTAAAAAATCCGAACCAAACCAAACCAATCAAAGGTGGAGAAGCTGAGGCCTCCTGTAACAGCACCTCCCCTCCCCAAGTCCTTCAGGAATATATGGCTTTGGTTCTCCTTCCTAGACTCAACTCATCTGTGAAATGGATTGACAGTTGACCTACATTCTTTTTGCTGTTGGTTTTTAGACAGGGTGTCACTACACAGTCATGGCTGGACTGGAACTTGCTATGTAGTCTGGGCTGGTCTTGAACTCATAGAAATCTACTTGCCTCAGCCTCCTAAGTACTGGGATGTGTGTGAGTGTCACAAAGTCCAAATATGACCCACATTCTTGGAGCACTAGTGGCTTTATTTTATTGTTACTTCGTGTGTGTGTGTGTGTGTGTGTGTCTGTCTGTCTGTCTGTCTCTGTTGTTTCCTTCAGACTGAGGAACAAGGGTTAGTACCCTTCTCTTGCTTGTACTAGCACAGACTTTTTCTATGGGTCTCTGCCAGCACTCTTGAGTTTGAATTCTGTGCAATGGACAGATACACTGTAGTGAGGGTGGTCTGAGAGACAGGGGAATAACTCAGAGTCTGATGCCTCTGTGTGTCTACAGGGGGGCAAGGAGTATTTGATGCGTGCCCACTTTGGCCTCCCCAGTGTGGAAACTGAGGAGGTAGAGGGCCGGCCACCCATCGGGGTCAAGTTTGAGATTCCGTACTTTACTGTTTCCGGTATCCAGGTGAGGACCGAGGGTGGGAGGTCCCCGTTTTCCCTCTAAGTCACCTCGCAAATCACACCCCATTTATTCATTTGAGCTTTTATTTATTTTGTGTATAAGTGTTTTGCATATGTCTGTGTACCATGTGTGTACATTACCTGTGAAGGTCAGGAGATGGTCTCAGGTCTCCTAGAACTGAGGTTACAGGTTTCCGTTCACCGAATGGATGCTGTACTCTAACCCAGGTCCTCTGGAAGAGCAGGCAGAGCTCTTAACTTCTGAGCCATCTCTCCAGCTCTGTCTTAGGCTTTCTAAGGATTACTGTGACAAAACACTATGACCAGAAAGCAAGTTTTGGAGGAAAGGATTTATTTGGCTCACATTTACATCATTGGAGGAAGTTAGTACGGGAATTCAAGCAGAGCTGGAGCCTGATGCCAGGAGCTGACGCAGAGGCCATGGAGGGGTGCTGCTTACCGGCTTGCATTTCATGGCTTGCTCAAGCTGCTTTCTTATAGAACCGAGGATGACCAGTCCAGGGGTGGCACCACCTACAATTGGCTGGGCCCTCCCCTATTGATCACTAATTGAGAAGATGCCTTAGATCTGGATCTCATGGAGGCATTTCCTCAACGAGGCTCCTTCCTTTATGATGAGTCCAACTTGTGTCAAGTTGACACACAGTATCAACCAGTCCAAGCCCCCCTTTTAGTTTTAGTTTTGTTTTTGAGACAGGATCTTGCTGTAGCCAGGCTGACCAGGAGCCTCCTATATAGACCAGACAGTATTGTACTCAGAGAGACCTCCCTGCCTCTGCTTCTAAGTGCTGAGATCTGAGGTGTGCACCACCACACCAGGCATTTTTATTTTGTAACCCAAGCTAGCCAAGAACTCACTCTGAAGTCCAGGCTGGTCTCAACTCACTTTAAAATCCAGGATGGACTTGAAGTTATCATGTCCTTCTGTCTAGATTTCCAAGCACTGGTATGAAAGTCACGTGTCTCTGTGCTGGGATCTCCATTTCTTCTCTGTCTTCTGCCTGGGACTGCTGCCTCTAATGTTCTGAGGCTGGGGCTTTCCCTCTCCACTTCTCACATCTACGTATGCACCCCAGCACCAGCCTGTCACTATTCACCCCTGCCTTCCCCCACTCACCCTTGTTCCTTGTTCTCTTGACCCCAGCTCTGGTCCTCTGCATTCTCCTGTCTGCTTCTTTTCCCTCCTCACCCATTTCATGCCGAGACTCCCAGCTTGCATCTTCCTAAAGTGTGTTCTGTATGCTTCCTTGACATAAGTCACCACTTTCCCTTCTGACTGTTTACCTAGCCCTCTCAATACACGTTCCCCCCCCAATACTGGGGATTGAATCCAGGGACTGGCACGTGCTAGGCGGGGGCCCTATCCCAGGCACTCCCAGGGGACTCTAGAAGGGAGCTTACTTCAGAACCACATCCCTAGTCCTTGGCCAATCTACATTATGTTCTTCTAGGTCCGTTACATGAAGATCATCGAGAAGAGTGGGTACCAGGCCCTGCCCTGGGTCCGCTACATCACCCAGAGTGGTGGTAAGGTGGCGGGCTCTCTGGGACAGTGTGGTTAAGGAGGTGGAGGGCATGGGGACTGAGGACTTTGATGCCGTGTTTGGGGCAGTTCTCAATTTTAGCCTGTCTGGCACCAAAACTGTCCTTACCAGGCTTCCTTGGGCTTATACAGCTTTAAAATGGGGTGGCTGGCCCACTCTAGGGCAACAATAAAATCCAGCAATATGTTGACACTTAGCACCTCCAGATGCTGTCTGGGTGTGGGCAGGCTTACCAGGTGGAGATGTCGGTGTGGAAGCCATCCTGATGTAAGAAAACCTGTTTTGTGTGTGATAGTCAGGCTAGAAACCAGGGCTTTATACATAAGTAGGAGTTCTACCATCCAGCTGCAGCTGGAATTCTAGGCAGTGGGTCTACTTTTGAGCCATGTCCCAAGCCTATAAGCCCTAATAAGCATTGTGAAGTGTTTCTGGGGTGACTCTGTGTTGGGACCCAGGATGGATTCTGTGGGTGTTGGAAAGCTTCCCTTTCCCCTTTCTTAGATGGTCCTTGCTCATTTTTATCCCTGCAGATTATCAACTTCGTACCAGCTAGAAGTGAGAAGAAGTGGGGCTTCCATCTCACAGATTCCAGCCACAGACTTTAAAGAACTGTGTGTGTGTGTGTGTGCGCGCACACACGCACATACACGCACTCGTGTGCAGGGTTAGGACACTGACTTAACACATTCTTGCTGCCCACACCTAACCCCCTTTACCTCTTTCAGCCATCTAGGGTGGTTTCTCTGTGTCCCTCACCCTTGGAGCTGTCCCACCCTGATTTTATATGAAGAACTATAAGAGGGCCTAAACCACGATACCCCTTTCCCCCATGAGTGCCTTCTTGCAATAAACTGCCTTGGGCAGATCTAGGGCCCACCTTTTATAGCTGCTGAGCCGAGGCCACTGGTCCTCCATCTGGGTTTTAGGGTGTCATTAAAATGAGTCTAACAGCTGTGAGTGTTGTTTTTCCCTAGGAACTGAGAATGACTGTAAGTGCTGGTGTAGGAGCCTCCGCTGACGCTGGGGACTGGGAATGACCGGGAGTGCTTGTGTAGGAGCATCTGCCGATTGCTTGTCCATCTTTTCTGTTCTGGCTCCTCCACAGTCTTCCCTCATTCCCTGTCACTGTCTGATCCCCTCTGTAGCCATGGCGGTTGCTGTAAAATCTCAGTTACATCATTAGCCTGCTTAATCCTGGTGGCCTTCCCATCTTGTTAAAAAGTTACTGCAGCCCCAGGTCTGTCTTGCACTTGCCGCACCACGCCTGCCCGCCTTCCTGCCCTCCCAGTCTCCCTTTCCATTCTGCACTAGACACTTTCGAACCTCAGGACCTTTGTATATGCAGCAACTGTCTATTTTATAATATCTTTTGATTTTGATTTTTTAAGATAGGGCCTGGCTGTCTAACTTTCAGCGTTCCTCTTGTCGCTGTCTTCCACATGTGGATTACAGGCATGAAACCCTATGATCAGTTGCTTTCTCTAGTTTTGCTTTTATTTTTGAGACGAGATTTCTTATAATCCAGGCTTGTTTCAGGCTTGCTAGTAGCTTCCAAGAGCTGAGATTACTGACATGCACAACATCGCCAACTTTTTCTGGCTTCAGGAAAATACTTTAAATATTTTCCATTTTATGTGTGAACACCTATATGTGGTGTGCATAGGTCTGTGTGGGTATCTGCAGAGGCTTCAGATCCTTCTGGAGCTGCAGTCACAGGCAGCTGTGAGCTGCCTGGTATGGGTGCTAGGAGCCAAACTTGAGTCCTATGGAAGAACAGTATGTCTTTTAATGAATAAGTCTTGTCTTCTGTCCTGTTTTGTTTTGTTTTGTAAAGGCAGATCCTTACTGTGTAGCCCTGGCTGTCCTGGAACTTACAATGTAGGCCAGACTGGCCTTGAACTCAGAGACCCACCTGCCTCTGCCTCCTGAATGCTGGGATAAAAGATGTCTACCAACACATTTGGGATTATGTTTGAGAGTTTTGATAACTGGCCATCTAGCCCAGGCTGGCCTACAACTTAATCCTCCTGCCTCAGACTCCTGAGTGCCAAGATTGCAGGGTTTAATGGCCTTCTTTATTACCTCCGCATCATTTACTACTCTGAAAAAATTCAGTGACATCTCCTGGACTTGACTGTGGTGTGTGATGGGCTGAGTGCATGGCTACCTCAGAAGCTATGTCTGTGAGCTGAGGGAGCAGGCCATCTCAGGAGCTTGGTAAAACTCCCCTCCCAGAACCACACGGTGGACCTGGTCAGCCAACTCTCAGTTCTACAAGGACTGCTTAACCCGAGCTAGACCATGATTCTGTTCAACAAGGGCTGCTTAGCCTGAGCTAGACCATGATTCCTTTCTCAGCAACTTAAGTTTCTAGCTTTAGTCTGTTTTTTTTTTGGGGGGGAGGGGAGGGGATTATTTTTGTTTTTTGTCTGTTTTCGAGACAGGGTTTCTCTGTGTAGCCCTGACTATGCCCCTGACTATGTTGGAACTCACTCTGTAGACCAGGCTTTCATTGAACTCAGATTTGCCTGCCTCTGCCTCCTTAGAGCTGGGATTAAAGGCGTGCCCCAATACCCCCAGCAGTCTTTAGTGTATAGATATGACGGCACAGACCTGTAACCCCAGCACTCAAGAGATAAAGGCAGGGTGATCAGGGGTTTGAGATTAGTCTAAACGTAATAAAGTTGAGGGCAGCCTAGACTATAAAAGACCTTGTCCCAATAAAAAAAATTGTTAGAGGGCAGCAGAGGGGCAGCGGCTTATAGATCAGTTAGCAGAGTGATCTCGTCTCGTCCACGAAGCCCTGGGTTCATGTCCAACACTACATGGACTTCGTCTATAGGAACACTTGGGAGTGGCATTCTAGAGGCTCAGGTGTTATCCTTGGCTACATATGGAATTGGATACCAGCCTGGGCTATCTGAGACTCTTTGTTTTGGGGGTTTTTGTTGTTGTTTTTCCAAGACATGGTTTCTCTGTATAGCCCTGGCTGTGCTGGAAGTCACTTTGTAGACCAGGCTGGCCTCAAACTCAGAAATCCGCCTGCCTGGGATTAAAGTGTTGGGATTAAAGGTGTGTGCCACCACTGCCTGGCACTATATAAGACTCTTAAAAAACAAAACAAAACAAACTTTAAAAGAAAATTGTCGGGCTGGAGAGATGAGATGGCTGAACAGTTAAGAGCACTGGCTGCTTGCTTTTCCAAAGGACCTGGGTTTAATTCCCAGTACCCACGTGGGAGCTCACAACTATCTGTAGTACTAGTTCTAGACTTGACACCCTCACACAGACACGCATGCAGGCAAAACACCAGTGCACATAAAAATAAAAGGAAAAAAAATGCCAGATGTAATGGTGCACACCTTTAATCCCACATACTTGGGAGGCAAAGGCAGGTAGATGAATGGCAGCCTGGCCTACATAGTGAGTTCTAGGATAGCCAGAGCTACATAGTAAGATCCTGTCTTGAAAAAACTTAGAGAAAAATATTTAAAAGAAAATTGTTAGAATATGTGGGCGTTTGATTGTCTATATGTGCACCATGTTGGTATAGGTCAGAAGAGGGTGTTGGGTCCCTGGAGCTGGAGTTACTGGTGTCTAAGCTGTCACATGGGTGCTGAAACTGCATCCTTGGTCCTCTACAAGAGCATGTTTCAGGTTCTCAAATAATTGGAGACCAGCTTGGTAATCCATTCCTTTAATCCCAATGAGTCCAGATAGATCTACACAGTGAGTTCCAGGCCAGCCGAGGCTACACAGAGAGACCCTGTCGCAGAAACATAAAACCAACAAAAATGTTAAAAGGCACCGCACTTTACCGCCCAGAAGCCATCCCTTTAACACAGCAGTCGAATCAATTAAGCTCCCGGTCGCACAGTTAAGGCTTATTAGGACTTCCGTGGCACTTGAATGAATAGAATGTTCCAGTTGTAGGAGTTTCCAGTCCTGCCTCCCTTCCTCCCGGAGGCGCTAAAGACCCAGGATCGGCCCGCGCCAGCCTGTCTCCAACCTCTCCGCTGGGGTCAGTTAAACCTCCCGCTCTTTCCCGCCCGCCCGCCTGTTGGTTTTGAAAAACCAAAAACTCTGCTGTGGCGGGCAGTTTCACCGGTCGCTGCGCGCTGACCAATCAGGAGCCACACCACCCCTACCGGCGAGACAATCCTCCCCAGCAACGCATGCTGATTGGCTGATATCTCCAGTGGGCGGGACTTCTGTAGGTCGGGCGCTGGGCAAAGCGGCTCGCGCTACTGTGTTGCGAGTTTGTAAGAAAACAAGGGCGCTCTGGGCGGGGCCTGAGGCGGGCTAGCCTCGCCTACTAGCGTCTGACTCAGGCGGCCCGTACAGCGCCGGCTCAGATCAGACTCCGCCCGCGCCAGGAGAGGAGGGAGGGTGAGTCTGGGGAGACCCGGCCCAAGGGGCGGGCGCGGAAGGGCTGGGCGGGGTTCATCGCTGCTTCTCTGGGTGACAGGGGGAGGAGCTGGCTGCGAGACCGGGGGTCTTACCGGCAGAAGGCACTGGGTCTACGGCCGGGGAATAACCATAGAGTTGGCCCCGGTGGCACCGCAGCCCCTAGTGTTCTGATCCAGCTCTTGCTGGTTCCCCAGCCCTGACCTGAACTGGGCTTGGGGCTGGGTGGGTTTCACAGACCGCTCGTATCCACTATGCTTCTGGAAGAAGTCTGCGTCGGCGACCGGTTGAGTGGCGCAGCGGCCCGTGGCGACGTGCAAGAGGTGCGCCGCCTTCTGCACCGGGAGCTGGTGCATCCTGACGCCCTGAACCGCTTTGGCAAGACGGCCTTGCAGGTGAGGCCTGGCTGGCACGCAGCCCCCACACCCCATCCCTGCAAGTCTCCTGGCCCGGGTTGGTGATCCCCTAAGGTCTAATCCTTGCTTGCACCAATGTTGGGTGGGAGGTGAGGGTGGGATCGGGGAGGGGTGGCTTTTCAGCTTTAAAGAATTCCTTGTCTAATAGCCTGGAAGATTCAGTTTCGCTGCAGTGGGTGGATTGGGGCTCAGCTTCTCTTCGTGCCAGTCCTTGAAGACAGCTCACATTTCTTGAGGCTTCTTAAAAGTCATTCGATCTCCGGAAGGTGGCATGCATGTCTTCTCCACGGGAGATAGCCAATTTTTTTTTTTTGAAGTGTCCTTCTGAAGGGTCTCAGGTTATTTCAGGGGGAGTCTCCATTATGGCAGGTGATGTCGATTTTTTTTCCCCTTTTGTATCTTCTGTGTGCCTGGTGCCAAAAACGATTCCTTATTGCTTGAAGGCCCCATAATTTGGGGTGGCATCTATAGGGAATTTCCACCTTTTTATGGGTACTCATACATTCTGAAGATCATGTCTAAGGAAGTTATTCCTGACAAAGGGGATCCAAATTGGCTAGAGCATCTATTTTCTCAAAAATTCTATGTAGTTCCCAGAATATGGTAGTGTTGGAGGGGCTTTACAGTCCTACTGATCACCCATATGGGAGTGCTCTTTCCGTGAAAAAGGCTTTTGGACCTTCGAGGTTCCCTTTCCCTTCCATTCTCTTTGCTTCTCTTGCTTCTTCATTTTCTTTTCTTTCTTTTCTTTTCTTTTTTTTTTAAATTTCTGAGACAAAGTCTCACTCTGCATCTCAGACTGGCTCTGAACTTGAGACTATCTTCCTGCCTGAGCCTGTCAGGTCCTGGAATTATGAGAGTGTGTCACTATGCATGGCCCTTTAAAGATTTCATGAGAGTCACGTTTATAGTTAGGAATTTTTTTGTGTGTTCTTAAGAGAGCTTTGGGCTGCACAGTGGTGGCTCAGGCTTTCTTTAGTCCCAGCACTCGGAGGCAAATGCAGGTGGATCTCTTGTGAATTTGAGGCCAACCTGGTCACAGAGAGAGTTCTAGGACAGCCAGAATGAAACCTGTCTCTGGTGGGGGTGGGGTTTTGAAGGTGGGGGGGGGTTCTTATTTTCAAAGAACCTGTACTCTGGGGTCCCAATCTGATCCATTGGGGCCTGACTTTCCTGGGGTGTCCCCATTCACTAAAGGACCCCTTCTCTGGCACTCTGGATTTCTGGTAGACCTCTTCATTCTGCCTGACCCTTCTCCGTGGGAACCTCCTGACTTTCTGCTCCACACTCCCATAGGTCATGATGTTTGGAAGTCCAGCAGTTGCTCTGGAACTCTTGAAGCAAGGTGCCAGCCCCAATGTCCAAGATGCCTCTGGTACCAGTCCCGTGCATGATGCAGCTCGCACTGGGTTCCTGGACACCCTGAAGGTTCTGGTGGAGCATGGTGCTGATGTCAATGCCCTGGACAGCACCGGGTCGCTCCCCATCCATCTGGCGATACGAGAGGGCCATAGCTCTGTGGTCAGCTTCCTAGCTCCTGAATCTGATCTCTATCACAGAGATGCTTCGGGTCTCACTCCCCTGGAGTTGGCTCGACAGAGAGGGGCTCAGAACCTCATGGACATTCTGCAGGGGCACATGATGATCCCAATGTGACCCAGGGCCACTGTCTACAGCCTTACTGGGTTACTTGTCAACAAAGGAAGAAAGAGACTTTCTCTTTTCACGCCTATCCATTGAAGAAGGGAGTGGGAGGAGCAGTTTGTGGTTTATTGGTGTTGATTTCTTGAGTGTGTGTGTGTGTTTGGGAGATGTTTCTCATTTGTTTTTCTCACCCCTTTTTGGTGTGTTGGACAAAGAAGGGGCTCCTACAGGCAACAGTCACCTAAACGGTTCAGTTTCCTCTGCACTGGGCATGCACAGAAGACCACAGAGCAGGGGTTTAAAGCCTTAGCCTCAGAGTGAGGTCATCACCTCCCCGACTCCTGGAAGCTGGTGACCTTGGCAGGCTGTGCTCAGAGAGCCCTGAAGTGTGAGCCATCTACTTTAGGCATGGGAGGGGAGGGGAAAACATTTCAAATCAGTTACAAGGATAACATGAGTTCTTTTTTTTTTTTTTTCTTGGAATGTTTCCAGTCTGTTGTACAGAGTTTGAAATATATATATTTATTGCTTTATGGAAAGAAATTGTTCTGTGTGATCATTTTATGTTTTGGCTCATTAAACTAAGAGGATGACTTCAGATTTAGTCTGGGATGGGGTATTGGAAGGGTAGGATGAGACTAGGGATGGTGTGGGGTGATAGGGCGACACGGTCATTCCCAGGGCGTCAGGGTAACTGAGTTGGGTGGGGCAGCGGTCGGGTGCTGTCGGAACGGAAGAAAGGCAGGAAACCGCGAGTGGAGAAAGCGGCCCCCAGATGTCAGCTGGGTGCCGGGAGCCGTCAGGGTGGAGAAGGGTGGGCGGTGGCTTGTGGCCTTTCCCCGCAGAGGCTGGTCCCCGTGGGTGTGGCCTGCTGAGTAAAAGGCCAACGGGATCCCGGAAGAGTAAAGGGTGGAGCAAGGTGCGTCGGTAGAAGACGCTCCTTAAGACAAGCCCTCAGGGGGCGTGCCTAAGGGAGGCCACACCCTGGAGGGGGCGGCCGCACGCGTGCGCGCTAGGTCACACAGCCGCCATGCCGGAACCGCGCGCTTCTGGGTCTCTGAAGGTGAACGCAGCGTTTGCTGCGCGCTACAGCCGTTACCGCGAGCGTGAGGAACTGCAGCGCCGTGAGTGAGGAGCGCCTGCGTAGGCCATGTGTGGGGAGCTGGGGGGGGGTGCGTCCGGTGATGGTGGCTATGGGGAACTCCGTGTGTATTCCACAGTGAAAGATCGCTATGGAGATCCGGACGACGGCGGCGACTCCAGTTCCGAGTCTGACTCCAGCGATGAGCATGTGGTGAGCTTCCGCGACCAAGCTTGGCATCTACCCAGATGTACATAGGGCTTTCCCTAACCCGGCTGGGTTGACCAGGAGCCTTCAAGACCCGCCCCCAAACTTTGAGTGACAGGCAGTACCCTCCTCAACCCCCCCCCCCGGGATCGCCAAATGCATCCTTCTTTCTCGAAGAGATTCCAAACCTCCCAACCACTGAGCTCTCACCTGGATGCACAGGGGTGCCTTACCCTATGGGGATGTTCTAGATTTACCTCCTGACCCCTTAAGTGACAGATCGCCCCTTCCAGGTGGTCACTGAATTTACCTCCTTTCCTAACTTGGCCCCAACCCTCTAGAGTACCCCGATTTAGATATACAGCGGGAGTCTTGCATCCAAATCCCTTGAGTAACAAGCACCATTTTCCTTGTATCTAGGGGTTTACCAAATCCTCCCTATCTTCATCTCATAGGGTCCTATAAGAACATCCAGGTTTACACCCTTATCTATTGGGTGACAATGTCTGGAGATACAAAATTCTCACTACTATTCAGATGTGGGTCCAGACTTTCCAAGAATTCCTAGAAATCCTGCATTAACCCAGTAGAGCCCTCCCATCCCTAGGGGTTGACGTATCCTCTCTGTGTTCACTTTACCCTCCATCATCACAGACACCTCACCATCCTGATTAGTGGGCCCCTAGGAACCACCTTTCCATTCCTAAACCCCAGGAGTCTGACATGGAAGTATCTACTACACCCGTGGGGCTCCACTGCCTTCCCACAGCCTCTCTAATGTTGGTAATCTAATCTTATGTAGCCGGAGCTTTCTGGTAGTCCGCCCAAGAGCACGTTGAGCTCACCTGCGTGGTTACCCTCCCTGTCCTATTGAGATTGCACTTCTCTTCCTGACTCTTCCTTTACTCTGTCAACTCCCTGCCCTCTGTCTGACCACACCAGCCCAGATACCGTGCTGTGTATGCTTCTCCTCTCCTTGTCCTTCCTTCCCTCCACTCAACCCTGCTGCATCTTGTCACCATCCTACCTACACTGTGTCCAACTTCCTTCTGAAGTCAACCCTACTTCTTTTCCTGCTCTAGGAATTTGATCCCCAGCAGGAGAGAGACTTCTACAGGACTCTGTCCTTGCTGAAGAAGAAGGACCCTCGAATTTACCAGAAAGATGCTACCTTCTACCAGAGAACAGGTGGGGCGGGGCATCTTCTCTGAGTGCCTTAGTGTGGATGGGATTGAATTGTTGAATGAATTGTTTCCCTTCCCAGAGTGGCAGTGTTAAACCCATAATCTCAGCGCTCAGGAGGCTGATAACTCAGGGCTCAGGACTAGCCTGAGCTACATAATGAGATCTGTGTCAAAAACCAAACAGTTGGGCGGGGAATGGGGTGAGTTGTTAAAGTAGTTGCCACTCAAAGCCTGAAGACCTGAGCTTCATCCCGAGAAATCGTGCGATGGAAACTGGTGGGTACACATGGGTGATGTTGGTGCTGGGGATCAGAGCCAGGCAGCTTTCGGGAGGCTCGTGGGAGGCTCAGCCAGTGCTGCCTGCACTTTAGTCCCAACACTCCAGAGGCACAGGTGGGTGGAGCTCTGAGTTTGAGGCCAGCCTGGTCTACTGAGTGAGTTCCAGGCCAGGACATTGTGAAACCCTGTCTTGAAAAACCAGAGAGAGGGGCTGGAGAGATGGCTCAGTGGTTAAGAGCACTGACTGCTCTTCCAGAGGTCATGAGTTCAAATCCCAGCAACCACATGGTGGCTCACAACCATCCGTAATGAGATTTGGATGCCCTATTCTGGTGTGTCCAAAGACAGCGACAGTGTACTCATAAATAAAATAATAAAAATAAATAAATCTAAAAAAAAAGAAAAGAGAAAAACCAGAGAGAGAGACTGAATGGATGCCATTTGAGGGATTATATGTGCAAGTTGACCTCTAGCATCAACATACACGAAAAGAAAAACTTTCTTTATGAATCCATGAGTGTAAAGTGCCAAGTTGGAAATGCTTTTTATTCTTTGTGGTAGTTGCTCATGTAACCAAGCCTGGCCTCTGACTTACTGTGTAGTCCAGGATATCACTGAACTTGTGATCCCCCTGCTGGGATTACATTCAGTTATGTGTCGCAGAACTGAAATTGAGCAGAGCCTTGTGCTTGCTAGACAGACACTATCAATTTAGCTGTATCTGCACCTAAAGATTTTGTTTGGTTACTTGGTTTGTTTCTTTTGCACATAGTGAGTTTTAGTATAACCTGGGCTATATCGTACTCCCTCCCTGGAAAAATAACGGGGGGGGGATAAGAGTGATTTACTATTTTACAACTCGAAGCGGTAGGCAAGGTTTCAGAACTTACATCTGCTTCTAGCCCTGACCCTTGAGTTCTCTGCTTGGGGCCAGAGGGAAGGTGAGGTAACAACAGGTGTCCTCTCTCTCACTATCCTACAGCCGGAACATCGTCTTCAGAGAGTGAGGAGGAGCCAGCAGCCTTGGGGAAGCAGGAGAAAGTGAAGCCCATGTACCTGAAGGACTATGAGAGGAAGGTCATCTTGGAAAAAGAAGGGTAAGGAGGGGCCTCATCTCCTCCCACCCCCACCCCCACCCCCTCACGGCAGCTTTCAGTTGCCTAGGGGACCATGAGAGTCTTCCAGGGTGTTTGTTTGTTTCCTATAAAGGGTTTCTCTGTAGCTCTGGCTGTCCTGGCACTCTCTCTGTAGACCAGAATTCCGAGATCCATCTGCTTCTGCCTCCTGAATTCTGGGATTAAAGTTGTGTGCCAGTATGCCTGGCCCTTTTAACATTCTGAATTTTATTTACTATCAGGGATTTGGGGCCACAGCACATGTGGAAATTGAGGATAAATTCTAGGACTCTGTTCTCTCCTTCCATCCTGTGGATTCCAGTAACCAAACCTCAGGTCTCCCAGTTTGGCATTAAGAGCCTTTACCTGCTGAGCTATCTTTCCAGGCTTTACTATTTATTATTATTATATGGGGAATGAGTGGTTAGATGGGTTGGTGGCCCATGGACTATACCGCAGCATGTGTTTGGAGATCAGAGGACAGCTTTGTATCCATTCTCTCCTACTTCTACATGGGTCACAGTTCTTGAACTCAGGTCCCCTGGCTTGTACAGAACATGCTTCTCTAGGCAGAGCCATGTTGCTGGCCTATATTTAGGGTTTTACAGGTAGAAAAGCACAAGGTAGCCAGGTATGATGGTCTCCAGACCAGAATAGCCAGGGCTATATAGTGAGACCTGACTCAAAATAAAATAAAAATTTTTAAAAAAGGAAGAAAAGCCCAAACCTATACATAAGGGGATCCCCTGGGAGCAGAGCCTCTGTGATCCTGTCCGCAGTCTTAGGTCTTTCTTACCAAGAGTTCAAAGCAGTGCTCTACCCCAAGGGGACCGGGACAGGAAGACCCTGGAGAGTATATATGTAGCTGTCCTGATAAAAACCCATTGTAATAAGAAGTCACTGATGACTGAGGCCAAACATGGATAAACATGGAGATGCTCAGCTCTACTCTAAGAACAAAAGAGGTGGAGATAGGAAGATGGAGAGTCTGGGCCAGCCTCTCTTATGTGGTGACACTCAAAACCCCAAAGGCCTGTGGGAGGCTTAGCAGAGAGTGGTTCTTACTGAGCCTGCCATGCTGCCTTCAGTCCCTGGGACTCAGGCAGCAGCAGGAGAGAACTGACTTCAGCATCACACTGTGGCATGCATATATATATATAAATATATATATATATATATATATATATATATA
>NW_021604598.1:2242857-2267414 GCF_004785775.1 Grammomys surdaster | reverse complement strand
CAGGCTTTAGAGCTGGTTAAGAATTAGTCCCTGAACTCATGTCCAGCAGATGACAGCCATCTGACTCTAGGAGTTCTGTGTCTTTGTCTTCCACAGGCACTGCACGTACATGCAAAAACCCACCTCCACACACATACATATGATGTCAGATAAAACCTTTTTTTAATGTTTTAAAGCTGGACAGGTAGCACAGCAGTTAAGCGTGCTTGGTGCACTTCCAGAGGACATGAGTCCAATTCTCAGTACCCACACCAGGTGGGTGCCATCTTGGAATTCCAGATCTCAGATCCCCTTGGAATACCAGGGGATTCAATACCCTCTTCTGGCCATTACAGGCATCCACACACATGTGGCATGTAAACACATTCACATAAACTTGAAAAACCAAGGGCCGGCCGGGCAGTGGTGGCACATGCCTTTAATCCCAGCCCTTGGGAGGCAGAGGCAGGTGGATTTCTGAGTTCGAGGCCAGCCTGGTCTACAGAGTGAGTTCCAGGACAACCAGGGCTATACAGAGTAACCCTGTCTCAAAAAACCAAAAACAAAACAAGGGCCAGGGCCTAGGCCTTGGGAAGCCCCTGACTTGCTCCTTGGCACTGTTTTTTAAAAAAAGGAAAGGACAAAAGAAAGGAGAAAAATATTGTGAAATAAAAATACATTTAAGCCGGGAGGTGGTGGCTCACGCCTGTAATCCCAGCACTTGGGAGGCGGAGCCAGGCGGATTTCTGAGTTCGAGAGTTCGAGGCTAGCCTGGTCTACAGAGTGAGTTCCAGGACAGCCAGGGCTGCACAGAGAAACCCTGTCTCTAAAAACAAACAAACAAACAAAAAAAAAAAATTTAAAACTCAAGAGTTCTGGCCAGCCTCAGGAGTGCATACCTATAACCCCAGCGCTCTAGAGACAGGAGTAGGACTGCAGTCATGAGTTTTAGGTCAGACTGCTTCAGATAGCAAGTCGAAAGCCACGTAGAACTACATGCTAAACCCCATGTCTTCCAGGGTGGGAGGTGGGCTATATCAAGTGGCTCAGTGGGTAAGAACACTGCCATTAAAGCACGAGAATTTGAGTTCAGATCCCAGCACCCTTGTTACATGCTGGCATGGCCTCACAGCACCTGCGACTCCAAGCTGGAAGGGCAGAGATAGTGGGTTGCAGGAGTTTGGTGAAGCAGGCCTAGCTGCAACTGTGAGCAATGAGAGGCTGTCTCAATATGGAGGAGAGCTGGGCACTGTGGCACACTCCGATAATCACAGCATTCTGCAAGTAGAGGGAGGTATATCTCTGAGTTCTAGCCCACCCTGGTCTACATAGTGAGTTCAGGTCAGCCAAGGGTACATGTGCCTTTTCTGGCTCTCAGTCTTTTTTCTATTCTTTTTGGCACTGGCACCTATAGCCACGTGCATGCAGTACACACACATTACAGATATCCACATATATAAAAGATGTCTTTGGGAAAAATAGCAAGTAGACACCAACGCCAGTAGACGCACTCTAAACTGAAGATACTGTGTTGAGCTGCTGTGTTCCAGCGCTACGTTCTAAGTTCTCACTGTGTTTTGTACAGCAAATATGTGGATGAGGACAACTCTGATGGGGAGACCTTTGAGCACAGGCTCCAGGTGGGTAGAACAACAGCTGACTGCGGGTGTGAGGGTCCGTAGCTGGCCTGGGGCCCACATCCAATCCCTCTGCAGGAAACATCCACAAAGAGTTACGTAGAAGAGCAGAAACAGCTGAAGGAAAGGTATGTGTGGGCTGTGGTGGGTGGGAACAGGAGGGCTGCTGCCACTGCCACAGTGTCCCTCTGAGGTCCAGAGCTCAGGGCTGGTCACACACCAGTGCTTAAGTCTATCCCCTGGTGTGCAGCTTTCGGGCTTTTGTGGAGGACAGCGGTGATGAGGACAGTGCCGGGGAAGGTGGTTCTGGGCTGCTGCAGAAGCACACTAAGAGTGGGGAACAAAAGGTAGTGCCTGGGGCTGCTGGGGCTGGGGCTGGGGCTGGGGCTGGGGCTGGGGCTGGGGCTGTGGGGCTGGAGACAGCAGGGCCTGAGTGCTTGCCTTCCACAGGCCCAGGAGGAAATGGACTACCTTGAGTGGCTAAAGGGACAAAAGGAGATTGACAGCTCTGAGTCGCTCAAAGAACTGGTAAGTCCTCAGACACGGTCCTCAGGCCAAATTACCTGTTACTACTTTATCTCACCTTATACTCCCAAATACCCAAGGACTCTTGAGGGCCTGGGATTTGGTTCAGTGGTAGAGCCCCTGCCTAGAGTTCTCCAGTAAGGGTTTAGGGTGTGGCTCAGTGGCAGAGGCCTGCCTAAATTCCCCCAGTAAGCAGGTGGTCATGGCTCAGGGATAGTGCTTACCTGGAATGCACAAGGCCCTGGTTTCTGTTCCAGCACCAAAAAGTCAGCAGCGGCATATTCTTTGAGGATACACATGAACAGTTTCTGGACTACAGTTTCTCAGTGAATAAAATGAACTAATACAGCCCAGGTGGTTGCTCAGATCTGTACTCTCAATGCTCGAGAGACTGAGACAAGATTGTAGCTAGTGCCTAGTTAGCCTGGGCTACACAGTCAGACACTGTTTCAAAAAAGAAAAAAAGGCAGGAAGGGGCCCCACGTCCATCCCAGGCTGCCTCCGTGCCCCTCGGCAGGGGACTCCGCTTGCACCATCCTCTCTCCATAGACACACCTCAAGGAGTACTGGAGTAACCCGGAACTGGATGAGGGGGAACAGTTCCTGAGGGACTATATCCTCAACAAAGGCTACGAGGAGGATGACGAGGACGGGGAGGAGGCGGAGGAGGAAGGGTAAGCAGCCGCCTCTCTCCAGAGTGCCGCAGGTTATTCTCCAGCATCCAGGCTAGGCAGCAAAGGCACTGTGAGCTTTGAATTTTTAAAAAATAGTTATTATTATTCCTAATTTCTTCACTACATTTATGTATTTGCAGGGGTGGGGAAGTATACTGAAGACAGGCAGCATACTCATGGCAGTCAGTTCTCTCCTTCCACCAGTGGACCCATAGGGTCGAACTAGGGTTCTAAGGCTTGTCAGAAAGCACCACTGAGCCATCTTACCAGCCCCTTTTGTAGAGTTTTTGAGAGGATGAAACAAGGTCATGTCTGGCCAGACTCATCAGTGTTCCTGAGCCTTACTCCGTCATGTTGTCCTTCAGGGCTCTGGGCCCTCCGGTCCAGCTGGCAGTGGACGACTCCTCAGATGAAGGGGAGCTATTCCTGAAGAAGCAGGAAGACTTTGAACACAAGTACAACTTCCGCTTTGAGGAGCCTGACTCAGCCTCAGTGTGTTCCCCGGGCCTGGGTCAGGGAGGACATGGCTGCCCAGGGTGCAGCCCTTCAACCCCATACCATCTCTGAGGTCCCACTGGGCTCCTCTCCTGCCCACAGGTCAAGACGTACCCAAGAAGCATCGCATCGTCTGTGCGTCGCAAGGATGAGCGCAGGAAGGAGAAGAGGGAAGAAACGAGGGAGCGGAAGAAAAGGGTGAGTGTGGGTGGGTGTGGCAGTGCATGCCAGTGACCCCTGGCCTCCAGAGCACAGGCACAGACACTGAAGATTTTGGACCTGCCTGAGGTAGGCAGAGATTTCAAGGCCAAGCTGGGAAACCTACTTACACCATCTCCACAGAAGAAAGTAAAAGGAAGCTGGTGCCACACACCTTTACAGGAAGCAGAGACAGGAGGATTCTAGGCCAGCCTGGGCTACAAAGATCCTATATCAAAAAACAATAATAGAGTAAAAATTAGCTGGCATGGTGTTGTGCACCTATACTGACAGTACAAGTCACCACAATATCAAGGTCAGCCTGATCTACATAAAGAGTTCTAGGCCATCTTGAGTTAGATAGTGAGACTGTCTCAAAAGCATACAAAATACAGGCTGCAGCTCAGCGGGTAAAGTGCTTGCCTAGTGCACGAATTGCTGGCTGTCATCCGAGCATTGAAGGAAACAGGCGTAGCTGACAACAGTGCCAGCATTCCCAGAGGTGAGGAGGTGGAGGCAGGAGGATCTGTTGTTAAGGTCAGCATGAGCTACCTGGGACCGTCTCAAAGGAAAACAGAAAAGTTCTTGTATTGGGAGGCTCCAGTGCAAGGCTCTGTCTATTAGGGACGCTGAGCCTCTCTCATCCACAGGAGAAGGCCAGGAAGCAGGAGGAGCTGAAACAGTTAAAGAACCTTAAGAGGAAGGAGATTCTGGCCAAGCTGGAGAAGCTGCGACAGGTCACTGGCAATGAGACACTGGGCCTTGAGGAGCAGGACCTGGAAGATGACTTTGACCCTGCCCAGCATGACCAGCTCATGCAGGTATGACTGCTCAGAATGACATGACTTCTGGGGCCCCTTTTTCTCTGCCTGCAGTGTGAGGGCTAGTGGAGTACTTCCTCTGGCTAAGGAGAGATGGGGGAGGAGTTGACACAAAAGAGGCAACTGCCCTGGGTGAGAAGGATCAGGACTTGAAGGCCTGCCTGGGAGACAGAGGGGTGGAGGTCAGCATCCAGCCGGGTAAGAAGACCCCTGGGAGAGGGAGGGGCATGGGAAGGGCCAAGGTGTGGCTCAGGGGTAGAAGCCCTGCCTACAATCCCCCAGTAAGGGGCTGGGGCCATGGCTATGGTAGAGCATCTTTCTTTGGGGTGCAGCTTCTGCCACCAAAAAGAGAGACAGAGAGAGACAAAGAGAGACTGAAAATCAACAACAAAAAATGGAATCCACCCAAGCTAATGCACAACCCAAATTAGCACATAGCACAGTGAAGCCAGTTGTTTTCTTGATGACTGCAGGGCTAAGAGGCTGGAACTCACTCCGGCTGTTTGCCATCAGGAGAGAGTTGCAGACAGATATCACCAGTACAGCTGGTTCAGATGATCAGAGTTCCATAAACCTGGCATTGGGATACAAGGATAGGAAGTTCAGGGTTGTCCTCAACTACACAGTTCTAATGCAGCCTGGGCGGCAGAGGCAGGGGTGAAGAGAAGTTTCTCTTGGTAAATGTTTTCTTTGTATTCCATAATGTTGAAAAAAACAAGCTGAGTCATTGACCTGTTATCAGGGATGGCTTAATTTCCTGCTTGCTTTTCTGAGAAAGACTCTCACCATATATCCACATTGGCCTCCACATTACCAACCCTTGTCTGCTCCTCAGGGACTGCAGTTACAGATGTGCACCACCATGGCTTGGACCTTGAATTTATTTACTATAAATGTGTTTTGACATTTATGTGTTGGGGTGTCACATGTTTCATGACACATATGTGGAAGGTATCTTGGTGGGGCTGAGAGGTTCCAGGGGAGTCCTGTCACCAGTCCCTAGGTTAGTGTTTGTTGTTGTGTATTTGTGGTGATGTTGGGATAGAACATAGATACCAGGGCCTGTGTATGCAAGCATCTGTGACTGAGCACTAGTCCTACAGCTCATCTGGCCAGGAACATTGTTGTACTGGAAGAACAGAGGACCATGTTTTAGAGACAGGTGTTGAGATATCTGTCAGAAAAGGCTGGGTCCTGTGACAGCCCCTAGTGGCCACTAGCCAGGCGGAAGTGATGGGAAGAGCTGAAGGCACATTGGTAGGCTTAGCGAGGAGGACGCAGAGTGCAGTGGAGTTGTCTTTCTTCTCAAGGCACTTCTCAGGTCTGAGCTTCGGTTTCTCTGTAGAGGAGCAAGGTGCTGTTGTTCATGGTAGCTGTAAGAATTTCATCAAGAACCTGGTGCAGGTTGAGCATATGCAGAGTGTTAATAAGTGCACAGAGAGGCCTAGAGAGATGGCTCAGCCTTTCAGAGTATTGGCTGTTCTTCCAGAAGACCAAGGTTCAGTTCCCATCACCTACATGTCACCTCATAGCTCACTGTAACTACAGTCCAAGGGGATCTGATTCCCTCTTCTGACCTCCAGGAGCATCCGACATGCACGTGACATAGGGACACATGCAGGCAAAATTCCATACACACTGAGTAACTAGAAAGAAAGAAATGAAAATAAATAAACAGTGGGCCGTGTTTTCCTCTGGCAGGCCCACAGTGAATGTTGGTGTTTCTTTCTTTTTTTTTTTTAAAGATTTATTTCATGTATGTAAGTACACTGTTGTTGTCTTCAGACACACCAGAAGAGGGCATCAGATCTCATTATAGATGGTTGTGAGCCACCATGTGGTTGCTGGGAATTGAACTCAGGACCTCTGGAAGAACAGACGGTGCTCTTAACCACTGAGCAATCTCTCCAGCCCAGTGTTGGTGTTTCTATGGTCTTAGAATTCAGAGTAGCCGGGCGGTGGTGGCGCACGCCTTTAATCCCAGCACTTGGGAGGCAGAGGCAGGCGGATTTCTGAGTTCGAGAGTTCGAGGCTAGCCTGGTCTACAGCGTGAGTTCCAGGACAGCCAGGGCTACACAGAGAAACCCTGTCTCGAAAAACCAAAAAAAAAAGAATTCAGAGTGCCCAGCCATACCTGCCTTGTAATTGTGACCCTACTGTGTACCTACATATCCCTGTATAGACTCGGGGATCATGGTAGTAGTGCAGACATGTGGGCGCAGTGTCCTTGTAGAATCACAACTGTGCCCTCAGATGTGGGTCGTAGGGTTAGGGGTGGTGCCAGGGCTTTATGTATACTGGGATAGCACCCTGCCATCTGAGTTCCAGGCTCATTTTGTAGCCCAGGTTAGCATGCTACTCATGATCCCCTGGGCTTAGCCTCTACCTGCTGAGTACAGGTGTGTACCATGTCTAATGTAAGTAGGATCTTGGAGGAAACTTCCTCTCAGACTACTGTCATAGGTAGTGGGGCACAAGAGATGACAGGGTCTGAATCCTACAGAGCTGTAGCTGTTGTGTGAGACTAGTGCAGCCTAGACAGCAGGCAGTGCCGTGGAGGGTCTCAGCACTCAGGAGACCATTTCTTGGAACACTCAGGAGCCACACAGTTTGGTGTGTTGGCTTATAATCCTAGCATTAGGTAATCTGAGGCAGGAATACCAACCTGGGCTACAAGACTTTCTCTCAATAAAAGCAAAAACTGCCATTCACACACCTACAATCACTACACTCAGGGGTGGAAGCAAATGGATCACAATGTCAAGGCTAGCCTCTGGTATGTAGTTTGAGGCCAGCCTGGCCTACATGAAACCCTGTCTTGTACAACAGTAAGGCTGGTGAGTTGTGCTGGAATTAGCATGGGGCAGCTGAGCCATGTTGGTGTGCTATGTGGGTGCTGCTGCCCCTTAGTCCTCCCCTTCCCTTGCAGAAATGCTTTGGAGATGCCTTCTATGGTACTGCAGAGGAAGAGAAGCCACAGTTTGAGGAAGAGGACGGGCTGGAAGGTACGTGTCTGTAGAAAGTTAGGGAAACAGGGTCGGTGTAGCCGTGTGCTGTCCTCACTTTTCCTGTCTGTCCTCTATGGAATCAGATGACTGGAACTGGGACACATGGGGTGTACCTGAGCAAGATGGGGCCTGGAGCCAACAGGAGTTGCACTGTGAGGACCCTGACTTTAACGTGAGTGCCACTGGTGTGAGTCTGAAGTAGGTGCAGTTGACAGAGCAAGAGCTTTCCATGAACATGGTCCAAGGCTTGGGCGCACAGCACGTTAGAGGCCAGCATGGACTGTGAGACCTTAAGAACAGTGTGTGTCCCTGGTGGGGTCTGGATGCTCCAGGAGCATTTAGAACTGGTCTGATCTGACCTGCTCTTTCTGATAGATGGATGCAGACTATGACCCCAGCCAACCGCGGAAGAAGCTTCGTGAGGCCCCCACCTCAGGCAAGAGAAAGCGCAAGTCTACGTTTGCAGCTGCCGTGGGGCAGGAGAAGCCCACGTTTGACCCTGGTGAGGCACAAAACATGATGGGGCAGTGTGCCTCATGGGGCTTTGAACACATACTACCCTGGCTGTGTGTCTCTTGTGCAGGGGACAAGACCTTTGAGGAGTACCTAGATGAGTACTACCGTCTGGACTATGAGGACATTATTGACGACCTACCCTGTCGTTTCAAGTACCGCACTGTGGTGCCCTGCGACTTCGGGCTCAGCACAGAGGAGGTTGGGACCAGGGTAGCCAGGGGAAATCGAGGGAAGGGCAGGGGATTGGAGGAGGTGTACATTCTTTGTGGAGAGGTGTGACAAGAAGATCTAGAATTCAGTGCTGCCTCTGTCACTAAGAACTGAAACAGTGTTAATGGAGGCCAGCTCTAGAGAAGCTGAGGTAGGAAGGGACTGCTGTGAATTCCAGGATAGCCTGAGTTACACAGTGACATTCAAACAAACCCTGCCTCAATACCAAAACACTAAACTCAGTTGTCCCCCACCCTCTTGCCTTCCCTGCTGAGTGGCTGAGGCTCAGAGGTAGGCCCCAGGACCACAGAGTAGGTATCTTGTTCCTCCCCATGCAGATCCTTGCAGCTGATGACAAGGAACTGAACCGCTGGTGTTCCCTGAAGAAGACCTGCATGTACAGGTGACAGCAGGGTGGTGGAGGAGGGGAGAGACAGTTTGGGCAGCTTCTAGAACACCTCTGATCCACAGGTCCGAGCAGGAAGAGAAGCAGGAGCAGCGAGTGTACAGCCAGAAGGCCCAGAACGTGTGGAAGAAGAAGCAGATCTTCAAGTCCCTGTGCCAAGAAGAGTAAGCACTGGGCCAGGGAGGGTGACAGCAGCCCATGGAGCTGACACTCAGATGTGCAAACTGTAGGCCAGTCACAGTCCCTCTTAGTAAGGTGACTTTGTGGTTCAGGCTTCAGAGATTGAGTGTATGCCTAAAACACTCAGATTAAGGATCAGGAGGACTGGACTGTCTGGTGCACATCTGTAATCCCAGCACTAGGGAGGCAGGACAGGGTTCATGAGTTTGATGCCAGCCTGGACTCCACAGCCAACACCCTGCCCTTATGGGATGTAAAGATTGTGTTATTTAAGACTTGGGTCTGTGTAGTCCTCTTGGAACTTCTTAATGTAGGCCATGGTGGTCTCAAACTCTCAGAGATCTCCCTCTGCCTCCAGTGTTTGGATTAAAGGTGTGCAGGTGTGCAGCATCACACCTAGTGAGATTCTGTTTAGAGTGATTAAAGTCCTGAGTTTTAGCCCAAGCCTGAACAAAATTCTTACAGGCCTGTTAGCTGTTACAAGGACAGTTATCACTGTCACCCCCTAGAGTCCAGGACCCAGACTCTGATTGCGACAGACATGACAGCTGCACTGAAGGCACATGGAGTTGACCAACATACATGGCTTTCCCTGGTCCAGCTAATCTGTAGTTGTCATATTTATGAAAGTCATCTCAGGAAGCTGAGCCCATCTGGGTTCCGTCATTAGACAACAAAAGCAGGGTTTTGGCTGAGTGGTCAGAGTGCTTCCCTGGCATGTATCTCAGCACTGTATAAAACCCTGAGGAGCTCGGAGTTTAGGGCCAGTGTGGTCTACTGTGAGGTCCAGGACAGCCAGAGCGACATAGTGAGGCCATATCACCCCACCCTGCTTTTAAAAAAAAAATGTGGGTACAGAGTCTAAGGCTACACTGGGCTACATGAACACCCGCACAAACACAAAGAGCAAAGGGGGAAGATCATGTTCCGGACAACAGGCTGACCACCTAAGCCCTGACTTTTCTCCCTGTAGGATGGAAATGCCCCCAGAAACCACAGGAAAGTCACAGAGCAAGGCCAGCCCACAGGTACAGCTGCCTATGCCCCATGGGGCTGAAGAGAAGAAGCCCCAGGCTGAGCCCTTAGTAGCCAAGGAAGAGGAGTTGGCCCACACATCCTGCCCAGAGAAGACAGCATCCCAGAAGCAGAAGAGTAAGAAGGCCAGGCTGCTGGGTCCCACAGTGACACTTGGAGGTCACAAGTTCAGCCGACAGAGATTGCAGGCCTTTGGTCTCAACCCCAAAAGGCTGCACTTCCGCCAGTTGGGTCACCAACGGAAGAAACAGCAAAGCCACTCCTGAGGGCCACAGGGAGCCAACCTGCCTCTACAACTAAGCTGCTGACCATACTCTGCCTACACGAGAGGGTACTGCTGTTTCTAAGCTTGGAAACTGAGGCTGCCAGAGTGCTGTCTTCCCCGTGGACAGCCTGAATGTCAACAAGGCCAGGCATGTTCAAGTCTGCGTCTTTATCAGCCTCCATCCAGCAGCCACAGTCACTTCTCCCAGGTCAGGGACCCAGTGCAGGCTACAGAGCTTGAATCAGGCCCTGAGTGAGTGCCCTGGAGCCCACTCTTCATCCCTGGCTCCTGAGGAGACAGGGGCAGCTGGGGGTGAGGACAGCAAAAGGGCACAACCCCAAGCTGGGGGCCTAGATAGGTCTCAGCTGTGTTGGGGAGGACGGAGACTGAGGACGGGTCCAGCACCACCACTGGAGTTCCAGATCCCATACCTGACATGACATAAATAAAAAAATAAATAGTCTGGCATCTTTCCCCATCCCATTATAAAAACACAAAGTCCTCAGAGCTGGGCCTTTTGGCCTTGAGTAGGCGTCCTGTGCAAGGTAGCCGCAGTGTGGGCTGGGAGAGCTGGGTGCAGAGGGCATCCAGGCTGTGGTCCTGAGCGTGGCCCTCAGCCACTGTGAACATGGGGTACCGTTCTGTGACTGAGGAGGAGTTGAGGATCTGTAGGAGGATGGAGGAAAGCAGTCTCAGTTCAGGGTCTTTGAGAACCAGCTGCCACAGCTGGACCATGCATAACTGGCTCAGCCTGTGAATGGTTGCCCTGAAACTTCTGATGAACTGCAGGTGGCTGACCCCAAAATACCCCCTAAACATTTCAGGTCTATTCTGGGCTGAGCTTTCCAGTGGTGGACAGAAGTACACCTCGATGTACTTCTGCTGTCAAGCATGAGTGGTCTGTTACTGTCCCAGGACTGTAGGTGGAACCCAGTCTGTCTAGCACACTGGAGGCAGGGACACAACCTCTGAGACATAACCCCATGATGGTAGCTCACCCTCATCAGCTCCGAGCAGAGTGTCTCAAACTCCTTCCTGTTTCCAGCATAGAACCCCACGGTACAGCTGGGGTCCATCTTGGCAAAGGCCATCTTGCGGGGCGAGGTGCAGTGATAGGACTGGGCAGATAAGAGAGGTTTGAGGGGTCCCCGTTTTGTGCCCATACCTGCCGCCCCCATTCAAAGCCACCAGCTCACCTCCAGGGGGAAGTTGGCCTGGCTGACATCCACTGTGGGCTGGCAGTAGTGGGGATCCAGGTAGAGAAGGAAGTCATCTGGTAGGGGAGGGGGCAAATGTAAACTGGAGGGCAAGAGAAAGGGGGAGGGTGTCTGTGTGTGTGTGTGCGCGTGCGTGTGCATGGGGTGGGGGTGAGGTGGGGGGGTGTCTGTGACCCAAGAAAAGAGGCTGTGCCTTACCCTGATAGCCAATGAAGTACAGTGAATGCCGGGGTTTGCCCCCCATAATGCCCAGGCAGAGTTCTGAGCGCAGAAGCTCCTGTGGAAGAGAGGCTGGCATCAGACAGGAGCTCAGCACACTAAGCAGGTACCTCGAGCCTCTGAAGCCAGGGGATCGAGGGGAGCAGCCAACAAGCGACCCAACCAAGTCTGATGGCACTCACGAGTTCTAGAGCAGAAACAGCCTTAGCTTAGAGAGAGGGCCGTATAACTTCTTACAAGGTTTATTTTTTAATTTTGTTTTTCTGAAGCCCTGGCTATCCTGGAACTCAGAAACCCACCTACCTCTGCCTGCCAAGTGCTGAAATTAAAGGGTAAGGCCAGGTGGGTGCTCCTGTGTGGTGTGTGTGCCTGAGTGCAGTGCTGGAAGAGGGAGTCAGCTTCCTGGAGTGTGAGCAGCCGATACATGCGATGGATAAAACTCTGGTCCTGTCCAAGTCCCCTCCTGACCAGGAAACCACTCCTCTAACCCAGTGGTTCTCAACCTTCCTACTGCTGCAGCCCATTAATACAGTTCATGTCGTGATGACCCCAAACCAGTTGTTTCTAATTGCTACTTAATAACTGTCATTTGGGTACTATTATGAGTTGTTATATAAATATGTTTTCCAATGGCTTTAGGCAACTGCCGTGAAAGGTCATTTGACACCCCCCACCCTAAAAGGAGTCACAATTCAAAGGTTGACAACCACGGTTCTAACCACTTTTTACATTTTGTTCTTGTTTTCAAAGTAGGGTCTATGTAGACCAGGCTGGCCTTGAACTAACAGAGATCCACCTGCCTCTATCTTCCGAGTCCTAGGATTAAAGGCATGCTGCACGATACCTGGCAATTTTAAAAATGACTCATACAACCAAGGCTTGCCTTAATCTCCGACCCTCCTTGTCTCTGCTGCCTATCAGCTCCAGTTCGAGGGCTGCACCAAGAGGACAGGCAAACACTTGAGTTAGCTTCCCTATGCAGCCCAAGCTGCCCTTCAACCCTAGATGCTCCTGCCTTAACCTCCAGGATTACAGGAGTGTGTCTTTATGCTGTTTTATTGATTTTATTTGGTGGCTGGGGATAGAAGCCTGATCTTAAATGTGTGCTGACAGCTTGCCACACCCACTCTGAGCCAGAACTTGAAGTTTTAAATGAAAAGAAAAAAGAAAAGAGAGCAAAGACCTAGGGGGATGGGTTTGAGTGTGAAGTCTTCCCTGAGGGCAGGAAACTGAAGGCCCTGAGCAGGAATGTTCTGAAATCACCACACTGGCCCAGTGTAGCTGGGCTGAGGGGAGACGGGGAGTGGAGTGAAAGTGACAGATGGCACAGTCTTTAGGCTTACAGGGAGAACTTGGTGTTTCATTTGAGTGCAGACTTGCCAAAGGGTTTCTGCTTGAGGCTGTCATGCTGTCCTCTTTCCCTTCTTTAGCTCCTCATGTGCCTTCTAGAAGGTCCTCCTACCTCAGCCTTCCAAGTGTTTGGATGAGATGACAGGTCTGCTTTTAATAAGAAACTACATTTGTGTGCTGGGATTGAACTATGTGCTGCCTGGCACAGACCTCCACCCTTGAGCTTCTTCCCCATCTTCCAGAACATTCCAGCTTGTTTTCAGGAGGTCCACGCTAACTGCCATACTCAGAATTCTGGTTCATTTCACAGGGTTGGGATCCCAGCCCCCATGATAGCGAGTAGATCTGTTGGAGCTGTGTCACTAGTGGGTAGCACTGAGTGTGAGGGCCTGCATTCAGTCCCCAGAACCTACGGCAGCAGCATCCTAGTATGTGCCTATAATTGTCTTGTAAAAATAGGTGAGGGCCAGAAAGACAGCTCAAAGGATAAGAGCACTTGCTCACCAAGCATGTCACAAAGGAATAATGCAGAGAGTGATGGAGTAGGTACCCTGTGTCTTCTCACTTCTGCATGTGCACACCCATACCACATACACTCATGTAACAAACAGAAGAGGACATACACACATACTTGCACACACACACAGAGACACAAGTACCAAAGAATGACACCCATGGTTGACCTCTGTTAAGTGTGGAGGCACCTAGGCAGAGGTGCCCCATCACAAGGTGCTTACCTTCACACAGGGCACATACACAGGGTTAAGGGTCTCCCCACCCAGTCGTACAGGCACCAGGATGACCACAGACTTCCACTCCGCTGTGGGATCTGGCCAGGACACCAGGCGTGCCACATCTGCCTTGTACACTGCAGGGACAGGTCAGTAGGTCACCTTTCTAACCAGGCTTCTAGCCCCAGGAGCACACCATCACCCTTACAGCTCTGGTGAGCAATGCAGTCTCATCTGCAGAGACTTTCTCTCACACTGAGATCTAGACAATCCTGGGACCTCCAGGCAAGCGCTGACTATCCCATTAGCAGGAAGTGAAGGCCTGAGGGCTTCATGGGGCCCTGACTGGCCTAGAACTTACTTAGCCAGGATGACTCTAAGGCCTGACCATTCAGCTATATCTCTCACAGGCTGAGATTGCAGGTGTGTGCCACCAAACTGGATTTATGCAGTGTTGACCATGGAACCCAAGGCTTTATGCATGTCAGAGAACTGCTCTCTCTACCAAATGAGCTCAGCCATACAGGGACTCTGAGCAGGCATCAGCAAGCCCCATTTTAAATTGTTTCTTGTGGTGCTGAGGATAAACGTCAGAGCCTGTGTATCCATTTCCCAGCCTCACCCAGCCCCAGCCCATTTGTGCCTGGATAGTGCATATTCACATGTGTGTATGGGTGCACACACCTGTGTGTGGGCTCCTGAGGTCAGACAGCAGCCTCCAAAATTGTCCTCAGGAACACCCCATTTTATATTTGACAGGGTCTCTCACTGGCCTGAGGCTCAAAAACTAGGTTAGGCTGGCTGCCAGAGAGGCCCCCCCCCATCACCGTGTCTGCACATGCTACCACGCCCGGGCTCTGGTGACCGGAACTGAGCTACCTCCTCAGCCCACATAAAACCATAAGCCCTGCCGAGCAGTGGTGGCACACGCCTTTAATCCCAGCACTTGGGGGGCAGAGGCAGGTGGATTTCTGAGTTCAGGGCCAGCCTGGTCTACAGAGTGAGTTCCAGGACAGCCAGGGCTACACAGAGAAACCCTGTCTCGAAAAACCAAAAAAAAAAAAAAAGAAACAACCCACAAGCCCCTTTTTGAGACAGGGTCTCCATGTACAGCTCTGTCCTGGAAGTCATGTGCAGAACAGGCTGGACTAGAGCTGCCTGCCCCTGCCTCGAATGTCGAGTTAACGGTGTACAGCACCGTACCTGCCTCTTTTAAACTGCAATCCTCTATTGGCTCAGGCAGGGGCCTAAAGTTCAAGATCATACTCATCATTTGTTTTCCCTTTTTTTTTGGTTTTTCGAGACAGGGTTTCTCTGTGTAGCCCTGGCTGTCCTGGAACTCACTCTGTAGACCAGGCTGGCCTCGAACTCACAGAGATTTGCCTGCCTCTAAGTACTGGGATTAAAGACGTGCACTACCACTGCCTGGCAGTCTCATAATTCTCATATAGTAGCTTTGAGGCCAGCCTGGGCTACAAGAGACCCTAACTTAATATAAACAAAGCTATATAAATATAATTAGCTGACCTAGAAGAAAGCAATGGCTAACATTTGGGCACTTTCTATGAGCACCGTTTTTATTAATTTATTTGTATGTATCATGTATGGGTCAGTTCTCTCTTTCAACCATGTGGGTTCAGGAGATTCAATCCATGCTATCAGGCTTGGCTGCAAGAGCCTTCACTGGCGGAGCCTTCATCTGTCTGCCCTTTTGTAAAAAACATTATTATTATTGTTATTATTATTGTGTATCTGGGGTTGTACATGCCAAAGCACAAAACTGGAGGTCAAAGGACAACTTTGTAGAAAGGTGCAAGGTTCAGACTCGAGCTATCAGGCTTTTGCAGCAAGCCCCTTCAGTCACTGAGCCATCTTGTGGATCCTTTCGGGATCAATGAATCACTGACTCCTCTGTCAGCTTGTGAGCCTGAGGATACCAGACTGTCTAACAATCAGGATAGTTTGGTAGAAGTAATGTGAGCAGGGCTGATGGGATAGCTGACACATGTAGTTTTTTGTTTTTTTTAAGTGGGACTGGAGTGAAGAAGGATGAAGGAGGGTCTCCCCTCTTTCATTCTGACTTTCTAGGTCTTGCAGAGAGGCAGGAGACGGAACCTACACCTCAAAACTTGCATCAGCTCCTGAGAAATCAGGCCTTCAGGTAGCACTGGCTCAGGTAGAAGCCTGTTCCCAGCCTTACCTGTGCAGTCCTGAGAGACGTACACCACCAGGCGGGTGACTTCTGAGCAACTCTCCACAGCTTTCCTGGGGGCAGGAAAGCAGACAGGCTTGAGTTCCTGGGGGCCACCAGCAGCTCCCATCTTCCCTGTACTGGGTCTCACCTGAGGATGTGTGCCACCACAGAGGGCCCATACCAGTCTCCCGCCTTCTTGCCAGAGCTCCACCCAAGCTCCACTAGCCGATGTAGACCAAAGGGGGCCTGGGGATGATCAGCAAACCAGGAAACAATCCGCCGGTGCCAACGATCCTGTTCCATCTCCAGTGGAGCTTGGGTCCATCGAGGGGGACCACGACGACCAGGCCCTCGGTAGCGACTGGGAGAGGCTGGCCCGGGCATCTCAGAGGAAGCCAGTCCTGTGCCCTCCACCCACCTCCAGTCTGTAGAAGAGACGAAACTTAGAGCTAAACATGTTCACTTACAGCTAAACTTCGGTACAACATTCCTACTTCCCTCTTATTTGACTCACAGCTCTAAACTCATGGGAATTCCAAATTGACCTTGTGTGTGTGTATGTTTGTTTGTTTGATTTGTTTTTTGCTTTTTTTTTTTGAGACCGGGTTTCTGTATAACGGCACTGGCTGTCCTAGAACTCATTCTATAGACCAGAATGGCCTCAAACTTATGGAGATCCAACTACCTCTGCCTCTCACACACTTAGGATTAAAGCCCTACACCATCAAACCCTGCCAAAACTCATTTTTTAAATAAATAAATAAATAAATAAATAAATAAATGTTTATTTTTAGCCTATGTGCAGGAGTGTTTTTCCTCCAAGTATTTAAGAGCTCTATGAGAGCCTGGTGCTCAAGATTCCAGAAGAGGGTGTCAGATTCCCAGAAACTGCAAATACCTATGGTTGTGAGTAGGTACTCACATGTGGGTACTGGAAATCAAACCTGGGTCCTCTGCAAAAGTAGCAAGTGATCTTAACAGCAGAGCCATCTCTGCAACCCTTATAGTATCCCAGACTGGCCGGGCGGTGGTGGCGCATGCCTTTAATCCCAGCACTTGGGAGGCAGAGGCAGGCGGATTTCTGAGTTTGAGGGCAGCCTGGTCTACAGAGTGAGTTCCAGGACAGCCAGGGCTACACAGAGAAACCCTGTCTCGGGAAAAAAAAAAAATAAAGAAGAGTATCCCATCCCAGACTGGATACTATAGCTCGAAATCCTGCTTCAACCTCCCAGGTTCTGGGATTCCAACGCACTATTCAACACACAGGTTGCAAGCACCTTAAAAATGCTGACCCAGGGGCCTGGCACTTGCAGCCTGAATATATACAACTCACCTCTAGGCAGAAAATGCAGGAGCAGGCCCTGAGCCAGCATCATCTGACCACTTCGTAACATACATCCCCAACCACAGTCTGAGGTCAGGCTGCCTCCAGCTAGGGGTGGGAAGTCCCGGCGATATGTGAGCCATAGTCGAGATACAAAGTCCCTTTGAAACCGCTGGACGTCACCTATGAGAACCAACTAGTCAGCCTGGCAACCAAGGAGAACCCTAGGAGACTTCCCCTACTGTGGTCCCAGATTTGACACCTCACCCTCTCCCTCGAAATGGTAGCATCGCCCGCAGAGGTGAACACTGGAGATCTTGCTGAAGCTGGTCCGGCTTTTAACTGCCCAACCTGGGGAGACATGGGGTAGCTCCCAGCAATTTAAAGCAGCATTCAAGTATCAGCAATGGGCCTTCCTTTCCCCAGTGGCGACATGGGCCTGGTCCTAGCTGAGATGTCAGGGGGCGGCTCTGCAAAATCCATGCCATACCTCATCTGTCTAGAACACAGGTGGGACTTAGTCATGTCTTCCTGAGGGTCCATCCCCTATCAACCCAGGGCCATTCTATTCTGACAGTCGGGTTTTGCTGTAAACGTATAAAGCACATTTTTATTTTGTGTATGTGAGCTTGTGTATGTGGACAAGCACCACAGCTTGGGACTGGAGTAATAGAAGATCTGCAGGAGTTGGTTCTCTCCTTCCACCATCTGGGTCCAGGCTGGAGCTGAGGCCCTCGAGCTTAGAGGCAAATGCCTTTAACTACCAAGACATCTCACTAGACTTTTTCCAGGTTTTTTTTTTTTAAGTATCCACTGGTGTTTTGCCTGCATGTATGTCTGTGTAAGGGTGTTAGATCTCATGAAACTGGAGTTACAGACAGTTGTAAATTGCCATGTCATGTGGGTGCTGGGAATTGAACTTGGGTTCTCTAGAGGAACAGCCAGGGCTGCTGAGCAGTCTCTCCAGCCTTCTTTTCCCAATTTTTTTTGAGACAGAGTCTCATGAGGAGCTCAAGTCAGTCTGTAACTTATTATGTAGTCGAGGCTAGCCTAAAACTCTATAAACCTCGTGCCTCAGCATCCCAAGTACCAGGATTACAGGTGTGAACCACCATCTGCTAGCTCTGTTCTTACTACTGCACCTACGTTACCGAGGGCAGTAACCAGACCACGCAAAAGCAAGGTATGTGGCCAAGGTCAAGCAGGTGCAATGGGCGGGGCTTGAAAACCATTCCCATCTAACCCGCCCCATGTCCAGGACTGGGAAGGGCGGAGGACCTGCAGGTGACTCCTCCTGGGTGGGATCATCCGCAGGACAGGGTAAAGGTTTGGTTTCCTTTGCTCTGACCCCTCTGACACCCTTGACCTGTGCACCCCTCCTCACCATACTTGACGTTGTTCCAGGCTGTCAGGAACTTGGCTTTGAACTTGTCCACCTCGTCAGGCTCGGCGGGGTCGGTCCCAGATGAGCCGAGAGCTGCCACTCCGGACCCCGAAGGTCCTAGGTTGCTGGGATCCGGGATCCGGGTTTGTCCCCTCGGCCGGCGACAATCGGGCCGGCGCGCGTCCTCCGGGCTCCCGCTGCGGTACTGCGCCGCGGCCGGCGACACGGAGTTCATGGACTCGCCGGGGAGGAAGGACGCAGGTGTTCCCGAGGTCGGGGGAACTGCGAACGCTTGGGGCAGCCCCGCGGCCAGAACAGCGTTACTTTATACTCAGAGCCGGGCTCCCGGGCCCGGCTCTGGCCGCAGCGGGTACCCGGCCTCCCACAGCCAGCGCCATCTTGGCGGCCCAAAGCACCCGGATACGGTGGGCTCGGTCGGAGAGCAAGCCACGCCCCCGTATTCCGCCTCCCTTGGACTCGACACACCCTCCTAATCTCACCGCGCAAGCGCCAGCGAGTCCCAAGGGGCCCTTATCTGAGACCAATGGGTCAGCAGAGCCTGAGAAGTCACACCCACTGCCACCCCGTTCTGAAGCCTTGAAGAACCTCGTTTTGGATGATACCTCAAACTGTGGACGCTGGACCTTTTCTCGCTCCAGAGCGCTGATGTCCCCGCCCTGTCACTCAAATTCCACTGCAGTGGAGGTCCCATGTTCTGGGTGCGACACCTAGGGTTTGACATGCCCGTGGAGGGCTCGAATCTGCGCAACTTGCTGTAGTCTCTTCTGGTCTTCCATCTTAAAGAGTTGAAAAGATCCAACTCAGGTTCCCAGGCAGCAAGCACTTTTGTCTGCTGAGCCATCTGAAGGGCCTTTCCCAGTGTTTTGAGATAAGCTCTCACTTACATCTGTCTGTCCTGAGGAGAACATATTCTGAGTATTCAAGCCCTGTTTAGGCACGACTAGCCCCTGTCACGCCCAGAACATATGACACCAGCTGCAGTGAAATTTGAGAGCCCAGGCAGAAAATTCACCCAGAACATATGACACCAGCTGCAGTGAAATTTGAGAGCCCAGGCAGAAAATTCACCCGTAGCTTAGGCTGGCTTCCAACTCACGGCTGCCCAACTGCTTCAGCCTCCCTAGTGCTGGGAGACTCAAAGACTGAGCCTACTGGGGTGGAGCTGAGTTGGTAGAGGGCCTAGCATGCATGAGGCCCTGTGCTCCATTCCCAGAGACCCAGAAACTGGGTGTGGTGATGCATGCAATGCGTTTGAAGCCAGCCTGAGCTAAGTGAGAAAGAAAGACTGTGAACACAACAGTTTATCAACCCAGAACAGATGTCACCCTGGGGATATGACTTATATCCTTGGCCCCAGTGTCCTGTAGGTCATGATTCTCTGTGCCTCAGTTTCCTCCTGTGCAATATTTGAGGGAGTTATCTCTAAGACTATAAAAGAAAAAATTTTGGTATTTTTAACAATAATTTAAAAAATTTATTTATATGAGTACACTGTAGCTGTCTTCAGACACACCAGAAGAGGACATCAGATCCCATTACAGATGGTTGTGAGCCACCATGTGGTTGCTGGGAATTGAACTCAGGACCTCTGGAAAAGCAGTCAGTGCTCTTAACTGCTGAGACGTCTCTCCAGCTCAAGTTTTGGTTATTTTGAGACCCTATCTCATGTAGCCCAGGCTGAGCTTGAACTTAGAAGCTATGTGCCTGAGGATGGCTTTGAATTTGCCTATTATTTATTTATTATGTTTATCTATGATTTATTTATTTATTTCACACACATCATTGCCACAGTACTTGTGTGTCACCTTTGTCCTTTTACCACATGAATCCTAGGGACTGAACTCAGGCCACCAGGCCTGGCAATAAACACCGGTACCTGCTACTCTGTCCTGAATTTATGATCCTTCTTTCTCCGCCTCCAGAGTGCTGGGGTTACAGGCATACAAGGTCCTCCTGCCTAGTCCTAGCTGAATCTTCATACAACCATACAACGGATGGATATCCAAGGAAAGATTCCAACCCATAGAGGAAGGGAGGGGGTATCAGAAATGTTTATATAAAATGGGAGAGGATGCGACCTCACCTGTAGTTGGATGAGGGTGGGGGAGGAGGAGGGAAGTCAACAGGGAAGGGGCAGGATGAGCAGAAGACTGGGAAGCCATTGTTTTTTAGCATGCACGGGGCATGTTCAATCTCCAGCACTGCAAAGAGAAAAGAAAGGCCGAAGGCATCTTTGTTGCAGTAGTGGGTATGTTGGCGCCTCAACTGTGGAGACATTTCCCTGACATGAAATCGTATCACCTGAGATACTTGTAATAAGGCTGGAGCTGGGACTTAGTTGGTAGAGTGCCTGTTAGGCATGCACAAAGGGCGGGCTCGGTCACCAGCACCACATAAACGGTGTGTATCAGGTACGTGGGAGACAGAGGCAGTTCAAGGTCACTCTTGGCTACATGTATAGCAAGTTTGAGGCCAGTGTGAGGCACATCAGATTCTATCTCAAGGGGAAAAAAACAAACAAACAAGGGTGGGGATGTGGATGCTGGGCAACCATAGCTCACGTCTTTAATCCCAGCACTAGACAGGTAGAGTCAGGAGGATCTCTGAGTTCAAGGCCAGCCTGGTCTACAGAGTGAGTTCCAGGACAGCCAGGGCTACACAGAGAAACCCTGCCTCAAAACACACACACACACACACACACACAACACACACACACACACAAACCCCACACACAACTACTAGAACAACAAAACTCAACAACGGCATCAAATGGACGCAATGAGGACTTTGCAAATACCTCAGTGTGTACAGGTGCTAAGACTGCTGACCTGAGTCTGACCCCAGGAACCACATGGGAGAAAGTGAAAACCAACTCCCAAAAGTTGTCCTCTAAACCTCCAAATGAACTCTGTAATATGCTAGCGCGCACACACACACACACACACACACACACAGACACACAAATGCATGTGCACAAACTCTAAATAAAAATGTAAAGAGAGAAAGAGAGCAATCTTTTTTAAATTCCTGCGTCAGGCTACGTTTGCAGCCCTCTTCCTCATTTTATAATGGCATCCATTCAGCTGGGTGTGGCCCACGCCTGCCATCCTCCCGTTCATGAGGCTGGTTTACAGCAGAGGACTGCTATGAGCTGAAAGCTAGCCTTGGCTACACAGTGATTTTGAGGCTGTCCTAGGCTTCACAATGAGAACTATACCCAAACAACAACAACAGCAACAAAAGGAGACCTTGCAATTATTCATCATTTAGGAGCATGCACTAACCATCCCCATCGGAATTTCCTTATTGAAACATGTCGTAAGAACAATTGAGATTCAGCAGAAAGTGTGCCTCTAATCTTGAACTTTGATCTTTTCCTTGGCTGGCAACATTTACCATGGTTCTCTTTTGTAATACTGAGCAGGGGAAGCAAGCCTGGGCACTCAGCCACCCACAGGATGGTGAAGGAAGATAGCCAAGATGGCACAGCACACCTGGTGTGGAGGGAGTGGAATGTGCCATGCAATTCTTTGGGGAGAGTCTTGTATAGCTCAGGCTATCCTCCAAGTAACAGTGTAGCTAAGGATGGCCTTGAATTTTTTATACACAAGGTTTTTAAGTAGCTTATCTTTATTTATAAATGTGAATCCCAGCAATCACGCATGTGGACCACGTGCACGTTTAGAGCTGCCAGAGTTCTTGGAGTCCCTGGAGCTGGAGTTGCAGTTTGTGAGCCAAAATGTTTGTAATAGGAATTAAGCCGAAGCCTGGCGGTGGTGGCGCACACCTTTAATCCCAGCACTTGGGAGGCAGAGGCAGGTGGATTTCTGAGTTCGAGGCCAGCCTGGTCTACAGAGTGAGTTCCAGGACAGCCAGGGCTACACAGAGAAACCCTGTCTCAAAAGACCAAATCAAATAAAAAAAGAAAAAAAAGGAATTAAGCCGAAGTCGTCTGCAAGGCCAGCTTGATCTCTCAACCAGTGAGCCATCTCTCCAGCTCCAACTTTGATTTTCCGATCCTCCTACCTTTAACACTTAGCATGACAAGTGCACACACTGTGTCACACTGATGTATGTAGGGAGAGCAATGGAATCCAGGGCCTCAAGCACTCGACGTAAGCACTCTGCCACCTGAGCTGAGGCTCACCCTCTTTGACAGTGCTGTTTCTGTTTGGTTACTTTCTCTTTTTTCTTTTTCTTTCTTTTTCTTTTTTTTTTTTGATTTTTAATTGGTTGGTTTAATTCAAAGGGGTGCGGAATTCAGAGTACAATGAATTGTACAATGAATTGGAACAGTAGGCTCTGGTGGGATTCTAGACTGGGTTCACTTTAAATTCACAGCTGAGGTAAGAATTGCTGCGATCCATTGCATTGTTCACTTTATTCTTTTTTTTTTATATATACAAAAGTTTATTACAATGTAGAATGACAGGCTCCAGGGTAACACTTCATCCTAGCTATTAGGTGGCAAAGATGTTCTGGCAGGGAATCCAGATGTTTACATAGGGATGGAAGAGGAGGGTTACGTCACCTCTGATGTGAGGAACAGCTTACCTTTTGCCAGATTTCTTGATTCCCCCATGACCAGGGGGCCCTTCCCCACGGCCTTGGCTTTTAGCTCCTCGAGTTTCTTCTGTTCCTCCTTTTGTTTCTCCTTGAAAGCTTTATCTTCCTCGTCCATCTCCTTGGCCTGCTTCTTGGGCTGTTTCAGGGGCTTCTTTTTGCCACCTTCCCGGCCCAACGCGGCTCCTCCAGCTCCTTCACCAGACCTGATCCTAAGCCTGCTTTGGTTTTTTAAAAGACTTCTTTCTCTCTGTCTCTCTGTCTCTCTCTCTCTGTCTGTCTCTCTCTCTCAGAGACAGAGAGAGAGACAGACAGAGAGAGAGAGAGAGACAGAGAGACAGAGAGACAGAGAGACAGAGAGACAGAGAGACAGAGAGAGAGAGCATGCAGATGCCAGTGATGCCCAAACGAGGGAGTTCCTGGAGCTGGAATTAAAGGCAACTGTGAGCCACTTACTGTGATCGAAGGAACCAAATTCTGCTCGTCTTCAGGAGGCAGGAGCAGCCTGCTGAGCTCCACCATCAGGTTCTGGAAAAGCTTCTAGCTGGTTGGCAGCCCTTGATTTTCATGCCAGGTTCTCACCACGTGAGCCCTTCTAACCTGGTGTCAGAATCTTCCTGCCTCTCTCTGTCCTGAGTCATGGTAAGATTGTGTGGTCACCACTACACACAGATGGAGCATTAGTCTGCCAAGGCTGAGACCCAGGCTTCCTTCGAAAACATCAGGAAGAAAAAGAAGGAAGGAAGGAAGAAGAGGGAAACAAAAAAAATTCCATCTGAAGCATTGGGTATCAAATGACAGTTCCCCTGGAATGGCTTTTATTCGGGGAGGTTTCTCCCGATGACATTGTGGTATTGGTTTCTCAAGTTAGCAAAGTCTCTCTGCCACTCCAAAATTGCTTCTGTGCACCTCCACCCAGTTCCCACGTCCTGGGTGAAATCCATCTCACCTCGAATTCCCTCCCAGATTGGGGAGTTGTTGGCAAAAATGACAAAGACGTAAAGAAAACATGATCAGCAGAGGGATGTGTGTCCTCACAGCCCATTAGTTAATACTAACACACAGACGGGCGGTGGTGGCGCACGCATGTAATCCCAGCACTTGGGAGGCGAGGCAGGCGGATTTCTGAGTTCGAGGCCAGCCTGGTCTACAGAGTGAGTTCCAGGACAGCCAGGGCTATACAGAGAAACCCTGTCTCAAAAAAACAAAACAATAAATAAATAAATAAATAAATAAATAAATAAATAACAGAGCTGAAGAGATGGCTCGTTAATTAAGAGCACTGACTGCTCTTCCAGAGGTCCTGAGTTCAATTCCCAGCAACTACATGGTGGCTTACAACCATTTGTAATGAGATCTGATGTCCTCTTCTGGTGTGTCTGAAGAGAACTACAGTGTACTCATCATATATATAAAATAAATAAATCTTTACAAATAAATAAATAAAAAGAAAAAAGACAGTCAGGCAGTGGCAAGCACACAACTTTACTCCCAGCACTGGAGAGGCAGAGGCAGGTGCATCTCTACATTCAAGGCCAGCCTGGTTTACAGAGTGAGTTCCAGAACAGCAAGGGCTACACAGAGAAACCCATCTCAAAAAAAAAA
>NW_021604598.1:2241422-2242757 GCF_004785775.1 Grammomys surdaster | reverse complement strand
AATTAAAAAGTAGGGCAATAGTGTCACATGGCTTTAATCTCAGCACTCAGGAAGCAGAGGCAGGTGATCTCCGTGATTTTGAGACCAGCTTGGTCTTGAGTTCCAGGACAGCCAGGGCTTCACAGAGAAACCCTATGTAGCAAGGGGGAAAAAGGAGGAGGGAGTAAGGGGAGGGAAGAAAGAAAGAGAAAAGGGAGTAAAGAAGAGGGGAGGGAGCAAGGGAAAGAAAGAAAAGAAAGGAAAAGAAGAGAAAAGAAAACGGAGTGGAGCTGTACTGCTAGAAATACAAAGTCAAGTCGAAGCAGGGATGGAAGGGAAGCCAGATCGCTCCCGGCGGGGAAATCATACCTCATATTAATTACAACTCTCAGTTGTATTTTTCAAAGCAATACGGAATTACGTTTTCATAAAAACAATAAAAGAATTATGAGCCACCAAGACATCAAGTGAGTGCTTGTTTAAGGTCAGTGACTCAGCATGTGCTGTCTGGAAGGCGGATCAATCTAACCTGAACTTCCCAACTTCCAGAGCCTGTGGCTTTCCAGCCAGAGGCCAAGAGGCAACTTACTATCATTTAAGAACTCCTTAGGGTCCACAGAGCCGTTCACACCAACCTTGAGAAGAACCCACCCCTGCCCTGCTCAGACTGGCCAATCAGAGCAGTCCATTTTCCCCTAGACCAACTGATAGGTTGTTTATGACAGGTGGTCTGGATTTCTGGTGCCTTCTCCGTGGTTGCTGAGTGACTATAACAATGTAAGATTTTTTTTTAATTCATTTATGTTATGTGTATGAATGTTTGCCTGAATGTATGTCTGTGTACCAATTGCATGCCTGGTGCCTTGGGAACCCCTGAAACTGGAGTTACCGATGGTTTTGAGCTGCTCTGTGGGTGCTGGGAAGTGGATATGGATCCTCGGAAGAGCAGCCAGTGCTGCTAAATGCTGGGCCATCACTTCAGCTCCTTCCCCACATATGTTTTTAACCTTTTAAAGGAGAGCCAGAGTTAGGGGCTGGAGAGATGACTCAGTGGTTAGAAGCACTGTCTGTTCCTCCAAAGGATCAGGATTCAATTCCCTGCACTCATACGGCAAACCACAACTGTCTATAACTCCAGTTCCAAGGAATCTGACATCCTCACAACAATGCACAAAAAATAAAATTAAATAAATTATTTTTTTAAAAAATTGAGTTGGAGAAATGTCAGTGGTTACTCTTGTATGTCTAGTGTACTGGCTACTCTTCCAGAGAACTTGGATTCCCAACATCCTACAGAGGTTTACAACCATCTGTAATCCCAGGAGATCTAGTGCTTTCTTCTGGCCTTTGTGGGTG
>NW_021604598.1:2220750-2236422 GCF_004785775.1 Grammomys surdaster | reverse complement strand
TTCACTAGAGAGGCATAATGAAATCAAATGGTTTTGGGGGCGGTGAGAGGGGTCCTATATACTTCAGGCTAGCTCTGACCTCCTGGTAGTTGAGGATGACCTACCTTGAACTCCTGATCCTCCCGCCTCCACCTCCTGAGTGTTGGGTGTTGGGATGACAGAAGTCAACCACCACATCTGACCTAGAATTTTACAGTATTTTAATTGTATCATCTCAGAGCTACTAAAAACATACACTCTGCCAGGCTTGATGACACATGCCTTTAATCCTCATGCTCAGGAAGCAAAGGCAGGCAGATCTGAGTTTGAGGCCAGTCTGGTCTATGCAGAGCAAGTTCCAAAGCAGCCAGGACTACACTGATATGACATTATATGTGTTTGTGTGTGTGCGTGTGTATGTGTGTGTATGCATGTGTGCATGTGTGTATGTGTGTATATCTGTGTGCTGTGTGCATGTGTATATATATATATGTGTGTGTATATATATGTGTATGTATGTGTCTGTGTGTATATCTGTGGGCATGTTTGCATGTGTATGTATATGTGTGTATATATATATATATTCGTGCATGTGTGTGTATATGTGTGTATATATATGTGTGTGTGTGTGTGTGTGTGTTTAACACATGTGAACAAATTCATGTGAGTCATGATGTATCCACCTGTGGAGGTCGGAGGGCAACTTTTGGGCATCAGTTCTCTCTTGTCACCATGTGTGTCTTAGGAATGAAACTCAGGCCATCAGGCTTGGCTGCAAGCATCTTTATCCTCTGAGGCATCTCTGCTGCTCCTTTAATGCCCCCCTTTAAAGATGTATTTATGTGTGTTTGTGTGTGTGTGCGGCTGTGTCTGTGCACGTGAAGACAATCCTTGCAGCATCCAGAAGACAGTATCAGATCCCCAGGAGACAGAGTAACAGGAGACTGTGAGCCACCCCAACATTTATGTTGGGAACTGAACGTGGGTCTTCTGTCATAGAAATAAGTGTGTTTAACTGCTGAGCCACCTTTCCAGCCTGCTTTATTATTATTTATTTTAGACAAACTCACTGTGTCGAACATGCTTTGTAGACCAGACTGGACTTGAACTCTCGGGATTTGCCTGCCTTTGTTTGTGATGGAATTAAAGGGGTTTGTCACTACCAGGCTTGCCGCAATCTACCTTTGTCGTTGAGGATGACCTTGAGCTCCTGATTTTCTTGCCTCCACCTCAGAAGTGCTAGGATAACGTGTGCTCTACCATGCCAGGTTTATGTGCTGCTGGGCATGGAACCCGGGGTTCCTGCATGCCGGGAAAGTATGCTACAGCCACAGCCTGAAAATTTATATTTTATCCCTTGATCTCAGCCAAAAGGCTGAGGAGGCATGGACATTCTATTTTTTTTTTTTTTTTTTGAGACAGGGTTTCTCTGTATAGCCCTGGCTGTCCTGGAACTCACTCTGTAGACCAGGCTGGCCTCGAACTCAGAAATCCACCTGCCTCTGCCTCCCAAGTGCTGGGATTAAAGGCGTGCGCCACCACTGCCTGGCTGGACATTCTATTCTTCTGACAAGAGACACAGCCCAAGCTGGCCTTGAACGCACCATCTTCTGGCATCTACCTCCCTCTCACTGACACGATATGGATCAGGTACCAACGACCACTGTAATATGTATCCATTTCACAGGTAGCAAACTGAAGTCAGAGAGGTTGATCTAGCCCAGTCACACTTTGAGCAGTAGTCACACTTCTTAGGCCTGCTGCTCAAGGCCTTGCTGGACCTGATTCTTCTATCACCTCCGCTCAGCTCCTCTCCCTGCTCCATTCTTGCCCTGAGCCAATCTCACACCAGGCCAGATTGAATTCAGGGTCCTTTACTGTAGGTGTTTTGCCTGGCTCCAGGCCTTGGCCTGTGCTCTCTAAGCCTGCTGTGTGATGGTACTTTCCTTCCTCACCCAGCATGTGAAGTGAAATGAATGTGGCAGAGAGAACCAGAGGGCTGTCTCCAGGCTTCCAAATCTAGTATTTGGAAGGGAAGGGGTTCATGGGGGGTCACCTGGAGGAAATAATCAGGACCTCATCTCCTGTCCTTACTTGGCTTTTGTTTTAAAACACACCCAAGCTGTACAGGAGGGCCATTGGGTAAGTGAGGTTAGATTTTCCTCTGCAGAATTCTCCAAGCCTGAGGGGGAATGGCTGAGAGAAGAGAGGCAGAGCCTTCCTGGACTTACTCAGCATCTGGGGAAGGTGTGTCCCCCAGCTCCATGCCACCTTCTCCTCAGCCCCATATCTGGTTTTGGAGACCACAATGATTCCTAATAAGAAACAAACTACTAAGAGGCTGGTGCTGAGTCTCGGTTGGTAAAATGCTTGTCTGCCATGCACAAAGCCCACTGGTCCACCTGCATCGCTGACCCCCATACTTTCTGGTTCTGTAAAAATCAAGCATACACTTTCCTGCCTTGTTCAAGTTGGGGCCTGCAGAAGGCAGCTGGACAGTGAGAATCAACCGTCCCTCCCATGGCTCTGGCTCTGATTTTGGTGGCATTCTGCAGGGGAGCACACTTCTGTCCCTTGGCAAGGCCCAGCCCTGCCTTCCAGAGAGTGGGCACAGCATGGGTGTGGCAGCCTCTGTGCCTGAGGATCATTTGTAGAACAGGCTGGGTAGGTGAACAGCCTAGACAAGCCTGGGGGCAGGCTGTAGCAGGACTGCGGGGGCCAGGGCTGGTTTCTAGCTGTATCTATGGGTGGGAGTGGGAATTGGGTGTGGTGTTATGAATGCCTGAGGTGCAGTTGTCACCCTTCCTCATTCCTCTGTTGGGATACAGTGGTGGCCAATAGTACCATGCTCAAAAGTACAGGATTCCTGCTGTATGCACAGTCAGTGTCCAGGTAGCAAATCCTGAAATCTCTATTTCAGTAGCCTCCAAGTGACTGACTCTGGCCATATTCCACACACGTTGCCTCAACTAAGTTAAATTATAAAAGGCAGGGGTCCATAACCGTCTGGGAAACCGTGCAGGCCTACTGATTCTCAAGATCGAAAGGTTTGCTTTGTTTTGTTTTGTTTTGTTTTGTTTTGTTTTGTTTTGTTTTGTTCTGTGTTAGAATTCAGTAGCCTCTCTCTCTCTTTCTTTCTCTTTCTCTCTCTCTCTCTGTGTGTGTGTGTGTGTGTGTAGGTCAGAGGACAGCTCTCTGGAATTGGCTCAACTCAGGTCGTCAGGTTTGGTAGCTGGCTGAGCCATCTGGCAGACCCACAGCAAACACTTTAAACACTTCTGCCAGCTGAGCTATCTCACTGGCCCAGGCTCAAAAGTTTTAGGTGTCTCTGAAGAATAAGGAGGTCAGTAGGGCTGAGACTGACAGGGTTAGGGTGTATAGATATCAAGACGTGGGGCTGAGTGTGCTACTTAGCCTGAGGGACGTAGGGAACCATGGCTGGCTTTGGAGCGGGACAGAGGCCAATCTCAGTGGCAACAAGTGTGAAGTGAAAATTAGGGACAGAAGCATGGGTGGTCAGTGTATCTCCTGACATCTGTCCAGATCACTGCAGTATGCGACCCAGGGTCCTAGTCTATGGGAAAGGAAGCGAGGTGTCTGCAGGAGTGGAGGGCTCTGGGCCTGGGACCAATGGCCACCAGCGGGCCGGAAGAGTCCCACCGTGCCTGGTAGGGCTCACTGGAGGTGATATTGTCGCCTGGGAGGTGTGAAGCAGAACCTCCCACACTGCTTCCCCTTTGATACAGAAGGCCATTTGTCAAGCGCCTACTGTTACCAGGCGAGCCCGGGGATTCATTTCTCAAGCACCCCGGACCCCTCCCCCTAAATGCCTGGTCTTTGATTTGTGAAGAACCAAACACCTAAGGCCCGACCCATACATCTCATTGGCTATGCTGTCGGGCGCGTGGTTTCGATTGGTTAAAACTGGTAGGAGCAGTTCTGCCCACTAGAACAGCTGGATCTGGCTGGAGCCACAGGGGTCTACATTAGAGAGCTCTCCCAAGGGGTTCAACGGAAGCGTGACCTACCTCTCCTGGGACATTTCGTCAACAACTCTAGACTCATTCTCTATGACTTCTCCGTAAGTCTTCCAATATGTACTCACCTCTCACCCCGCGCCCCCCCACAGCTGGCCAGCTGGGGCTGGAGTGACCCTGGGCAAAGGGTATGGTCCCTAGGAAGATCAATCAAACAGTCACCAGAAACTGGGCTGTGGGCACTAAGGTTGTGTTCTAAGGTTGGAAGAGCTGGGCCCTGGCAAGAATCTCTTGGGAATTAAAGGGGTAGGCGGGGGAGGGGGCGGGTAGTGGCAGCTGAGACTGACCTGCTGAAGGAGTGGCCTGGGAGAGGCGTAGGAGAGCGACACAGACCGCGTGAAAGAGAGACACACACAAAGACACAAGGAGAAACAGATACCAAGAGTCAGAAAGACGGATCACTGCAGAAAGCACACTCATGACCTGAGTTCAATCCTGGAGATCCACAAGGGGGCTGTGGGGGAGAAAACCAACTTCGACATACACATGACACAGTACACACAGGCATACACACACAAATACATAAACAAGCATAATTTTAAGAAAAATTTAAAACCAGGAATGGTGGCGCACGCCTTTAACCCCAGCATTCAGGAGGCAGAGACAGGCAGATCTCTGAGTTTGAGGCCAGCTACAGAGCAGTTCCAGGACAGCCAGGACTACACAGAGAAATCTTGTCTCCAAAATAAAAAAAAAGAAAGAAGGAAAGAAAGACATTTTAAGAGAGACCCTAGGGGAGAGAGAGATAGCTGGTAGACGTTCATTTATCATTTATTACCTTACGCATTCAGAAGTGTTTATTGGCCATAATCTGTGCCCAAGACAGCCTCAAATCCCTGACGCCAGAAACACAAGTGCTGTATTTCATGGTTTAGATCCTAAAGGTTGAAAGAAGTGGGGCGGAGACAGAGAAGCGGTTGGACAGGAGGAGTCAGATCCTACGTATTTGGGGACCTGGAAGTTCCCTTCACCTCCACTTTCCCTCTTGTACTCACCCCTCCCCCGTCCCGCCCCGCAGAATAATCGGAAAGTGGGGAAAGGCCCGGTGCTGCGGAGCAGAGGAGACCTGACCCCACCCGGTGAGGACCAGAAGACTCCAGCAGCCGCGCCCACTAAAAGTAGCTCTTAAATTGCTCTGCCCAGGTACTGCGCCCTTAAGGTGTCTTTGGAATGCAGGCTCAGGGGTTCAGACATCAGAGGACAGACAGGACCGACCCCTTATCTGGAGTAGGAGAGTGATTCACCTAGAAAAGCCCTCTCTTTCCTGCGATTCTGGGCCCTCCCACCCCGAGTGTCCCTGGGAGGGGACCCGAGAGAGAAGCTAGGACTTGCTGGTACCAGTCGCCGCTGAGGCGCTCTCCGGTGCCGCGGCGAGTGGCACAGGCTGGCAACCCCGGGCTGGGAGAAGGAGGGGGCAATTGCTGGCTTTCGCCGGCACTCGGCGTAGTGGGCCCGCCCTTAGGCTTGCCACTTCCAGCCCCGCCTTCCCCCCACCCACCCCCCACCTACCCCACCCCCAGTTGCAGTCGTCCAGTGTTCCCAGGCGGACTGCCTAGGGCGCACGACCGGACCTAGGCGCAGGGGTGAGTGTCCAGCAGTGGGGGGAATTGCTGGAAGTGGGACTTGGCTCCTTGGAGAGACTGCAGGGCTGGAAAGGCACAGCGCTCCTTGCTGGGGTTTCTAGATCCTTTATGGGACTCCCAGCAGAGAAAACTGCAAACTTCAGGGGTAATCGCAGGCCCCCTGCCTGAAGGGAGTGGGGACCCCAGACACCCTCCAGCTCAGCTTGGTTGGGCTCCTTCAAACATTTCCTAGTATCATTTCCAGGCATGTCAGGTCACTGGGGGTGTTGGTACAAAAGTCCTACCCTCTCCTGAGTGAACCAAGCAGAGAAAGCAGTTAACCTGCTTCTCTGTATTTGATGCCTCTCTGGCACAAAGTGGCCCAGTACCTCCAAGTCTGTCTGTACTACTCTGAAACTGTCTGGGACCTCTTTGTTTGTCCCTTTGCCTTCCAGGTACTGAGAGATCTGTCTCCCGGGCTTGGGTTTCCTCATCTTTGAAGCAGAGAGTCCTGGGAATGGTGTCACTGTTTTTGTGAGACTGTCTTTGTGTAAGAGATGGACACTTTTGGGTCTACCTCTATGTAAGGCATTTCTCTGGAGCCTCGTTCTGTTCATGTGTGAAATGGGACTAAGAGGGGCTCAGGATTTGGGTCACTTGGTAGAAGGCTTGCCTAGTATGCAGAGAGCCCAAGGATTCATGTCCAGATAAATTGAGTTGTGGCATGTTCCTGTGACCTCCAAACTCAGGAGATAATGCAGGAGGATCAGAAATTCAACATAATTGTCATCCACATAGTTTGAGGTCAGCCTGGGGTACTTGAGGTCTTCTTCTTCTTCTCCTTCTTCCTCCTCCTCTTCTTCTTCTTCTTCTTCTTCTTCTTCTTCTTCTTCTTTTTAAAATTGTGTTCAAGGCTTCTATGAAGGGCATTTCTTTTTGCAAAAAAAAATTCAGGGCATGGTGGTGTGTGTATGTGTCTTTAATCCCAGCACTTGGGAGGCAGAAGCAATTGGCTGGCTCTCTGTAAGTTTCAGGTCAGCCTGGTCTATATAGACCCAGGCCAGCAGGGTTGCATAGCAAGACTGTCTCAAAAACAATTTATTTTAAAATCGCATTTACTTATGTGTGTTGGTGGGTGGGTGGGACTGTGAATGTGTGCATGCCACAAACACTGCTAACGTGAGGGTCTGAGGACAGCTTGTGAGGCTGGTTCTCTCTTTACACTGTGTGGGTTCCAGACTTGAGTGGGCGCTCCCTTCCCCACCAAGCCGTCTTGCCATCCTTCCCAGGTATTTTTTAGGAACCTGTTTTTGTTTATCTGTAAATTGGGACTAAGGGAGGAATTGCTGAGAGGATTAAAGGGTAGGTGGCTTTTAGAAGAGTCATTGTGACTTAATGACATGTGTGTCTCTATTGAGGACCTCTGACTCTGTGCAATGAGTGACCAGAATCAACAGTCTCACTGGCACTTTGAGGAAACAACTTTTTTTTTCTTGTTGTTTGTTGGTTTGGCTTTGTTTTTCGAGACAGGGTTTCTCTGTGTGGCCCAGACTGTCCTGGAACTAACTCTGTATCTGTAGACCAGGCTGGCCTCTAACTTACAGAGATCCACTTGCCTCTGCCTCCCAAGTGTTGGGATTAAAGGCATGCACCACCACCACCTAGCAACATTAAAAAGAAAAAAAAAAAAAAAAAAGGAAAGCCCTGTGCATTTCTCATGTGGTATGGGGCATTGGGCCCCAGGCTGCTTGTGGGTGGAGGTTGTGAAATTGTGCTACTGGGTGTGAGACCATTCTCAGGGTTGAGCTCCTGTGGTGGCTTCTGTCGCTGAATCTGCATGTGAATGTTTCATGTGGAAATGTACTCTCAAGTTTCCCTACACTTGGTTACCAGAGATTGTGCATTTTTGGGAGTGAGGAGGAAGCCAATGCTGGAATCAGAGCTCAGGGCCACCTGAGCATGTTAGGTCCCCAACCAGGCCAGTATGTCTGTGTCCTATCTGTGTGGAGCCCCCTTCCTTGTTTGGTGTCCCTATATGTGGTTGTCTGTGTAGTGGTGATTTTCAGAATTCTTGTTTGTTTATGAGTGTGTATGCATCTGAATGTGCCTCTGCTTTCGTGTTACAATGATTCCTTTTTATTTTATTTAATCTTGACACAGGCTCTCGGAGCCCAAGTTGACCTCAAACTTACTATGTAGTTAATGATAACCTTGAAGTCCTGATTCCCCTCTGTCAATAGCTGGTGGACAGGTGTGCACCAAATGCCCAGCTTACTCCCCCCAGCTTTCCAATAGCCACTCTCCCTTGTCTGTTTCTGGAGTGCTGGATTACAGGAGCATGGTCACCATGGTTAGCTGTTTTCTTTTAAACCAAATACTTTACTAACTTCTATTTGTTTATGTTGTGTGTTGTGTAGGTCAGAAAACAACTTTCAGGAGTCACTTGTCTCCTTCCACTATGTAGGTCCTGGGGACTAAACTCAAGTCATCAGACTTGGTGGTAGGCACATTTACCTGCTGAACCTTCTTCCTGGGATGTTGTTGTTGTTGTTGTTGTTGTTGCTGCTGCTGCTGCTGCTGCTGTTGTCTTGGTTTTGGATATTTAGCTCAGGCTGGCTAGCCTAGAAGTCACTATGTAGCTAGGGCTGCTTTGCTTCTAAAGGTGTCTCCTTCTTCTTCTTCTTCTTCTTCTTCTTCTTCTTCTTCTTCTTCTTCTTCTTCTTCTTCTTCTTCTTCTCCTTCTTCTTCTGTTCCCATATATCCCCATGCACAGATGCCAAGCAGAGGGATCGATCCCTCGGTGCTGAAGCTGCAGGCGATTTTGAGTGTCTAATGTGGGTCCTGAGAACTAAACCTGAGTCCTCTGGGAATAGTGGCAAGAGCGTTTAGTCTCTAAGCTATCTCTCCAGACTGAGGCTTTTTCTGAACTCCTGAGCCTTTGCCTCTGCTTCCCAAATGCTGGAACTACAGGCCTGAGACACCATGATGACAGGCTGGTCCTTCCGGATAGTCTCTGTGTGGAGTGTCTATATCCAGACACTCCTCCTCGGTCCTAAACCTTCTCCAGACCTCCTCAGAGGGCGTGGTGGGGAGGCGCGGGGATTGGGGACCCTCTTCCAGGGCTCTTTCTTCAGGATTCCTAGATCCTGACTGTCCTTGCCTCCTGTAGACTTTTGCACAGTGCTTCTGTGGACAACCGCCAGGACACAGCAGCGACATCTCCGCGGCGGGCGGCAGACAGCCCATGGAGCCCGGGCTGCTGCGGCCAGCGCCGGTGAGCGAGGTCATTGTCCTTCACTACAACTACACCGGCAAGCTCCGCGGGGCGCGCTACCAACCCGGCGCCGGCCTGCGGGCGGACGCCGTAGTGTGCTTGGCTGTGTGCGCCTTCATTGTGCTGGAGAACCTGGCTGTGCTCTTGGTGCTGGTCCGCCACTCTCGCTTCCATGCGCCTATGTTCCTGCTCCTGGGTAGCCTCACCTTGTCGGACCTGCTCGCCGGGGCCGCCTATGCCACCAACATCCTGCTATCCGGGCCGCTCACGCTGCGCCTGTCTCCTGCGCTCTGGTTTGCGCGCGAGGGGGGCGTCTTCGTGGCGCTCTCCGCGTCCGTGCTGAGCCTCCTGGCCATTGCTCTAGAGCGCCACCTTACCATGGCCCGTCGGGGACCCGCGCCCGCCGCCAGTCGCACTCGCACGCTAGCGATGGCGGTGGCCGCCTGGGGTGTGTCGCTGCTGCTCGGGCTGCTGCCGGCGCTGGGCTGGAACTGTTTGGGACGCCTGGAAGCCTGCTCCACCGTGCTGCCGCTCTACGCCAAGGCCTATGTGCTCTTCTGCGTGATGGCCTTCCTGGGCATCCTGGCTGCCATCTGTGCGCTCTATGCAAGGATTTACTGTCAGGTACGGGCCAACGCGCGTCGCCTGCGGGCAGGACCTGGGTCCCGCAGAGCCACCTCGTCCTCGCGATCCCGGCACACTCCGCGGTCTCTGGCCCTGCTCCGCACGCTTAGCGTGGTGCTCCTGGCCTTCGTGGCCTGCTGGGGACCCCTGTTTCTCTTGCTATTACTGGATGTCGCGTGCCCGGCCCGCGCGTGTCCCGTACTCCTGCAGGCGGATCCTTTCCTGGGTCTAGCCATGGCTAACTCGCTGCTGAATCCCATCATCTACACTTTCACCAACCGAGACCTGCGCCACGCGCTCCTGCGGCTGCTCTGCTGTGGCCGCGGACCCTGCAACCAAGACTCCTCCAACAGCTTGCAGCGATCCCCCAGTGCTGTTGGGCCTTCCGGTGGTAGCCTGAGACGCTGCCTGCCACCAACCCTGGATCGCAGCTCTAGTCCATCAGAACACTCGTCTCCCCAACGGGACGGGGTGGACACCAGCTGCTCCACCTGCAGTCCCGGAGCAGCAACCGCCAACCGGACCCTGGTCTCTGCTGCTACAGACTGACGCTTCCCAATCCACTGTCGCCCTTTGCAAGAGCAGACTGACTTGCCAAATAGGCGCATCATCTGTAGGAAATAGCCAATGGATTGACCACCCCATAACGGGAACAGATAAAACTGCACGCCGGCTCTGAGATGGACAATAAGGAAAAGAAGAAAGTGATGGGAAGGCATCCAGGTAGTGATGTAATCTGAGCTGGGAAGCCCTCAAGGAGAGCCACTCAGTGTGGCGGCAGCAGAAACTGAGGAGCAGCAGAGCTGGGTGACAGGAGATGAAAGGGCAGGTTGTAGGGAAATCTTGTTGGTTCTGAGAAGTGGGAACCATAGAGAATTCTAAACAAAGCGGGGACTCTCCTGGATTCAGACCTCCACAGGTGCCCTGTGACTACCGGAGTTCACGGAGGACGGCTGGAAGACGAAGGGATAAAGGGAAGGCTGCAAGTATGCTCAGGACCAGGTGAAGTCTAGATAGAGTGTGCTAAGGGCTGGCAGGACAGTGGCTGGAGTGAGACAGAGCTGTGGAGAAAGGCTAGGTAAGCCCAGGTCCAAAACTTTGGCTCTGGAGACTTAGCCAGATACCAGCTGCCAAACTTCCAGTGTGGACAGGTTCTTCATGCAGATTACAACCACAATAAAAAAACAATTCAAGGAGCTGTCCTTAACTGTGATCTTTCAAAATCTATTTGTTTCTATCCATCCATCTATTTATTTTCCCCAGAAAGCTGTAACTGTCGTCATCTTTTAAAGTGTCTATTTATTGGGGTTGGAGACCTAAGAACACATGTTGCTCTTGCAGGGGACCTGTGTTCCATTCCTAGCACCCAAGTGGTGATTATCAACCATTGGCAACGTCAGTTCCAAGGTATCTGACGCCCTCATCTGACCTTGGAGGGTACCAGGCGTGCGCTCAGTACACAGAATGAATGCAGGCAGAACACTCATACACATAAGCTAAATAAATCTTTTAAAAACGTTTTAAATTGTTTATTTATAGTCGTTTAGAGAACTGCTATGTACTGTGCATCAGTTCCAGATGGCCTGGAACTCCTTCCTGAGTGCTAGAATTCAAGGTCTGTTATTTGGGCTGGGGGTGTGGGGCCTGCCTTTACAGTAACATCAGTTCAGGCCAGCCTGGTCAACATAGTGAGACAGCGTCTTTAAAACTTTTATTTCCAGGGGCTGGAGAGATGGCTCAGTGGTTGGGAGCATCGACTGCTCTTCCAGAGGTTCTGAGTTCCATCCCCAGTAACCACATGGTGGCTCATAACCATCTGTGATGGGATCCGATGCCCTCTTCTGGTGTGTCTGAGGACAGCTGCAGTGCACTCACATACATTAAATTAAAAAAAAAAACTTAAAAAAAAAACCTTTTATTTCCTTCTGTATTCTGTGCCTGTATGTATGGGTATGGGTACCCATGGGCCACAGCAGGAGCGTGGAGGCCAAAGGACAGCTTTCCTCAGTTCGTTCTCTCCTTCCAGCACAGGGATCCTAAGGACCCAACTCAGGCTGTCACTCTTCCAGCAAAAACCTTTATCCCCCGAGGCATATCACTGGCCCCACTATCCCACCCTCGCTGTTTGGTTTGGTTTCTCACTAATTATGACAAACATTCCCTGATTTCCTATGATGAGAAGCTCTCTTAGACTGTTCTTCAGCCTTCCCCAATCAGAGAACAGACTCATCGGACTCGCCCATCCTGCAAATAGTGCCTCCTCACGTCCGCCCCTCCCCCTCATGCCTACTCCCCTCCTCCACACCCCCACCCCAGCAGACAGCATAGGATTTAAACTGTTCATTAAACCTGTCTATGATCTTGTTAACTTCGGCCATGTTCATCTGGACTCGAGGTCCTTGACCCCGGTGATATGGTTGCTCACTGAAGCAGTCTGTGCTACATCCACGTCCATGGACTCCTGTGGTTCTGCACGTCGAGGCTGCTCCTGCGCACTCCAGGTTCAGCACAAGCGCACACCCCCAGCCCCCACACTGAGACGACGCTTCTTGTACCCAGGCTGACTTTAAACATGTTATGAAGCCAAAAAACAACCTTATACTTGTGAATTTTGTTTCCTGTGAGCAAAGGTGTGTCCTGCCACACTTGGCCTATGCTGTGTGGGGACGGAACCCAGAACTCGAAGCAAGAGCTCCACTGAGCTACAGTCCTAGCCCTGAACCTTCATTTGGTAAATGAAGAAACGCTGATTTCCCTTGCCCCAGTGTCTTAGTAAGACTTACCCTTGGGGCCCCCATACAAGAGGGGCCTGCCTGGTTGGTATTCACTGCTCTTAGAGGAGTCTGGCTAGACTAAGACTCTCTTGAAGGTTCTGCATTGTTGCCGGGGAAGGGAGTTGGGTATAGAGCTCTGGTTTGTATCTATAAAAGACTTGCTTTCCGTACCATCCCTAGAAGATCCCCAGACACATTCATGACCCCGGCACTCACTTGCCTGGCTGGTAGACGGGCACGGACACGGTGGGGGTGGGGGTGGTTTGTGTTGTTGTTGTTGTTGTTGTTTTGTGTGTGTGTGTGTGTGTGTTGTCAGGGCATGGGAAAGACGCTGGCTGAGGTTTAAAGTGCCGGGCTCCACCTTGCAGTAGCACTGGGAATTGCCTCGGTTCTGCTTCTGGTCGCTGGTTAAGGTACAGCGCGCGCCCCGGAGGCAATTCTGGTAACTGCAAGCAGCGTGAAAGCGGGTGGTGACAAGGATGAGATCAGGCTAGGACTGCAGGTCAACTTTCATAAAACCGAATCCTTTTCCCTTTCCCCAGAAGTTCCCGAAAAGTTAGCGAGGGGGGGGGTGCAGGGGGGTGAAGGGTAGGGGCACAGTCCGGCTGGCCCCCAGAAATCCTCCTCATAGTTCTTGTATCTTTCCTGGTGTGTTGGTTTGGTGGTTTTACAGTAGTAGGTAACTTAGAGATTCTGATACTAAATTTAGAAAGTACTCAGTTCCCTATTTAAATACTAAATTTAAAAGGCACTGTTGGGACTTACAGAGAACTTCCAGACACATTCTGAGGGAAAATGACCTGAAACGTATTTTTTTTTTTCTTTCCCATTTTGAATTTGGAATAGGGTTTCGCTGGGCGGTTGTGGCGCACGCCTTTAATCCCAGCACTTGGGAGGCAGAGGCAGGTGGATTTTTGAGTTCGAGGCCAGCCTGGTCTACAGAGTGAGTTCCAGGACAGCCAGGGCTACACAGAGAAATCCTGTCTCAAAAAAACAAACAAACAAACAAACAAAACCAAAAAACAAAAAAAAAAAAAGGTGGAATAGGGTTTCACTATGTAGCTCAGGCTGCACTCACTATGTAGCCAAGGATGTCCTTCACTTTTCTGATCATCTTCTTTCAGCTTCCTGGGTGCTGGGATTACAAGTGTGTCCTGTACTTAGCTGCCCTGCATTGTTGTTGTTCTGTTTTGTTTAAATTATTAAGTTAATAGAACAAAATAGGTCTTACTATGCAATCCTGGCTGGCCTGGGACTTGCTATGAGCCCAGCTTGTCTCAAATTCACAGAGATCCATCTGTCTCTGCCTCTTGAGTTCTAAAATTAAAAGTATTTGACACCATGCCTGGCTTTACTTTTTCCCCTCTGACAGAGTCTCACTGTGTAGTCTGGAATGTTCTCAAACATTTAATCCTCTGCTTCGGACTCCCCTGAGGTAAATATCTTTTAAAACTATCCTTTTCTTTGACATTTATTCATTTGTTTTCTGATATAAGGTCTTGCTAGGTTGAGGAGGCTTACTGTGAACTGGAGGTAATCCTCCTGCTTCAGCACCCAGGGGTTACAGATGTGTCACCTCATTATTTTTATTTTTAGATTTATTTCCTTTTATGTACACGAGTACTTTGCTTGTCTGAATGTCTGTGTACCACATTCCTGCATGATGCCCACAGGGGTCAGAAGACAGCACTGGGCCCCCTAGAAGTGGATTTATGGATGGCTGTGAGCCATCACGTGGCTTCTGGGGATGGACTCCAGGTCCTCTACAAAAGCAACGAGTGCTATAAAGCACTTGTCTCTCCAATTCCTTTCGTTGTTGTTTTTTGAGACAGGTTTTCTCTGTGTAGCCCTGGCTGTCCTGGAACTCACTTGTAGCCCAGGCTGGCCTCTGCCTCCTGAGTGCTGGGATTCTAGGTGTGTGCCACCACAGCCCAGCTTTCCAGCTCCTATTTCTAATTTTTTGTTTGTTTTGTTATAGGGTCTCTAACTAGCTCAAGGCTGGCCTCAAACTCTGTGTAGCCCAGGCTGGCCTGGAACTTATTATTTACCCTCAGTGCTGGAGTTATAAGCTATGTCAGCACACCCGGCTTCTGTCTTTACTTTTTTCCTTATGCTGGGGATGAAACTCAGTCTTTTGGACAAGCCAGGTAAGCCCCCTAGTGCTGGGTTCTAGCCTGAGCCTACTGGTTTTTTTTTGTTTGTTTGCTTGTTTGTTTGCTTTAAAGATTTACTTATTTTATGTATATGAGAAAACTGTAGCTGTCTTCAGACACACCAGAAGAGGGCATTGGATCCCATTACAGATGGTTGTGAGCCATCATGTGGGGCTGGGAATTGAACTCAGGACCTCTGGAAGCACAGTCAGTGGTCTTAACGGCTGAGTTGTTTCTCCAAGCCCCCTGAACCTATTTTTTTTAAAATAATAATGTTTTTAACTTTTATGTACATTGATGTTTTTGCCTACACATATATCTGTGTAAGAGCGTGGGATTCCCTGGAACTGGACAGTTGTGAACCATCATGTGGTTGCTAGGAACTGAACTCAGGTCCTCTGACAGAAGAACCAGTCCTCTTAGCCACTGAGCCATCTCTCCAGCCCTGACTCCTTTTGATTTTTATTTTCTTAAATTTCTGAGTGTATGCCTGTGTGTGTGTGTGCGCGTGTGTGGTGGTGGTGGTGGTGGTGAAAAGCGGGGCATTGCTGGGAACTGGAGCTCCAGGCGTTTTTAATCACCTGATGTGCACACTGGGATCCAGACTCTGGTCCTCTGACAGACTTTTTAGCTACTTTTTACTGCTGAGTCATCTCTCTGCCCTTTTGCTTTTTAAATAATTTTGTGACACAAGGTCTCATTGTTATCCAAACTGTCCTTGAACCTGTCATTTTCCTGCCTTAGTATCTAGAATAGCTGAAATGACAGGTCTTCATCTCCAGGTCCAGCCCCATCTTGCTTCTTTTAACTGGCTGTATAGTATTTCACACTACAGAAGTACCACCAACTATTGAGTCAGAAGCCTACAAAAAGATGTAGGAGTTGGGTGAGTCCTTTGACAGCTATACTGCCGTACAATTATAGCTGTGCATGTATGAATGAGCCTTGGTAAATCTCCACAGCCAGCTCACAGGGCTGATAGACTTGACTTTGAGAGATAGAAATTGTGGTCTTAGCCAGCAGGGCAGGAATTCAACACCTACAACACCATAGCTGAGTCTGATGAGACGCCACCTCTGGAGAAGCCTGGAATTGCAGCTTTAGTTCCAAGTTCTGAGAATGAACATAGAAAGGTTGAATTCACCTAGGGTCTCCAGGAACTTCCCACACAGATCAAATCGGTTCCACTGGACATTTCTTTCTTTCTTTCTTTCTTTCTTTCTTTCTTTCTTTCTTTCTTTCTTTCTTTCTTTCTTTCTTTCTTTCTTT